>NC_081313.1:96574770-96885672 GCF_026419965.1 Kogia breviceps
GAGCCTCTAATCTAGTAAATCCTACCAGGTAATTGTATGGAGTCACTTCTTTCCTGAAAACCTTTTGGCAGTTTCTAGGGCTTTCAAAAAAGTTCCAAACTCATTATTATGGTAGTCAATAACCATGTGTTTTGCCTGCCATCGGTATCTAATTCTGGCTCCACTGTATATGTAAACACAAATACACACACACACACACACACACACACACACACACACACACACACACACGAGTCAACTGAGACCTCTTAATGTTAACTGACCTTCCCTCGCCCTTCCCCATATGACTTTTTCTCCTAGAGAGCTCTCTCTTCTCCATTTTTTTTTTACATTTAGCCATCTTACCAAAGCCATGATATAGTGTTGAGATTGGAAATTGTATGTAGGTCAAATATGGCTTTAGGTATATTTTTTAAAAAACTGATTGTTTTTGTGTTTGTATATACACACACTTACTCATATATGAGTTAATATAAATAATACAGTTTGTATATTATATATAATTTTACAAATTATATATAGATATATAACTTATATTTACATATATATATATAATTTTTCAAAATTTGAAAGGATGGAGATTGCACCTAAAAATCCAGAGTTGTGGCTTCTCTTGAGAAATCAGAAGCCTTTGCCACATAAGGATTATAATTAGCCAAAACTAAGGAAAGGTTTTTCCCTTTAAAAAGAACACACATTCTCCCTTTTTCCTTGGTCTCTGCCACTTCCCTTTCTCTTAGAAATGGCTTACCCACTTTGTTCATTTATGTCACTCCCTTGTACCCTGTAGACTTTTATGTTGGTAACCCCTGGTTCAGATGTACTCCTCCTTGAAAACATCTCTGATTATTCCGTTCACTTGAGATATCTACTTTCTCTGCACTTCTGTAGATTTAAAAAATACTTCTCTATGTCCTTTATATTAACAATTAAACAGAGAAATAAATTCAATCTACAACAAAAAGCGACATTAGAAGTCTTTCTCCACTAATGCTTTTTAAACTCCGTGGAGAGTTGAAGTCTCACTTGATATTTTTCCTCCCAAAGAGTTTAGCACAAAGCACAAGTATTTAGCAACTATTTTTTTCAAGAGGGTGAATGAGTAAATAATTGGTTCCCTAAAATACATTTTCAGTAAATTTAATTTGTTGTTTCAATTAAAAGAACAAATATATAGATATATCTCAAAGGAGATTGACATATATAAGAATCATTTGGAATTGTCACTTATGCATATAATTAAGCTTTTATATTTTACCTTTTACAGCGAAATAAATTGCAAAATAAATGTGGTATTCTTCAAATTCTGTATTTGGTAGTTTCATTTGCACATGTGTTTTCCTCATATTTTCTGCAATTAATAGAATTCTTATTTGGACCCTCACAGATCTAGCCATATGGAAATAAGTTGTTATTTGATATGACCTTGTATCATTACTTCAGTGTCTCAATAACACTTTTGTATTCAAAGTGCAAAAACCAGTCCTCATTAGTGGTAGAGTAATTTGCTCAAGGACAGAGAGTTATTGAATCTCACAGAATCAACCTATTAAAACCAAATTACTTAGAAGATCATAAATTTGGGAGTATTGTTCTTCTTTTTAAGTTGGATAAAACAGAGTTTAGTCTCATGGGCTCTTAGTCTCAGATTTGTTTGGGTGGTTTAAGCACCTGGCTTCAGAGAATTAGAAAGAGTGGACTAATATTCAATAAATCGACTGACTAAAATGTAGCTGTTCAAACAGTAAAAACTGTTTAATGGATCACTTGCGAATTGACAGCATAACTCCATATAGATTAGAAGCCCTAACATTCTTCTTTATCATTTGATTTAGGAGGAGAGAAACATAAACAGTTTTCTAATCCTTAAAGTTATACCTTCATTTCACCTTCTAAATACTCTTGCTTTCGTTTTGCATTCCTCAGCCCTGGAAAAATGAATGATAAGCTCATCAAGAGAATTAACGTGCAGTTGTTGTATATTAGTCTAATGGAATTGTCAGGTTTCATTAATAATAGGAATGTATCATTTGCAATCAGTCAGTTATTCATTGATGGAAATAACAAGGCTGTCTTCATTTTCTAAATGATGGAGATTCTTTCTACATGTTTTATAATTGTTTTACAAACCATTTTAAAGTTACTGTCATTTTTCCTTTTTAATAAGAGTTCATTTCTGTCATATCTATGTGACTGCAACAGAATCAGATTAAATTAAAAGATTTAGTTTGGCTGATTTATTCACCACTAAGTGGTTTCTTCTTTTCCTTGAGTCTTGGTAAATCAGACAGCAATGTCATGGTTTGAAGGTAGAGGAATTTTATATTATTCATTACATGTATGTGTAAAGAATTTTAAATGAGCCACTTTGATAACAGCATGAGTATGGGCTGGCAAACATGTTAAACTGGGGGGAGTGGTAAAGGTTTACTTTCAAACTCCCTTTGACTTCTGAAATTTTCTGCTAAGCCACCAAGACTATGAGGCTAATCTACTTTCCGTTCCTAGTGACTTTCTAAGGATCCTGAGCCAAGAAAATATCGTTTTACTCCAATTTTCTCCCTGCAGAATAGGAAAAACATAGAAGCTTCAAGAATGAAGTGAAAATCAATTTCTTTCAAACTGCTGAAAAATATAAAATATAATTCGTTTTGATATCGTTGTGCCTGTTATTTTAAACATCATTTTTAATATATTTAGTTACTGGTGTTATTCACTCGTTCTTCTGTGTTTAAAAACGTATGGCCTCAGTATCATTATGCAAAACATTTTTTAAAATTTATCAAGTTAACTTCTACTTACAGTTAATGGACATGATTAGTTAACATCTAAATTCTTTTGTTTTCTTTTAGGTAATTTTTACTGAAGTATAATATACCAATGGAAAAGCACACAAACTGTAATTATACAACTTGTTGTTTCAAATTATGGGCAAAATGAGTCCACCCATATTACCAGCGCCTGGATCAAGAGGTAGAACATTACAAGCAACACTGAAGTCCCCTCATATCTCCTCCCAGGCACTATTCTCTGAAAGGTAACTAATATCCTGAATTCTAACACATAGATTATTTTTTTTCCTGTTTCTCAAAGTACACTGTATATTTTTTGGCTTTGGTTTTTCTTTTCTCTATTATACTTTTTAATTGATCCATATGATTGCCTGAACTCACTTCAACTCACTACTCCCAAAAGAGTATAATTAAGCAATAGCTTCTGGACTACCGTATCTGTTTAAAGACCTAAAGATCAATGGACAACATCAAGGCAAAAGTCCAGATTTCATGAATAAATTTCCCCAACCATGAAATTCAAATCGGTTCATCTGAATGCCTCATAGAAAACTGGGATATGAAGCCTCCCAAATAGAATTGCAGGGAGTGGCTTCAGCAGGGAAATAATGACCTGGCAGCGATAGCTCTCCATGAAGGGTAAGTGACAGCATCATGAAGCCAGAATCAGGACTCATTCCAGGAAATTTTGAGCATTTGTCTCAGACACTACCACACTGGGACCTCTGGCTTCCTGAGGGAAAGTGTCCAAATGAATACATCTGGGACTTAATAAGCCAAACCACAGAGATTTTGTGCTGAAAAATAGAAAGCAGCAACGCTGGAAGTGAGCCAAGGTTACACTAAGACATGAGCATATCGTATAATACAGATGTCCAAGATGAAATATGGATTTGCGTGTATGATGAACCAAAACAGAAAACACACCTGCCCTTTGACATTAAGTTCCAGCCATCTACACATGGGAGATATTTCCATAGAAGGAAAAGTGCCCCAGAATGGAAAACAAAGCAACTGAGAAGTTGATCTTGATGGAAAGATTAAATGAGTTAAATAAGCATAGGCTGCCTCTTATAGACAAAAAGACAAAGAGTTAAACAAGACATTGAAGAATTTGTTCTTTATATCCCTAATGTCTAGCAGATATCTTGCACATAGTGTTCAATAAATATCTGTAAATGAATGAAGAGCTTTCAAATATAAACATAATTATTTAAAAGGAGTCACTGTTCTTTCTAGGAACATATGACCCCAAGATATTTTTAGTGCCCTTCTTTACTGGGTGGAAAAATAATTTAAAGAGAGCAGACTCAGTTATCTCTAAGCATGAGACAAAGCTTATGTACTCTCATATAATGTACAAAGGGAAAATGAACTTCCTCCTGTTGCTGCTTACAGCATCATGCCGGCTGTGGGACATTCCAGGCCTGAGCACAAGCCCCAACAATTGTGTCAACATTCACAGACAGAAGCGGGAGATTTTTATATACTATAAATGATAGATTTTACAGAAGGAATTGCAAACTACAAAATCTTGCACCCAGCATGCCACCCAGAACCCTAATGTACCTCATATTTGGATGTCTTAATGAAACATAATAAATTACACTTTACTATAAGTATGAGGAGTTTTGGCTTTGTCTGGCTTTGTCACGGATAACTTCAGCAATGGAATTATACTGTAAATCTTGGCTGATTTTTAAATAGCCAAAATGTATTCACTATATGGCTGCAAACATTTAATGTGGCATGTATTTGATCAAAACTTTAATACATTGCAAGAAAAGATATATGTTTCCCATATGGCAAGTTGGAAATGAAAGGGTAATGCTCGACTCAACACTGCTGTGTTTAAATCGTTGTCCCTGGTAAAATTAATCCAGAATTCTAGCTCTGCAGAGAAGATCAAAGAGAAAATTGTGGAAACTGCTGCCATCCTTGATAGATTATCTACAACCAAAATGAAAACTAATACCTTTTATCAAAAGAGCAGGATGTATGAGTACTGAGGATTACTAAAATGTCCATTCAGTTTTTCTTTTAATAGAGTTTGATTGGTCTCAGAACATGCATACTGTTCACAGAGCTTTTGGATATATGGTGATGGTGTGTATCTTGTGACCACCCTGCTTTCTCTGGCTGGCATGAGGCAGATACAAAATAAGAAATAAGTGTAAGAAGTTGTGAAGTAGGTGACTGGAAAATAAACTTACCTACATGTACATGGGCTGCCATGTCACTAGATCACCTTCTGCTTCTAAGTAGTTACTTAGAATCGTTCATGGTTAATCTTACTTTCCTATTGTGAGGCTATCTTTCAATCCAAATCCAAGATAAGCCATCAAATACAATCTTTCCCACGCTAAATTCCTACTATGCAAGGTAATTTTTTTTTTTTTTTTTTTTTTTTGCGGTACACGGGCCTCTCACTGTTGTGGCCTCTCCCGTTGCAGAGCACAGGCTCCGGACGCACAGGCTCAGCGGCCATGGCTCACGGGCCCAGTCGCTCCGCGGCATGTGGGATCTTCCCGGACCTGGGCACGAACCCGTGTCCCCTGCATCAGCAGACGGATTCTCAACCACTGCGCCACCAGGGAAGCCCTGCAAGGTAATTTTTTAAGTGTTAGGTTATCATTCAATACAATTATTAACTTATTGAGATAATATGTAGGGAATATAGTCAGGAAGAACAATGGCATCAGACCATTTGAAGTTCTCACAATGAGAGGGATGCGCTGGGTCTACTACTGGTTCTTTAGCTCCAGCTTCCTGTTCTGCATTAGGCAGGGTAGCTTCGAGCCACACTACTCTCCTATTGCTCTTCTCTTTCAGAAGTTACCAGTGACTCCCTCGTCACAAACACTTGCTCTCTCTACAGCATGTATCTAGTTGTTCACTCTCCTTTTTGCTGGACTCTAGAACACTGAATTATTACCCATGTCACTGACTCTTCCTTTGCTACCGCCTATTCCTGTCCCTCATGTTTATCTTAAATTTCTCCTAAGATTTGCCTTCAGACCTCATTTCTCTCCTTTACTCCTTCCTTCAGCTAAAGAATCCTATGTCAATAACCATCCACTTTCTCCTTATATATGCCCCTATTTCTCACCATAATCTCCATTTGCAGAAGGTGCTGTTCCAGTCAGATAGGCTCCAAACCTAAGAGTCCTTCCTATGGTAGGTCTGCATTATGGTGCTGAATCTTGTAAGATAATATGGAAGTAAATTATACTTTCTTGCTGTCTTTTACATGTATCCCTTTCCTTTCTATTACTGATAATAATAATCTAGTTAAGAATTGTCTTCCCTGTCTTGGAAACAATATCATTAAGAGGATCTATCTTATTATAATTCTTTCTTTGAATCCACATTGTATGCAAGAAAAATATTATTAAAGCACAACTCTGGTCAAGCTGTTCCCAATTGTGTAACTTAACAGTAGTTTTAAATACTTCCTGAATAAAGTAAAGTGCAGAAAACACAAGGAAGACTAATTGCAAAGCAAAAAGGCATTGGGTTAGATGACAGGAAGACTGGAGCAAGAATCAAAAATAACAGCAAATATTTTCCATGAATAAATGGAAGGATTCTGGATATATAGTGATGTATCACCAGAGGTTGACAGTCAAGGTATCATGATAAGGTCTCATTATGGATTGTAAAACACCATGATCTCCTTTTCTAGATCAATACTCCTCTAAACAGCTTCCTTCCCTGCTCTTTAGTATCATTCTGTAGATCTGCATTTATAAGAGTAATACACCATTCAGATACGTATTATGGGATTGAATCAACAGATTTGGGAAAACAGGTGAGGAGCCTGTGGGATAATAAGGCTTAGCGTGCCCCTGAAAGACTGAGAATGTTCTGTACTAGGCCAAGTCATAAGGAATGCTGTTCTGCTGCATCTCTAAATATCACCAGGTCTTTTTTGTGTCGATTACTTGGAACTACATAGAATGGGAGGTACTACCATTAATGGTTAACAGCCCTTCCCAATCTGTATCAACCAGACTTATTTCTGAAGGAAGCTTTTGATATTCTCAAAGCTCTAGACCAAAAAAATTACTCCTCTCTGCAAAGTCCTGTTATATCTAACACTAAAAATCACAAATAATCCTTCAAATCCAGATAAAATTCCATTTTCCATGATGCCTTTCTAAGTCACTAGAAAAGTTTTGTTCCTCCGTATTTTATAGCAATTTTTCTGAACCTCAGTTGTAACTTATTATCTCAGGTGTCAGAGTGACCTATATATCCCAATGTATTCTATGTTCATTGATGGCTAGAATGGAACTTTGATGTTTTCTTGGGAAGCATGAGGAATACAGAATCAAAAGACTTGGGTTTGATAAACGTAGCTGGCACACAGAAGTTCTGTGATGAACTAGGGATGAGGTATGTAACCTTTTTGAGACCCACTTTGATCATCTGCAAAATAGCAATAATAATGATCTTTCCTAGAACTTTGCTAATCTATCTGATAGTGTGCTCTACAAATACTACTTATTATGCATATCCCACACTGCACCTGACAGTATCTTTCGTATATGAAATACACGTTAAATACTTGTAGATTCAAATTGAATTTCAACCCTTCAAGGTGAAATGAGAAATATTTAATAAAACAAACTTTAGAAAATATGCTTTATATCCTAAGATTGGTTTTTTTTGAATTTTATTTTATTTCATTTTTTTATACACCAGGTTCTTATTAGTTATCTATTTTATACATATTAGTGTGTATATGTCAATCCCAATCTCCCAGCTCATCCTACCCCCACTCCCACCCCCGTTTTCCCCACTTGGTGTCCATACGTTTGTTCTGTACATCTGTGTCTCTATTTCTGCCTTGCAAACCAGTTCATCTGTACCATTTTTCTAGATTCCACATATATGCATTAATATATGATATTTGTTTTTCTTTTTCTGACTTATTTCACTCTGTATGACAGTCTCTAGATCCATCCATGTCTCTACAAATGACCCAATTTCATTCCTTTTTATGGCTGAGTAATATTCCATTGTACATATGTACCACATCTTCTTTATGCATTCATCTGTCAGTGGGCATTTAGGTTGCTTCCATGACCTGGCTATTGTAAATACTGCCGCAGTGAACATTGGGGTGCATGTGTCTTTTTGAATTATGGTTTTCTCTGGGTATATGCCCAGTAGTGGGATTGTTGGGTCATATGGTAATTCTATTTTTAGTTTTTTAAGGAACCTCCATAATGTTCTCCAAAGTGCCTGCATCAATTTACATTCCCACCAACAGTGTAAGAGGGTTCCTTTTCCCCACACTCTCTCCAGCATTTCTTGTTTGTAGATTTTCTGATGATGCCCATTCTAAACAGTGTCAGATGATATCTCATTGTACTTTTGATTTGCATTTCTCTGATAATTAGTGATGTTGAGCAGCTTTTCATGTGCTTCTTGGCCATCTGTATGTCTTCTTTGGAGAAGTGTCTGTTTAGGTCTTCTGCCCATTTTTGGATTGGGTTGTTTGTTTTTTTTAATACTGAGCTGCATGAGCTGCTTGTATATTTTGGAGATGAATCCTTTGTCCATTGATTTGTTTGCAAATACTTTCTCCCATTCTGAGGATTGTCTTTTTGTCTTGTTTATGGTTCCCTTTGCTGTGCAAAAGCTTTTAAGTTTCTTTAGGTCCCATTTGTTCATTTTTGTTTTTATTTCCATTACTCTAGGAGGTGGATCAAAAAAGATCTTGCTGTGATTTATGTCAAAGAGTGTTCTTTCTATGTTTTCCTCTGAGAGTTTTATAGTGTCTGGTCTTATATTTAGGTCTTTAATCCATTTTGAGTTTATTTTTCCATATGGTGTTAAGGAGTGTTCTAATTTCATTCTTTCGCATGTAGCTGTCCAGTTTTCCCAGCACAACTTATTGAAGAGACTGTCTTTTCTCCATTGTTTATCCTGCCTCCTTTGTCATAGATTAGTTGACCATAAGTGTGTGGGTTTATCTCTGGGCTTTCTATTCTGTTCCATTGATCTATATTTCTGTTTTTGTGCCAATACCATATTGTCTTGATGACAGTAGCTTTGTAGTATAGTCTGAAGTCAGGGAGTCTGAGTCCTCCAGCTCCATTTTTTTCCCTCAAGATTGCTTTGGCTATTTGGGGTCTTTTGTGTCTCCATACAAATTTTAAGATTTTTTTTGTTCCTGTTCTGTAAAAATGCCATTGGTAATTAGATGGGGATTGCATTGAATCTGTAGATTGCTTTGGGTAGTATAGTCATTTTCAAAATATTGATTCTTCCAATCCAAGAACATGGTAAATCTCTCTATCTGTTTGTGTCATCTTTGATTTCTTTCATCAGTGTCTTATAGTTTTCTGAATACAGGTCTTTTACCACCTTAGGTAGGTTTATTCCTAGGCATTTTATTATTTTTGTTGCAATGAGGAATGGGATTGCTTCCTTAATTTCTCTTTCTGATCTTTTGTTTTTTGTGTATAGGAATGCAAGAGATTTCTGTGCATTAATTTTGTATCATACAACTTTACCAAATTCATTGATGAATTCTACTAGTTTTCTGGTTGCATCTTTAGGATTTTCTATGTATAGTATCATGTCATTTGCAAACAGTGATAATTTTACTTCTTCTTTTCCTATTTGGGTTACTTTTATTTCTTTTTCTTCTCTGATTGTCATGGCTAGGACTTCCACAACTATGTTGAATAATAGTGGCAAGACTGGACATCCTTTTCTTGTTCCTAATCTTAGAGTAAATGCTTTCAGGTTTTCACCACTGAGAATGATGTCTGCTGTGATTTTGTCATATATGGCTTTTATTATGTTGAGTTAGGTTCCTTCTATGCCCAACTTCTGGAGAGTTTTTATAATAAATCGGTATTGAATTTTATCAAAAGCTTCTTCTGCATCTATTGAGATGATCATATGGTTTTTATTCTTCAATTTGTTAATATGGTGTATCACATTGATTGATTTGCAAATATTGGAGAATCCTTGCATCCCTGGGATAAATCCCACTTGATCATGGTGTATGATCCTTTTAATGTGTTGTTGGACTCTGTTTGCTAGTATTTTGTCGAGGAGTTTTTCATCTATATTCATCAGTGATATTGATCTGTAATTTTCTTTTTATGTAGTATCTTTGTCTCGTTTTCATATCAGGGTGATGGTGGCCTTGTAGAATGAGTTTGGGAGTGTTCCTTCCTCTAAATTTTTTTGAAAGAATTTGAGAAGGTTGGGTGTTAGCTCTTCTCTAAATGTTTGATAAAATTCACCTGTGAAGCCATCTGGTCCTGGACTTTTGTTTACTGAAAGATTTTTAATCACAGTTTCAATTTCATTACTTGTGATTGGTCTGTTCATATTTTCTATTTCTTCCTGGTTCAATTTTGGAAGGTTATATGTGTTTAAGAATTTGTCCATTTCTTCCAGGTTTTCCATTTTATTGCCACAGAGTTGCATATAGTAGTCTCTTATGATGCTTTGTATTTCTGCAGTGTCCATTGTAACTTCTCCTTTTTCATTTCTAATTTTATTGATTGGATTCCACTCCCCCTTTTTCTTGATGACTCTGGCTAAAGGTTTATCAATTTTGTTTATCTTTTCAAAGAACCAGCTTTTAGTTTTATTGATCTTTGCTATTGTTTTATTTGTTTCTACTTCATTTATTTCTGTTCTGCTCTTTATAATTTATTTTCTTCTACTAACTTTGGGTTTTGTTTGTTCTTCTTTCTCTAGTTCCTTTAGGTATAAGGTTAGATGGTGGAGATTTTTCTTGTTTCTTGAGGTAGCCTTGTATTGCTATAAACTTCCCTCTTAGAACTGCTTTTGCTGCATCCCATAGGTTTTGGATCATCATGTTTTCTTTGTCATTTGTCTCTAGTTATTCTTTGATTTACTCTTTGATTTCTTCAGTGATCTCTTGGTTATCTAGTAATGTATTGTTTAGCCTCCACGTGTTTGTGCTTTTTACGTTTTTTTCCCTGTAATTTATCTCGAATCTCATAGCACTGTGGTCTGAAAAGATGCTTGATATGATTTTAATTTTCCTAAATTTACCAAGGCTTGGTTTGTGGCCCAAGATGTGATCTATCCTGGAGAATGTTCCGTGTGCACTTGCGAAGAAAGTGTAATCTTCTGTTTTCAGATGGAATGTTTTATAAATATCAATTAAATCTATCTGGTCTATTGTATCATTTAAAGCTTGTGTTTCCTTATTATTTTTCTGTCTGGATGATCTGTCCATTGGTGTAAGTCAGGTGTTAAAGTCCCCCCCTATTATTGTGTTACTGTCGATTTTCCCTTTTATAGCTGTTAGACATGCCTTATGTATTGAGGTGCTCCTATGCTGGGTGCATGTATATTTATAATTGTTATATCTTCGTTTTGGATTGATCCCTTGATCATTATGTAGTGTCCTTCCTTGTCTCTTGTAACATTCTTTATTTTAAAGTCTTTTATCTGGTATGAATATTGCTACTCCAGCTTTCTTTTGATTTCCATTTCCATGGAATATCTTTATTCCATCACCTCACTTTCAGTCTGTATGCGTCCCTAGGTCTGAAGTGGGTCTCTTGTAGACAGAATATATATGGGTCTTGTTTTTGTATCCATTCAGTGAGCCTGTGTCTTTTGGTTGGAGCATTTAATCCATTCATATTTAAGGTAATTATCAACATATATGTTCCTATTACCATTTTCTTAATTGTTTTGGGTTTGTTTTTGTAGGTCCTTTTCTTCTCTTGTGTTTCCCACTTAAAAAAATTCCTTTAGCATTTGTTGTAGAGCTGGTGTGGTGGTGCTGAATTCTCTTAGTTTTTGCTTGTCTTTAAACTTTTGATTTCTCTGTCGAATCTGAATGAGGTCCTTGCCAGGTAGAGTAATCTTGTTTGTAGTTTCTTCCATTTCATCACTGTAAATGTGTTGTGCCACTCCCTTTTGGCTTGTAGAGTTTTGCTGAGAAATCAGCTGTTAACCTTATGGGAGTTCCCTTGTATGTTATTTGTCATTTTTCCCTTGTTGCTTTTAATAATTTTTCTTTGTCTTTAATTTTTGTCAATTTTATTACTATGTTTTTAGGCATGATTCTCCTTGGGTTTATCCTGTGTGGGACTCTCTGAACTTCCTGGACTTGGGTGGCTATTTCCTTTCCCATGTTAGGGACGTTTTCAACTATAATCTCTTCAGTTATTTTCTTGGGTCCTTTCTCTCTGTCTTCTCCTTCAGGGACCCCTGTAATGTGAATGTTGGTGCATTTAGTGTTGACCCAGCGGTCTCTTAGGCTGTTTTCATTTTTTTTTTTCTTTATTCTGTTCCATGGCAGTGAATTCCAACATTCTGTCTTCCAGGTCACTTATCCATTCTTCTGCCTCAGTTATTCTGCTATTGATTTCTTCTAGTGTATTTTTCATTTCAGTTATTGTATCGTTCATCTCTGTGTGTTCTTTAATTCTTCTGGGTCTTTGTTAAACATTTCTTGCATCTTCTTGATCTTTGCCTCCATTCTTTCGCCAAGGTCCTTGGTCATCTTCACTATCTTTATTCTATATCCTTTTTCTGGAAGGTTGTCTATCTCTACTTCATTTAATTGTTTTCCTGGGGTTTTATATTCTTCCTTCATCTGGTACATAGCCCTCTGAATTTTCATTTTGTCTATCTGTGAATGTGGTTTTTGTTCCACAGGCTGCAGGATTGTAGTTCTTGCTTCTGCTGTCTGACCTCTGGTGGATGAGGCTGTCTAAGAGGCTTGTGCATGCTTCCTGATGGGAGGAACTGGTGGTGGGTAGATCTTTGTGTTGCTCTGGTGGGAAGAGCTCAATAAAATTTTAATCTGCTTGTCTGCTGATGGGTGGGGCTGAGTTCCCTCCCTGTTGGTTGTTTGTCCTGAAGTGACCCAGCACTGGAGACCAGAGGCTCTTTGTTGGGGCTAATGGCAGGCTCCAGGAGGGCTCACGCCAAGGAGTACTTCCCAGATCTTCTGCTGTGAGTGCGAGTATCCTGTCCTTAAGGTGAGCCACAGCCACCCTCCACCTCTGCAGGAGACGCTCCAACACTAGCAGGTAGGTCTGGTTCAGTCTCCTATGGGGTCACTGCTCTTCCTCCTGGGTCCTGATGCACACACTATTTTGTATGTGCCCTCCAAGAGTGGAGTCTCTGTTTCCCCCAGTCCTGTCTAAGTCCTGCAATCAAATCCTGCTAGCCTTCAAAGTCTGATTCTCTGGAAATTCCTCCTCCTGTTGCTGGACCCCCAGGTTGGGAATCCTGATGTAGGGCTCAGAACCTTCACTCCAGTGGGTGAACTTCTGTGGTATAATTGTTCTCCAGTTTGTGAGTCACCCACCCAGCAGTTATGGGATTTGATTTTATAGTGATTGCACCCCTCCTACCCTCTCATTGCAGCTTCTCCTTTGTCTTTGGTTGTGGGGTATCTTTTTTGGTGAGTTCCAGTGTCTTCCTGTCGATGACTGTTCAGCAGTTATTTGTGATTCTGGTTCTCTTGCAAGAGGTAGTGAGTGCACTTCCTTCTACTCTTCCCTCTTGAACCAAGTTTGTTGTTTTTGTTTTTGTTTTTTTTGCGGTACATGGGCCTCTCACTGCAGTGGCCTCTCCTGTTGCAGAGCACAGGCTCTGGACACACAGGCTCAGCGGCCATGGCCAGGGAAGCCCTATGATTGTTTTTATACATAAATGATTTCCCAAATGAATACGAGCTAATAGGAAATTGCATGAGCAGTTGCTCAATATTTGGAATATTCTGGTTTAAACCAAAATATATCTTCATCATTTTTATTTGGAGTTATCAAGAAAATAGAACAGGGCTTCCCTGGTGGCGCAGTGGTTGAGAATCCGCCTGCCAATGCAGGGGACACGGGTTTGTGCCTTTGTCCAGGAAGATCCCACATGCCGCGGAGCGGCTAGGCCCGTGAGCCATGGCCTCTGAGCCTGCGCGTCCGGAGCCTTTGCTCTGCAATGGGAGAGACCACAACACAGAGAGGCCCGCGTATTGAAGAAAAAGAAAAAAAATAGAACATAGTCAGGCTTGATAGTATTGCCTTTGGCTCCAAAAGACAGAAAGAGCATGTTTATAAAAGAGATACAAATAGAAAGTAAATGAGAAATTAATCATTGCGGAGAGTGACAAAGCATATGTATCTTCAGCCTAATGAATACTATGATTGCATTTCCCTGCTTTCACATTAGTGGGGCAGTTGAACATCCACAACAACAAGGAATTGTTGTTTTGCTTTAGAGAAATGTTGATTTTGATATAGAGCATAGATGCTTTCTGAATTCTGATCCAGCCTGCTCATACCTTAAGTTTGAGAAGAAGAAATGAGGTTGGTTTAGATGTCAGATACTCTACATTTAAATTTTATGAAAACCATAGAATGCAGATGCTATTATCCCACTTTATAATTAAGAAACATGAAACACAGAGAAAGTGTTCTCACTGATGCTTAAGGGAAATTATTTAAAGGGCCCCAAATTACATTGTTTTTGTGCCTAGGAAACAGGTGTGAGAGGTGCAGAGGTAAGATCCATATTCTGTGCAAAAATCAGTGTGTCCCCAATTCATCAATGACATTCTTTTCTCAGGGCCTGGAACGCAAGACCTGGTCACAGTTATCAGTGTTCT
Source organism: Kogia breviceps (assembly GCF_026419965.1). Lineage (NCBI taxonomy): Eukaryota > Metazoa > Chordata > Mammalia > Artiodactyla > Physeteridae > Kogia > Kogia breviceps. The sequence continues at coordinate 96,589,195 of NC_081313.1, forward strand.
CATGGAGGGGCCAACCCTGGTTTTCTGTAGGAAACGTAGGTGTCCTAGATGCTTTTCAGGAAGCAGTACTAAATGAGAGAGAGCCAGAGAAGGTGGGAAAGAATAGGGCAGGCATAATAGCAATAATAATAATGACTAGCATTTTCTGAATATTTACTATGTGCCAGGAAATATTTCAGTTATTTACACCTATTTCCTCATTGAATCTTCAAAACATCCTATGAGGCAGGCACTCTTATTGTCCCAGTTTTACAAGTCCAGAAGCCTAGGCAGAGATTAAATACCTTGTCCACAATTGTGTAAATGATGTCACTTGGTTCCAAAGACTTTGCTGTTAACAATTGAAAACAATTCCTCCTTGCTGCCCCAACCTCAAGAGATAACTGAAGCTGGCAAGCTGTTTTTGGACAGGGGTGCCAGATAATTAACCTGGAAGTGCCTGTATATAATCCAATGCGCTCGAGAAGGGAATTGAGGATCTACGTGATGGATGGGGGAGATGAGTCAGGCTCTACAATGTTGTGTAGGTTTCTGCTGTACAGTGAAGTGAATCAGCTATATGTGTATATATCCCCTCCCTCTTGGACCTCCCTCACACCCCCCATCCCACCCATCTAGGTCATTACAGAGCACCGAGCTGAGCTCTCTTTGCTACACTGTAGGTTCCCACTAGCTGTCTATTTACATATGGTAGGTAGCATATTTATGTCAAACCTAATCTCCCAATTCATCCCACCCTCCCTGATGAACATAGAGTCTGTCATGCAGAGTGAAGTAAGTCAGAAAGAGAAAAACAAATATCGTATATTAATGCATATATGTGGAATCTAGAAAAATAGTACAGATGAACCTATTTCCAGGGCAGGAATAGAGACACAGATGTAGAGAAAGGGGGATGAATCTTAATGGACTTTGACTGCTAAAGAAATTCAACTTTTCCTAGGTCTCACTAGCCTGAAAGTACAAATGGAGTTGTGGTCCCCTGGATATATGGAAGGTGCTTATGAAGCTAATGTTCCTCCTGGAAAAATATACTCAGTTTCCAGGATCCAGGGATAGATGGCAAAATATTTCTAGGTTGCTATTTTATTTTAATTTCCATGTTAACATCTCATCAGTGCTACTCTCATGATTGTAACTCTTCTAGCTTAATCTCTATCTGTTTTGTTTTCTTCTACCTTCCTATGGTGGAAGGATCATGAACAATAGGATGATCAAAATAGTTATTAGAGAGGAGGAATGGCAGGATAAACAAGGAAGCTGAAGGAAAAGGTTGATCTTATTGTGTGTGTCTAAAAGTTGTTTCCCTATAATTTGGGGGGCCCCTTCCCTATAGAAAATGTGAGCCGTGAAGTATACCATTATGCCTTTTGATGGCCCCAACTTCTTAGAACCTTGTTTTTCATCCATGAATTCCCTCTGCCACCACATGTGTGAAGTAGCCTCTTAACTGTGAAAATTGCTTCCAGATCCTTTCTTTGTACTGTGGTGCAAATGAATAATAATGATTTAAAACAATGGTTCTTTAAACTGTTGTGCAATGGACTACTTCAGCAGTCTAGTGGATGCTTATGTGACCCCTTCTCAGAATGATGTTCTTAAATTATTTTAAAATAATAATATAAAAGAAATAATTTACATTGAAATACAGTTACCAAAATATTTTTTTAAACTGTAATATATATGTACTTTAATTAGCACACTAATAAAGTTCTGGTAGCAAGTATAATAATGATTATAATTTCTAGGGAATGATGAAGGAAAACCATGTTTTGCCATATTTGCAACAACCATAATATGATATGAAAATACATGTAACTTCTATTGGTTACAAAGTTGCAATTTCTGCTAATATTACTGTACATGTTGCACATGTAAATAATGGAAGATAATACTAAATTTAGCTAGAGATTAGTGAAAATAAAGATGTAATATTTTTACACCTTTGATGCCCATTCATGAATGTCTTGTGGATTCTGTGGACTCAAGGTTCAGAACATTGAATTAAGTAGTATCCTTTACATTCTATTTCTGATTTTTAAGCTTATAGATGATAAGCTGTTGAATTTTAACCATCAGTTGTTAGATGGGACAGAATCAGAAGAAGCTATTGCCTTCTTCCCATTTCTAAATGGGAAAATTACATGGAGTAAAATTACTCCATGAACTAGGGTACCTACTATACATGCTGACATTCCTGAAATTCCGTTGTTTCTTATCATTTGCCATCAAAGGGGCAGTAAAATTTATAATTGCTATTTGGCTAGGGTAATGAAATTAACAATTATAATTCTTGTTTGAGATTCTTCTTTAAATTAACATCCAATTGGCTATCTAGTCATAGACCAAGAAACTAAAGAAAGAAGACACAGGGCAAGTAATTTTGGAGTAGAGATATCTGTGCATGGAGTGACCTATAAGGAGGGCCTCCCAAAGTACATGCATCCTGAAGAGCCAGAGGGCAGCTTGATATCCTGGACACTTAAAAGAAAAGTGAATGTCACTCAACCTGGAGACAGACCTATTGGAAAGTGGATAAGCGGGTGCTATAAACAAATTGCTCCTATGCAGGGACAATCCAATGGATAACCCAGAAATCAATTCATCTACTTCTAGACATGGAATTGTGAGCTCTATAAGAGCTAAATTTTGTTTTATTTTGGGTTTTGTGTGTGTGAAAACCACCCTAAACAAGGACATTCCTACTAGGAATCCTGGCCCTAGTATCCAATGAGGAAGACAAAGAAGAGGTGCCAGTTGAGAGAGCTGCCACACTTGCCTGGGCAGCTACCACACTGGAATGTGGTGTCTACAATTAAATCCAGATACAGCCTAAAAGAGAGGCTGTCCCCATAAACCATGCAGTGAAATAGCCTTATTACTCAGACAACTTATTAATGAGTTCTTTTGGGACTTGGATGGGATTCAATGGTGGCTTGCCTTCTTATGAATCCTATACTCTAAAAAGCCTTTCATGGAGAGGCCCTAATATCTTTAAAACATTGAGAAAGGAAAAATGACGCCTAGATAAAGTACAACAGTGGCAAAAGTGGCAAATAAGAATATGTGAAAGGTGTTTCTTTCCTTCATTTCTTCCTCCTTTCCTTTTTCTTTCTTTCTTTCTTTCTTTTCTTTCTTTCTTTCTTTCTTTCTTTCTTTCTTTCTTTCTTTCTTTCTTTCTTTCTTTCTTTCTTTCTTTCTTTCTTTCTTTCTTTTTCCTCTCTCTCTCTCTCTTTCTTTCTCTCTTTTTTCCCATTTTTTATTTGGAGGGTTAATTCTTAGAAAATGCAAAATATAGTGTGCATGTGTGTGTAATTGCTATGGTAATGCTGTACATGGAAGTGGACTGGAAAAAATCATAGACACAAAGATGATAAGACAGCAGGAAGATGGATGTGTATGTGTTCATGTCTACTAATGTTTATACAAAGCCTTTGCCTACTGCCAAAGCCTCTGGGTATATTTGCATAATTAAAAACAGCAACATAATCAGCATGCTAGAAAAACAGCAATAACTAGATAGCACCCCAAACTTAAACTCCTCTGAACATTCTCCAGGAGATACATGTTGCTAGTAAATTCCATCAGTCAACAGGCTGATCAACTTATTGAGACATATCCAGTGCCCTGGAGGTCAATTGGAGTCTCTGCCTTTTGAATGAGGGTAGATATGGTATTTCACAGGGTGAGAGCTTTGGCTAGGAATATCCTTTCAAATATAGAACTTTCCTCTAGTGATCTCTAAATTCAGCAGCACTCTGAGGAAAACAAGTGGCATTGTTGCTTGGTAGAATAATACAACCCTTTCCAATTGTACCCAGAATTACTCGGGAAGTGTGGCTTCTGTTGTGTTTGTGAGGCATCCACGGCTGGAGAAACTTCAGAGAACCAGCTGCTCCATAGATGGCTGGAGCCAGCCATCCCTCTGTTCTTACCCTCTCTCCCCCTCACTCTCTCAGCAACTTCTCATGGAAGGCTTGGTATCCCTGGAAGATTTTCTCTCCTAGCTCCACCATGAGTATCGGTTGAAGTTTATTTCCACCTTAAACTGTATGTGCCTTAATAAAATTCAACCACAGCTCCCAGTCGTGTTCAAAGTTTAAATATCTTGGGTCTTGGTTTGTTTCATGGCTCTATTCAAGCACAAGTACTGGTAGAATTAATGAAAGAATTGCTGATGGAGAAGAGGCAAAAAGGACAAAGTATCTTCCCATCGGCTCCCACTTATGTACACCTACAAAAAAGGTACACTGCAGGGTAAACCGGGCTCATGCATTACTTTAGTTGTCTGAGGCAATAATGACCCATTTGCTCTTTGTATGGGAACAGGGCTGATCTTGTGTCCACATTTATTGCAGACACAAACCAGAAGGCATATACTCTTGCAACAAAAATATATCATGTCACTTCCACTTTCTCTAATAGTTGTAAAGCAGAGTCTGGAACCTGGCTGAGTCAGAGAACAAGAATCTTTAGATGCAAAATAATTAGCCTATTGAAGTTCCATCTTCATGAATTAACATGTGAAGGATCAAAATGTGTCAGACTTAGTGGATGTGGATTACTTGTTTTTAATTAAAAACATTGATTGCCCCAGAAGTATGATTTGGTGTCCAGAGGGAATTTTTCCCAAATGGAGCCCTGCAACTTATAAACATTAGTTGGCTTTGGGCTTTCAGTTTTCTTTCGTTCTGCTTGCACCTCTCTGTAGAATATCATATCTGCTAAGAGACCTGACATGGTGCATTTATGGTGCAATAAGCAAAGCTAGATAAAATTGTAGATTGAGATAAGATTAAAACAAAGTTCAAATATTATATGTAAAAACTGAACAGGACACTTCTCTTTCACAATTGTTCCCTAGGAAGGAATTGTGATTCCCATTCACTCCAGTTTCCATAGCTCTATTTTCTGGGCCACCTTACAGAGTGTATGACATTCATGGACAGAAATGGCGGTGCTCAAATGTACAACCTTGAGCCCATTTAATGTCAAATTCAGCTTCAAATTAGCACTTGTCCCTATTCCTCTTTTCTCCTTTATGCCATTTGTTTACATGCTTCTATCTTCTATTAACTTTTAGAAACCTAGACCATATTTTTGTACACCTTTAGGTATCTTCCAACGTAGCCCCTAACACAGCGTTCTGTAATCAGTAATAGTTCAATAAATAGTTGTTGGAGACAGAAGTAGATGACAGTGTTTCCCAAAGTGAGATACATGATATGATTACAGACTATAACCAAATGAATCTCTTTATCTTAATAATAATGTAATTATATATGTTCATTATTAAACATCACATACCTCAGATCTATAACTTTCACAATGCATTTATGACAAGTTAAAATAATATAACTAATTATTTGAAGAACAAATGTTAACAATACTGAATAAGTACTAAGATAGAATGTATGTGAATATGACAAAGACTGTGACACTGATATGTATGAGAAGCGATATGAGGAAACAAGGGGTCTGTAACTATCCAGTATTTATTATTGTCAGTGAATTTTAATGGAAAAAATAAAAATGTTGAAGTCAATTTCAGAGCAGGGAATAGAACCCAGGAATCTTAAATGATGTTGGAAATTTGAGCCTGTAACTACTTTAAAATGAGACTTTCTCATCAAGAAAAGAAGCTGATTAGACTAACCTGAATGGCCTCTTCTGTGCCTCTAAGTCCAAACGTAAGAGCCAAATGAGTGTATTTAATGGTGTCCATGTGCATTTTCAAGAAGCATTTCTGGTTGCCTTGTTGTTTTGTCTTTTCTCTAAGTAACTTCTCTTTGTTCACTCTTAATTCATACAACATGGTTGTGCTCCAATATGCTGCTAACCACAGTATGATTTGCCTCTTTATTATATAGGCCAGAACGTGAGGATAAACTTCATTTTGGCTCTGGCAAGTCAGATCTTCATATGCTGTGCCTCCCCTAGTAGTCATTCAAACACGTTTTAATGTCCTTCCAGAGTATGTGTATGTAGGTGCTTTATACCTTTTTTTCACCTGCGGAAATTACAGTTTTAGATAATATTTTTATCTTGGTAAATAACATATTTTATATGACCAGTTTATGCTCCCATATGTTATTCATGATGATATCTTTCTATTAAGGACTTCTTGAGCACTTAACAGCCCTGCTTCATCAATAAACACAGATTTATATTGTTTCCATGAGCTCTAAAGTAGTAAATTTTCTCTAAACAAGGCTTATGGTAGATATAATTGAATTACAGATTGAAAATACATATTTATAAAGGTACCATGTTACTGGAAGCCCATGCAAAATGCAATTGATGATCACTAATAGAATATTTCCCAGTAGGTACAGCCTTGCCAGCCTGTATTTCTGCCTGATCCTAATGCTGATATTCTCTGCTTTCCTATATATAACTTGCAGAAAGTGAGACTTTAAAAATTCAATTGCTTATATTTTTCCTTTATGTTTCATCTTCTTCTCTGACTTTTACTTCTTTAACATGTCACTTTGTGGGATCTGTTAGTATGGATGGTTAGAAAAAGATTCCCTCATGCTACATTTCAAGTCTGTTTAAACTATAAAATGAATAGATAATTTTATTTCATTCCTTGCATGAAACAGTCTAATATGAAATGTAATTGCTCTAGTAATGCTTGAAGCTGGCCTCTGGGGAATGGTGTTTGACGATCTCAGTGGGACATTAATTCAGTTGAAATTGTTGTATCTTTCAGGTCAGCCCCTAACTTCCCAGTTTTTCTTTAGTGATATAGTATGACACCATGGAAGTATGTTCACAATCAAATTTATTCTTTTAAGCAGATGATACAGCAAATCTTGTATTCACCTCGGTCAGCTGGCATGAGCTAAGCAGAGTGCCTTATTAGATGAAATGTTCCAAATTACTCAGTGGATTAATATAAATCCGTTTATCTGAACCCACAGCTGGCCGTGTAAACTCTTTTCTGAGTTCTTTGCTAACACTCTAAAAGGAAGGTCACATTGCTGAAGGGGAAAAAAATAAGAAAAAGAATAAGCAATTCAGTTCTTTCAGACCAGTGGGACATGCTTTTGTACAACCTGGCAAAACAATCAGCTAGAGACCTGATATCCTAAAAGAGGGTGAAAGGGTCTTCCTAAGTACCCAATGACAACTGAAAAAGCATTAGGGGATCACAAGGAAATACCTCCTTGAGTATTCAGATATCACTTCCTGCCTTAAAACCTTGAGACCAGCAACTCAGAACCCCTAAATAGTCATTTTTCAAATTGGTTTAAATGTCTTACTGTTTTTTTTCATTTTGGCAACCAAATCCCAGTCACAAGGAAAACACACACTAATGTAGTTTCCACCATGAACCAGCCATTACATTAGGCATAATCACATATATTTTCTTATTGAACCTATTTAATTATGTTGTGAATAAACAATTATTATCCACAGTTTTCAAGTGAGGCAACTGAAACTCAAGAGATTAAGTAATTTTTCCCAAGGTCACATAACAAACAGGTAGAGAAACTGGGGTATTTTTAACATAAGACAAGCGTGGCTCTAAGGCCCATGTCCTTTGTATTGTATCATGCATCTCAAAGTACATGGTTGATCCCTATGAAATTGCTGGTTTTTTAGTCAAAACTGATAGAACATTTTCAACTACGTGTGATTCACCCTAGAGAATTTGGAGTTGTTTGACTTTAGAGGATGCACTTATGACTTCACGGTTTTCATGGCAACAAAGAGGGGCTCTGAGTTTGAGAGACCGTAAAATTTCAGTTAGTAGTTTTGGAGAAATTTTGAGTAAATTTAGTAGAATGACCTGTATGCTTTTGACCAGAGAACAGACCAATGCTTCCCAAACTTTAATGTATATGCAGTCCCCCCGGGATTATGTTAACATGCAGTGGGCCTGGGGTAGGGCCTGTAAATCTGAATTTCTAACAAGCTCCCAGGTGATGCCAGTGTTGCTGGTCTGAGAACCATACAGTTCTTTGAGTAGCAAGGGATTAGACGACTCTTCTTAAAAATGAGCATCCATTCTTCAAGAATTATCTGGCACCTCTAGCAACTGTTTCTAGCCTACAAAGTCACTAAGAGTAGTTTGTGCTATGCCTTGCTTTCCAAAACCAAGAAATGGGAGCTCTACAGGGCAAAGAACAAGCATCATTGGGCTCTCAGAGAATCGTCACAGCACATGCGCTGGCTTTGCTCTCTTCCTCATTCTGTTCAGAGTCTCTTCCAGGCCTATTTAGAGAAATGTGTCCTTCATTCTAGAGAGATACCACCAGCTCTGTGACCAATTGTTAGTTGTAAGCAGTGAGAAAAAGGTAAGTTCAAGAAATTCCAGTTATAGTTAAATTAGGCAAATTAATTAATAAATTACTAATCTTGGGAAGCTATGTTATTAACTCAGTAATAAGGGCACTGTGAAAATTAAGACAAATTATGATTATGATTACTTTATAAAGACTATAGATTACCACTATCTTTGGCTGAATAACAAGCTACCCTAAATTGTAATGGCTTAAAATAGTCCATCTTTATTATGGCTCAGAATTCAGTAGGCTATGTGGGCTGGGTCAGCTGGGGCTGAGTGGTTTTGGATGGCCTCACTCATAGGATGGAGACCTCAGCTAAAACTTCTCTGTCAGTGGCTGGGACCCCTCTCTTTGTGGTCCCTCATCTCCAAGAAGCTAAATTGGGATTCTTTGCATGATAGTCCCAGAGTTCCCAACAGCAAAAGAGGGGAAGGCCCAGTATGCAATCCCACTGTATGCATTTTCTTGCATCCTTTTTACATACATGCCATTGTCAAAGCAAGTCACAGCCAAACTGAAATTCACGGGATGGAGGAGCAGACTTTACAACTTCCTGTGAAATACTGTCAGCTTTTTTTCAGTTTAGCTCACTTGGCTCTCTGGCTTTAATTAGTCCCATTCCACCCACAGATAAAGTAAACCTCTACCCATCCCAGTTCCCCGAGAAGTCTCATGTAATGAGTAGAGAGTTCTAGATTCAGAGACTAGAACGGAGACTAGAACTCCTTGGTGGAGTTCTTGATCCAGAAACCTGTGAACTTAAAAGACAAGTTATATGCATTACACACATCCAACATACAGTGTTGACACAGAGAGAGGTTAGCTAAAACAGATACTGCCACTCAAACAGAAGAGCATGACAGTCACTGATTTGTAGCAGTTCTGAAATCCAGCCTATTCTAGGGGCAGAAAATGTTTCCTGATTAGAGATCATTTCTTGTCCTTAGGAGAGCCTCCTCAGTACCACAGTTCCGTACTGCTTTTGGCTTCATCCTCTGGCTTTTGACTCTGCTCTCTGAGATATCCTTCCTCTTGCACAAACAAATGGTCTATATTTGCAGCTGAGAATTTTCTCACTCTGCTTCTTATGAGTAAAAAATTTAAGGGCCAAATGGCCATTTTTGTTTTCATTTTGAGATATGTTTATGTTTGTAGTCTAAGATTGGTTTCTTATGGATCTGATTCAGGTCCATTCCACACCCCGAAAGCCACCTTTTCATTTCTTTTAAAGACAAGCCTCTTTCTACTCTGGGCCAGGTGTCAAATTGGCATAGTGCAGCAACCTTAGATTCATAGACCTTTAATCTAGCTAAGTCTTTCAGAGGACTTTAACAAGGGAATTTATAGTGGATCCTTGATTTTGCCTTTGGCTCTCCATCTTGTCTCATGTTGAGAATTCTTTTTTTCCCAAGCCAGGGAGACTGATTTGTTTTCCAACCATGCAAACGCTGGCTCCTCTGTCTAAGTTCTTCTTGCAAACTGAATAGTTCTTTCTTCAGCTCATGCACAACCATACGCATCCACTGATACTTTCAGCATTCTGTTTGGAGATTTCATTACCCAAAATCCAAAAGTTGATTAGGTACACTTTCTGTCTTCCAAGTTATTACAGGCAATAGTTTTGCCAGTTGTTTTGTTGCTTTATAACATGGGTTGCTATTTTTCCAGTCTGTTGTAGACATTTCCATGCCATTTTTGCAGACTTCACTAAGCGTTTCTCACCCATTGTTCTATCTAGCTTACTAACAATTTATTCACAGCTTTTCCACCTTCTTCCTGCTTCCTGGTTCCAAATCTAATGCCACATTCTTATATTTTGTTTGGCAACACTGAGTTTCTAGGTATGTCTCTATCTTATCTTTTTCTGTATAGAAAGTCACCCTAAGACCTCGTAACTTCAAACAATATATGTTTATATTTATTCTTTTGCAATGTTCTGTGGACTTTCTGGGTAGTTCTTATGGTCTGGGTTCTCAGCTGGATGGTTGGGAGAACATGAATATCTAGGTCTTTCCACACGATTTCTCATTCGCAGAGGGCTAGCCTGGGCTTCTGCCTGTCATGGTCTCAGGGTTCTCAGTAGCAAGAGTGGGAAAGCCCCAAGGTGATAGTATTTTTCAAAATATTGCTTGCATAACATTTGCTAAGGTCCACTAACCAATTAAAAATACATGGCCAAGCAACAATTCTATAGGTAGAGATATAGACTCTACGTCCTGATGATTGGAGCTGTGAAATACTGTGGCTGCCTTTTTTTTCAAACTGATACTCTAGTACCCAAAGAAACATAATTTTAATTTATTATAACACCATTTGGACAAATAAAAATCCATTTATTTACATGGAATATATTAGACTTGGCATTTCATGAAACATGCAAATATATGCATATTCATATGCCTATTTAAATAATTGGATACTGATATACACATGTATCCATACATATACTATATATATATATATATATATATATATATATATATATATACCTATATAAAGTGTGTAAGTGTATTCCTAAATCAGATGACTTCTTCTGAATAAAAAAGCATGGAACTCATCTTTTATAAATCCTTTTACTTTTTTTTTCTATAGTACTCTTTATCTGAATTCACTTCGTTTGGCTGAGGACCATTTAAGATGATAATTTAGTTAGTCAAAATCATACTGTTTATTTATAAATTTTATTTAACATCCTTCTTTCCATGCATCCTATAAATCAAACTCTCTTTTTGTATACATGGCTATAGGATACGTTCCATTTTTTAAAATAGTCTTTTAAGAAAAAGTTCCTGTAATTGGTACAGTATATACTTTTGGAATTTAAATTTAAGTTAGGTTGAGTGTTAACAAATGTAGAATTAAGTTGTTACCTTTAGTTAGGAATTGGTATGCAAATACCAACACCCTGTTTTCGTACAGTACTCCTACACACAACTGTGTCTAACTTCTCCTATTCCAGAGGCTCTTCTGTTTACCTTCCCAAGGGAACAGGCCTCCAGAGTTCTGCTGAAGTAGAGGAGGGGTGCTTGCTGGGCTAATGGAACATAGACTGGGGATTGGATTAGAGACAGGCAAAGCCCACTAAGGACCTTCTTGGTTTCAGCTAAATATTAGGATTCACAGGACTACCACAGGCCACACTAGGACTGGACTGCTCAGAGAGAGATAGTTGAGAATGACAGCTTTATAGGGGGACAACGACAGGCATTCCTTTAAAAAGTCCTTGCAGCAGCCCATGTGGCAGTTCACAGAACCTCCCAGTAGCTGTCCTCATCTTAGATCACAGCTTGACGGCTGGGATGTGAGTTCACATCAAGAGGTGCAGGAGTCACTCTAACTTAAAAGATTCATGTCCCACAGAAGTTAATAACTCTTATAAGAATTCTATACACATCAATTCCAGAGACTGCACAGAAGACATACCAGTTACAAGAGCCACCACACAGGAAGGATGAAAGTTACATTCAATCCAGATGTAGTATATCAGGGGACATTTTCGTCGTAAGCAATACTGCCTGATAACATGGTTAACATAGCATTTTTTATCAGTTACCAGAGGAACAAAGTGAGAGAGCTAAATGAAGTTCAAATTCTCAGGCCCAAAGAACAGATTTTGTTAAGTCTTTTTCCACACAATCGAATTGCTTCTTTTAATGTATTATTAATTTAAAAAATAAATTTATTTATTTATTTTTGGCTGAATTGGGTCTTCGTTGCTGCATGCCGGCTTTCTCTAGTTGCAGAGAGCAGGGGCTACTCTTTGTTGTGGTACAAGTGCTTCTCATTGCGGTGGCTTCTCTTGCTGCGGAGCCCGGGCTCTAGGTGCACGGGCTTCAGTAGCTGTGGCTCACGTCTAGAGCACAGACTCAGTAGTTGTGGTGCACGGGCTTTGTCGCTCCGTGGCACGTGGGATCTTCCCACACCAGGGTTCGAACCCATGTCCCCTGCATTGGCAGGCGGATTCTTAACCACTGTGCCACCAGCGATGTCCTAATTTTTTATTATTAATGAAACAGGAAAGAAAGAAACACATGATAGAAATGTGGGGAAGGAGGCAGTTTAACGTGGTGTGTAGATAAGGGAATTTCAGTCTGTTTCTATACTCTCAAGGAAACATGAGGTAAACATACCATCATAGAGTCAGAATGGGCATGAGGTGTGGGACATTAGTGGTAAGAGGAGAAAGTGTGAAGTAGGCCATTTTGTAAGAGTATTTGATAATGACCCCAACAAAAAATGTTATGTTCAGGATTTTTTAAATTAAAAAGTATTGATGTATTACTTAGGATAGGTTAAATGCAATAACAAATAGACTCCAAAGTGTATAATGGTCCAAACACAATAGAAGTCTGTTTCATGTTTATGTAACAGTATTAGGCTGGAACATAGGGTGGTGGGGTGACCTTCCTCCATGGAGTCAATTTGGGACAAAGCCTCCTCCACCTTCAACACTTGGCTTCCAAAGTTGGCAGGTCCTCATTCTTCTGGTCAGAATGAAAGAGTGTAAGGGGAGTTTTGTTTGAGGTAGGTCTAGAAGTGGCATCTGTCACTTCTGCCCAAGTGCCACTGTCTGGAACTAAGGCAAATAACCACACTTAATTTCAAGTAAGGCTAAGAAATGTAGTCCAGTTATGTGCCTACTATAACAAGGAGAATAGATATTTCATTGAGCAGTAGTATAGGCATTTAGATTTTGGAAAGATTTCTATTATATACATTCTATTAAAGATAATATAAATGTTATTTTAGAATCCAAGGATGTGGTTCATTCCTTTTAAAGAGCTTATTTGAAACATCGAATTCCTTAGTAATTTCAGGTCAGTAAAATATTATTTTAAAAATAAGTAGCAATCATATCAATAGCATTGCATTAAGGATAATCTTTATGTCATTATCATCGTGATTTACATGTATATACAAGTGTATACTGTTTTATATAAAACATACCCCTAGACTTTGCAAAACTGGCCATAACTCAATTATTTTCATAGTAAATGAAGTGTTCATCTTTACTTTTAAAGAGAAACTTATTCTTTTATCTCTATCGCTTATTTTCAGAGATATTTACTTCTTTTAAGTCAGGTACCAGAGTATTTTACTCAATTCTGCATGACACCAAATCACCACGTTACAGTGCACATGCCATTTTAAGGGATCACAAGGAGCCAAATATGGAAGTAGGAACATCCAGCTTATTGAAATGCTTCTGCTCTTCTGCTTGATGCTGACTGAGGCTCTACTTTTTGATTATCTTGCTTTTCTTAACAGAACATAGAAGCTGCAGGGGAACTTAACAAATACCATTTTCACTTTAAAACACATTTCATGACACTAAAGTAAAATAATAATTGGAGGATAAATCTTTATAACTCATATATTAAAATTAAATGTTAAAAATGTATCCCCTCTTAGGTTTATAAACGTGAATTCTTTTAATTTCATCATTACTTTAATTTTACCAGTTTTACACATATATGAGATGTCTTTGGCTTCACTTATGGTGGTTTACATTATAGCATTTTTTTTTCTTTTTAATAAAGGGACTTCTCAAAAATTAGAAGCAAAAAAGAGCAAACTCACTATTTGACAGCCTGTTCCATCCATTCACATCTTTCTGTAACATTATCCTTTTGATCTAATGGGCTCCAGTAAAAGATGAAAGTTTGCATAGTGCGTGAGCCAAACTTGCATTGCTGTTTTTATTTTTATTTTTTTTTATTTTTTTTATTTTTATTTTTTTTTAACATCTTTATTGGAGTATAATTGTTTTACAATAGTGTGTTAGTTTTCCCTTTACAACAAACTAAATCAGTTATACATACACACATTGCATTGCTGTTTTTAAGTTACACAAGGATGAAAGGAAAATGCTGTTCTTACTCTTTGATTATTTTTGCATATGTGTAACTTAAAAAGTGACTGTAAAAATTGAAACTTTCCATGGATCTAGTTTGCCAAAAGGAAGCCACTCATGGCCAATTTAGAAAAATAAACATCCAAATTCTGAATGTTTGAAAAATTACTCCAAGGCCAGATTTGTGACATTTCAAACATTTAAAGTTGCCCTCATTGCTGATAGTCTTATCTATTGCTGAGGAAATTCACACCCGTGGCATAACTATTTCATACCTATACAGTGGTAGCATCTTTGGAAATCTTTTTTTTTTTTTTTGCTCGGGTTGGGGGAATAACAATGAACCAAAGTGACTCTCAGTTTCAACACTACTGTTCTGCACAATGTGTCAGTGTGTCTGTAATCTCTCAACTTCAGGAATGAAGATACAATTACAAAGGAGAGTAAATCTGGATATGTTGATCAGACGTACTTACTTCCTACACTTAAAAAATATAGCAGTGTACGTCTGCTTAGACCCTAAAAATTACCAGGAAACCTATTTCTCACCAGAGGTTACAACAGACAAAATGTTCACATATCTAATTTTATTTGAGGAAAGAGAAAAGATTTGTTTTAATGTTACCTTAGCATCCTAAGCTAAGATGGTAAAATGCTTCTTTGCCAAGTGATGCTTTGCAGAATTAATGCTAAAATAATATTATGGAATTAAAAGTGACCCTAAAGACTATCTTATAAAAGTGCCCCACCCCTTCCGTTGATGACTAAAGTAAGACTCGAGTCTCTCATATCAATTCTTTCCCTTCCATCCCGCTACTTTCCTCTTCACTCAGACCTTCGTAATTTTTATTGGGCCTCTTTCTATTGCCCCCTAACAGTCTGGCTCTACACCATTACCAGAATGGTTTACATAAAATGCAACCCTGACCACACCATCTTCTATTCTACTTACATACAAACTTTTTTTTTTTTTTTTTTTTTTTTTGCGGTATGCGGGCCTCTCACTGTTGTGGCCTCTCCCGTTGCGGAGCACAGGCTCTGGACGCACAGGCCCAGCGGCCATGGCTCACGGGCTTAGTTGCTCCGCGGCATGTGGGATCTTCCCGGACCAGGGCACGAACCCATGTCTCCTGCATCGGCAGGCGGATTCTCAACCACTGCGCCACCAGGGAAGCCCCATACAAACTTTTTGAGGTTTTTACCATACCTAAAGAATTAAGTTCAGACTCCTTAATAGGGCACACAACATGATGTCTTTTACCCATTCCCTTCCTACCACTCTGCCTCATCTCTGATCACCACTCAATTCCCCTCTGTCAGCACCCAAAGCCACACGTTATCATGCCTGTTTTTATTGATCTTTTAATTTTGTATGCCAAACTGTCCTCCTCTCACTTCATCTGCTTTACAAACCTCTAAAATTAAATTTTAAAGTTAACATCTCTAACACATCCCTGGCATACATAACCATCACCTAGACATATCTTTGGCTGGGGAGGAGAGTACATTATCTTAATACTTCTGCTATAATTTTGTGATTCCTAGTGAAGTCAAATTTATCACGCACCCTCATAAAACAGAGTAGACTTTGAATGAAAATAAAATGCCTGGTTTGTGTCAATGAGCTCCGTGTTTCACACTGACTCGTGATTTTTTTCTGCATTGAATCATGCTTGCTTTTAGAGGAATGGAGTCCTGATACTACCACCATGCAAATTATATCTCTAGAATACATTAGATTCTTGCGGGATGCAATGACTTTTAGGCAACTCTAATGCTTTGGGGCAAATGCAAATCAGATATGCTGTTTAGTAATTGACTGATAATTCCCCTAACATGTTCAAGTGACTTGAGAGTTAACTTAAAGGTATATGGCTTCAATACCAAGAAGAAAAAAAATGGGCTTGACTATATCTAAGTCATATATTCTCATTACTTTTGGAAAAAAGGCTTTGCATTTGGCAGATTTTTTCAGTTACACACTATAAAAGAAGAAAATGTTTTGCTCATCCTGGCAAGAACAATATTTTCCTTTTTAGATTTATTTTTTAAATAATTTGCTGATTGAAAAGTCACACAGGTAAATCATTTTCTCCAGAAGTAATGACATTCCCAGGCCAGCAGGCTTTAGTTCAAAATACTAAACCAGGCAGTGTCTGGAATATCCATTTCCAAATGGTATGCCAGTGGGATCAAACCCTGGCATATTCAACTTATATTTGAATGAGTAACATACTTTTAAAATAGAACTGGAAAATCAAAACATTTAGAATTCTGACCTTGGCTTAGAGATATAATGACATGCTTGAGGTTGACTTTACTATTTAATATGAAGCATCAACACCTGGCTGCATAGTAATTATGAAAGAAGATGAAGTTTAATTGCTGGAAAAACTACAATGTTGTCCAGAAGCAAAGTCTATGATTTAAATGTATATTAGATGGCCTAGAAATGTGTATCTCAGTGCTCCTCATCAAAACTGTACTGCCCACCTCACCTAGATTTTCTGTTGCATGAGTAGTTATTCACTATTTGGTGTGTGATTTTCTAACTGCATCCTAAATTCTGTTAAGGTTAAGGAAATTAATATCTATTCTATTTCTTCTATAGCCTCTCTCCCTTCTTTCATTTAATTAGCATTTACTGAATGTCTGCTATTTTCCAAACAGCAATGCTGAAGGATGCAAGTACAAACAGCAGTGTTCCCTATTCTTGAGACTTTCACTCTAATGAGAAAAATAGATAGGAAAACAAATAATTATAATGTACTAGGAAAAGTGGTATACTACAGGCATATAAAGAACATTATGGGACAAGAAAGGGAACAACCACACTGGCCTAGGAGTGATCCTGGAGATCGCTTTGGGCTTGGCCTTGAAGAGTGAGCAGGATTTAAATTAGAGCAAGAAGGGTAAGAACACCAGGTAATGGCAAAGGCCAGAAGGCCCTAGGGGGCAGGATATACTCACATTAGTGCTTGCCCCAATTAGCTTTGGCTGGAAGACAACATATTCTCCAGAAATCTTACTATAATTCTATGATTTCTGTAAGTAACAGGAACAGAATAGAAATGTAAGTTCTGAGCAATATAATACAGCAGAAGTGTGTGTTTAAAGCAAGAAATTTGGAGCCAGACTGCCTGGGTATGGATTCCAACCTGAACACCTAAATACTGTCTGACCTTCAGCAAGTTATTTAAGTGCTGCAAGCTTCAGTGCCCTGCCTTGTAAATTGAGGAAGATATTAATAATTGTCTCATAAAAATTACTGTCCAGATTAAATAATTATTAAAACTTTCTTAGAAAAGTGAGGGACAGGTGAGAAGTTTCCATAAATGTTAGCATCAAATGTTTGAATTACTCACTTTTTAAAACAGTGTCACTGACCTGTAATTTTTATACCATACAATTCACCCATTTAAAGTATGTAAGTCAATAATTTTAGTAAATTCAGAGGATTATGCAACTATCACCTCAATCTAATTTTAGAATATTTTCTTCCCCTCAAAAAGATACCTATTGAATTTCATTCTCTGTTTTTACTCTTCTATCTCACAGGTCTACATAAAACCTAATCTCATTTCTGTCTCTATAGATTTGCCTATTTTGGACATTTCATGTAAAAGTCATTATTAAAAATATGGTCTTTTGTGTCTAGGTTCCTTCTCTTAGAATAGTATTTTTAAGAGTCATCCATATCCATTCCCTTTTATGGCTGAACTATATTCCATTGTGTGAAATGCCACATTATATATTCATGAGTTGATGGGCATTTTGGATGTTCTGTTTGTTGTACATTATGAATAGTGCTGCTATGAACATTTGTGTACAAGTTTTGCATGGACATATTTTTTCATTCCTCTTGGTTGCATACATAGAAATGTAGTTGCTAGGTCACATGTTAACATTTTGACATTTTGAGCAATTGCCAAACTGTTTTCCAAAGTAGCTGCACAATTTTCTTTACCATCAGGAATACGCATGAAGACTTGAATTTAATTGTATCCTCACAACTGATTGTTTCATCTATTTTTGTGAAAATTGCTGTTCTAATTTTGACAGGGATTGCACTGAATCTATAGATGGCTGTGGGTAATGTAGACATTTTAACAATATTAACTCTAATGATCCAAGAACATGGGATTTGTTCATTTATTTATTTTATTAATTTGTGTGTGGGGGGGTTGCTTCTTTATGCTACACTAACATATAGTGTTGGGATAGTTTGAAGGGTTCAAAGATAACTACCTTCAAGGAACTTGGAGTCAAGTGGAGGAGATACTAGTAACCGTAATTCAAGGCAGATAGAAGTGAGTGCTGAGTAAGTCAGGATTATTTTTGTTGTAAGTGACTAGTTCTGGCTTAACTAACAAAGGGAATATATTTCTCACATAACTAAAGTGACTAGGGGTATCTTTATTTTTATTTATTTATTTTTTAAACATCTTTGTTGGAGTATAATTGCTTTACCATGGTGTGTTAGTTTCTGCTTTATAACAAAGTGAATCAGCTATACATACACATATGTCCCCATATCTCCTCCCTCTTGCGTCTCCCTCCCACCCTCCCTATCCCACCCCTCTAGGTGGTCAAAAAGCACTAAGGTGATCTCCCCGTGCGATGCAGCTGCTTCCCACTAGGAATCTATTTTACTTTTGGTAGTGTACATATGTCCATGCCATTCTCTCACTTCATCTCAGCTTACCCTTTCCCTCCCCATGTCCTCAAGTCCACTCTCTACATCTCCGTCTTTATGTTTTTCATCAATGTGTTATGATTGTTGAAGTATAGATCTTTCATTTCCTTGGTGAAATTTATTCTTTAGTATTTTATTATTTTGAGGCTATTGTAAATGAGAATATTTACTTTTATCAGGGGGTTTATTGTTAAAGAAACACAGATAATTTTCATATGTTGACTTTGTATCATGAAGCTTTACTGAATTCATTGATGACTTTTAAGAGTGTTATGGAGGAGTTTTTAAGATTTTTCTATATACAAGATCACATCATTAGCACACAGACACAATTTTACTAATTACTTTCAGATTGCTTGCCTCATTGCTGTGTAGGACTTCAGGTATAATACTGAATAGGAGTAGTGAGAGTGGGCACACTTGTCTTGTTTCTCATCTTACAGGGAAAACTTTCAACCTATCACAGTTGAGTATGATGTTAGCTGTGAGACTGTCATGTATGAGCTTTATTATGTTGAGGTACATTCAATCTACACCTACTTTATTAAGACTTTGTATCATAAAAGGATGTTGAATTTTCTGAATACTTTTTCTGCATCTGTTGAGATGATTTTATCATTTATTCTATTAATTTCATTCTGTTAACCATCCTTCCATCCCAGGAATAAACCCCACTTGATCATGGTATATAATCTATTCAATGTACTGATTAATTTGGTTTGCAAGCCTTTATTATTTATTTATTTATTTATTTTAAAACATCTTTATTGGAGTATAATTGCTGTACAATGGTGTGTTAGTTTCTGCTTTATAACAAAGTGAATCAGTTATACATATACATATGTTCTTATATCTCTTCCCTCTTGCATCTCCCTCCCTCCCTCCCACCTTCCCTATCCCACCCCTCTAGGTGGTCACAAACCACCTAGTTGATCTCCCTGTGCTTTGCGGCTGCTTCCCACTAGCTATCTATTTTACGTTTGGTAGTGTATATATATTGAGAGTTTTTCATCTATATTCATTAGGGATATTATCTTGTGGTTTTCCCTTCTCATAGTGTCCTTATCTGGCTTTGGCGTCAAGGTTATGCTGGCCTTGTAAAATAGATTTGCAAGTTTTCCCTGCTCTTCAAATTTTTAGAAAATTTTGAGAAGAACTGGTATTATTTCTTCTTTAAATATTTGGTAGAATTCACCAGTGAAGCCATCTGGACCTGGGCTTTTTTTATGGGAGGAGGTTTTGATTACTGATTCAATCACCTTACTCATTGTGAGGCTGATCAGATTTTCTATTTCTTCATGATTCATTCTTGGCAGGTTGTACATTCCTAGGAATTGATCATTTTCTTCTGAGTTGTTTAATTTATTGGCACAGACTTGTTCATAGTAGTCTCTTATGATCCTTTGTATTTCTGTGGTATAAATTATAATGTCTCCCCTTTCATTAATAATTTCATTTATTTGAGTCCTATTTTTTTCTTGCTAAGTCTAGCTAAAGGTTTGGCAATTTTGTTTATTTTTTAAAAAACTAACTCCTAGTTTCATTGTGTTTTTTTTTTTTTCTTTTTTCCCCTGTTTTTCTATTCTCTGTTTTGTTTCTGTTCTGATCTTTATCTCCTTTCCTTCTTCCAAGTTTTGTTTTAGTTTTTCTTTTCTAGTTTAGTAGACTTCTGGCTGCTCTAACATTTTGCTTGTATCATGGAGCTACCAGCCTTCTCTTTTTTTTCTTTTTGAGTCTTTATTGAATTTGTTACAATGTTGCTTCTGTTTTATGTTGTGGGTTTTTTTTGTTGGCCGCAAGGTATGTGGAATTTTACCTCCATGACCAGGGATCGAAACTGCACCTCTGGTATTAGAAGGTGAAGTCTTAACCACTGGACTGGAAGGGAAATCCCTACCAGCCTTCTCTTAATTGTTCTCTACCAAAATGTCCAATACCCTTAGGCATGAAGTTCTCCATGCTCTATTTCAAATAAATTCAGACTCCATCAATTCTATGGCCTGCCTGTATTCTGGACAGAACACCAGAACTACTCCACTGAAACTTGGTGGGTTTGCGGGGGGGGAGCTAAATTTTTCTGAAGTGATAACTTCACTGAGTGCTCATAGGATGGGGGCAGTGACAACTTCTAGTCTTCTCAGTTTGACTCTTCTAACATGGAACTTCCACCCTGCAACCAATCTCAGGTAGACATCACTGGGGCCTCTTTATTCTCACCCCACAACATTTTGAGTAGAGCTTCTGCTCCATGGGTAGGGGATAGATAGGGGAATGGATACCTAGTCCTTTCAGTCATACTTTGCTGGGGTAGACCTTCTGCAACAGGCAACAGGAGGGGATGAGAAAACCCAACAACCTGCCTTTGTGAGGGTGAAATCATATCCCCAAACTGGATAATGGGGGGGAGAGAGAGAGAGAGCGCCCCATCTTCTAAATCCTCACCTGCTAATTATAGAACGCTCAGGGTAGAGCTTCTATAATGCAAAGCTAGCAGAGGTGGGGGCGTTTGTGGTGGTAAGGGATTAGATCATGGGTCTTTTATGTTCTACAGTTATGTTCTTACTGAGATTTAGTAGATTTTCTTTAATGATTGTTTCTCCGTTTGCTGTTTGCCCTTAGGATAATTTCCAGAGATTTTGAATAATTGCTGGTTTGGTTTTCTGTTTAAAATAATTTTCACAAGTAAAATTGTTTTGTTGAGGAGAAAGTCCACCAATCTTCTTACTCTGCCATTCAGGAGGTCCTGCCTCCTTTAATTATTTATTTTTGCCAGTGCATTTTTTTTTTTTTTTACCTATTATGATAGAGTGTTAATCATTTAATTCCTTCTGTAACTGTAAATCTTGCCATTTTTTATAAGAAGCTGAATTTCCTCATCCCTGACAAGAACCTCTGTAATTAAAAAAAAAAAAGTTATGTGGTCATATGTTTTGAATCTATCTTATAGGCCCCTATTGGATAATCAGATTTCTCATTAAAATATTCAAGAATCTAAGGAATCTTATGCAGAGGAAAATGAACTCTTCATAAACTGTCATTTCCTAGAAGTGAGGCAGTGCTAAGCAAGAGCTTAGAGACAAGACAAGAATAGGAAAAATTGTGTGATCTGGAAATTGGAGGCCATAGTGGAAACACAGATGCAGGCAATAGATGCTAGGACACAACCAGGATCATGTGCAGAAATATCCATTTCAACTGAGGTCAGTGGAGGTGCATCTCTACCATGAAACATGAAATGTATGTATCCTACCCCTAGCCACTGGCAGAACTTTTATGCCATCCCAAGGAGAAGGAGAGGGACAGTGAGGAGAAAACATTTTTCTGATCATGTACTGCCAAATAGACTCTTTTTAAAAAATTGAAATATAGTTGATTTAAAATGATGTGTTAGTTTCAGGTGTACAGCAAAGTGATTCAGATAACTTTAGATTCTTTTCCATTACAGGTTATTACAAGATATTGAGTATAGTTCCCTGTGCTATACAGTAGGTCCTCGTTGGGTATCTATATATAGTAGTGTCCATATTTTAATCCCAAACTCCTAATTTATCCCTCCCCCTTCTTTTCCCCTTTGAGACTGGGTTTTAAACTAAAAATTAGTGAGTTACTTTGATTATATAAGCTTAAAATTTCCCATCTGACATAGACTGAATGTTTGTGCCCCCTAAAATTCTATGTTGAAACTTAATCCCCAATGAGATGGTATTTAGAGGGGCCTTTGGAAGGTGATTGTCACGAAGACAGAGCTCTCATGAATAGAATCAGTGCCCTTATAAAAGATACTCCAGATTGTTTCCTTGCCCCTTCTCCCATGTGAGGATAAAGGGGAAAATCAACAGTCTGCAACCCAGAAGAAGGCTCTCCCCAGAATTCAATTATGCCGGCACCCTGATCTCAGACTGTGAGAAAAAAATTTCTGTTATTTATAAGCCACCTAGTCTATGATATTCTGTTATGTCAGACATCCTTCAAGCATAGACGAATAAACCAGACCAAATTCAGTTCAGTTATAGAAATAAAAGGAAGTTACATATTTGAACACTTGTATTTTGTGATTAAAAATTCATACCTCCTACATTATATTGCACTATTCCCGTGTAGGTGTCATGTGAAAAATAAGAATAACATGAAATACAAGCTGAAAAGAAAAATTCAAATAACATTATAATGAATAAAAATTTGCTCACACACACACACACACACACACACACACACACATACACACATGCATACACACACTACTCAGTTAAAATATACCCATAAGAAGCTGGCTTTCAAACTTCTCTTACTATCCCAGGCATTAACTTTAAATGACTGAAATTGTATATAATAATTCATAAGACCCCCATTAGATATCATTTATAATACTTTGGACAGATAAACTGGACCAAATTTTTCTTCTGAGTACTCTCCAAAGGAAATATATGTTCTACAAAACAATATTACGTAAGTAGACCACTTGGGAGATGTCTAAACAACTTAAGAGTATACAAATAATTTTGAAGCAGCACAAGATAATTTATAAGCTTTTATTTATAAAGGGATTGCTGAAAGTTATTGTAGCAAATCCCTTAGGACCATTAAAATGCAACAGTGAGATGAATTCTACCTACTGTACTCTGAAGAAAAGTGAAGTTGAGACACACAGCATTATGCATGACCCCCAATACATGGCAAAACAGATTTCCATAAAGACTTTTGAGTTCTGCCTAATTCTCACATACATTGATCTTGTGATTTAACACATCTTTCATTTGTATCTGGCTTTAGTTACATTATTTTCAATTTTTTCTCTGTACTTTCTCTTAGCCTTTGTATGTTTTATTCCTTATACCTAAGTCGCCCAACCCCAGTATTTCTCTGAATTGGAAATTTCCAGATGAGAAAGACTGGTAAGCAATCCCTCTTCTGGGAACCTTTCTTTACAGGCCTTAGAAGACAGAAGCTTTCTTTCTTACCTGCTATCTATCTCTGTGCAACAAAATTCTGTGCATGAAATAAAGGATTTGGCCACGTTTATATTATGATGCAATATTTTTTAATAGCCGTGAATACTGCATACCATGATACAATAGTATCCAGTAGGGTTGAAGTTAATAAAAGTGACACATAACTACTTCACAATGCCAACAACTGCAGATTTCTTTCTTCTTTTCAAATGGATCTCCCAACTGGTGTCCTCTCAGAGCTTTAAGGGAACTGCTATGTAGGAATCTGTTCAGTCATTCTGACCTGCTCTTAGAAAATAAGACTGATGATGATCAAATCTGCCTGCTGAAGGATAATAGCAACCTCTGCCCATTCTCCAGAGGCCTATGGCCATCAGCAGAGGCGTTCTGCTTTATGAGCTATCAATAGTGTGTTATCCTCTAAGGTCAAATCTTGGGAAGATAGAATCACACCTCTTTCTCTTACACAAAGTGTGTTGCATGGAGCAACACTAAAAATTATTCATAGAGGTCCAACGTCACATTAATAATATGAATTTAGGAACCCAGGAGGAAAGAGTTCTGTCATTTAACTTGAATGTGTTTTCCATTGCTTTGCAAGCATTTTAAGGTTGCTCGCTGTGAATACCTTTCTGGGAATCATTTCATAGTTCTTGTATAATACATGATACATTTTCTAGATAAATTAAAGTTTGAAGACTATTTCTTGCATATATACATTTTTTTTCTTTATTAGTGCCAACTTCTTCTAAACCAACTACTCTAAAATATGAATGACTTTATGTATCAAGGGGTTAATGTGATCAATATAAATTGTGGAGTCTCCCTGGCATATGTTCTAAACCTCTAGGGAGCTGTACAGATTGGGGCTGCGAAGTGCTCTCTGACTACTTTCTGTTTCCATACCTTGTGCAGTCTGTATTGAATTTTTAGAAAAGAAATAAGTGATATGAACTTCCAGGCTTATTCTAATTTCAAATAAATCTCCAATATAATGCTGTGTCATTTATTACCCAGCATGACCTCTAATAAACTTTTATATTAATATAGCAAAAAAAATGTATATCTAAGCTTCTATTATGATATTGCCTATTAAAAAACTCCTGGCATTGGGCAACTCGAATGGTTGAGAGCCTTCTCTTCTGCTTGCTGAAGTTCATGTGGATCTTTCTATCATAAATAACAAAACATTGAAACTGTTTTTGAGGAGGAAAGAAGATGCACCAAATTTGTTGGCAATGCTTTCTTCAGATAAAAATGTTTTTTTAAAAAAAATTTTATTCGAGTATAGTTTATTTACAATGTTGTGTTAGTTTGAGGTGTACAACATAGTGATTCAGTTACACATATGCATATATTTATTCTTTTTCAGATTTTTTCCCATATAGGTTATTACAGAATATTGAGCAGAGCTCCCTGTGTTTTACAGTAGGTCCTTGTTGATTATCTACTTTAGATATAGTAGAGTGTGTATGTCAATCCCAAGCTCCCATTTTATCCCTTGCCCCCCTACTTTTCTCCTTTGGTAACCACAAGTTTCTTTTTGAAATTTGTGAGTCTGTTTTCGTTTTGCAAATAAGTTCATTTATATCGTTTTTAAAAAATTAGATTCCACATAAGAGTAATATGATATAATATTTGTCCTTCTCTGTCTGACTTACTTCACTTAGTATGATCATCTCTAGATCCCTCCATGTTGCTGCAAATGGCATTATTTCATTCTGTTTTATGGCTGAGTAATATTCCATTGTATGTATGTATCACATCTTCTGTAACCATTCCTGGACATTTAGGTTGCGTCCATGTCTTGGCTACTTGGAAATAGTGCTGCAATGAACATTGGGGTGCATATATCTTTTCAAATTATGGTTTTCTCTGGATATATGTCCAGGAGTGGGATTGCTGGATCGTATGGTAATTCTGTTTTCAGTTTTGTAAGGAACCTCCATACTGTTCTCCGTAGTGGTTGTACAAATTTACATTCCCATTAAAGTGTAGGAGGGTTCCCTTTTCTCCACACCCTCTCCAGCATTTATTGTTTGTAGACTTTTTGATGATGGCCATTCTGAGTGGTGTGAGGTGATACCTCATTGTAGTTTTGATTTGCATTTCTCTAATAATTAGCTACATTGAACATCTTTTCATGTGCATTTTGGCCATCTGTATGTCTTCTTTGGAGAAATGTCTATTTAGATCTTCTGCCCATTTTTGATTGTTTTTTTTTGTTTGTTTTTTGATATTGAGCTGTTTATATATTCTGGAGATTAATCCCTTGTTGGTCGCTTAGTTTGCAAGTATTTTCTCTCATTCTGTGGGTTGTCTTTTCATTTTGTTTATGGTTTCCTTTAATGTGCAAAAGCTTTTAAGTTTAATTAGGTCCCATTTTTAAATTTTTGTTTTTATTTTCATTACTCTAGGATGTGGATTCAAAAGATATTGCTGTGATTTATGTCAAAGAGTATTCTGCCTATGTTTTCCTCTAAGAGTTTTATAGTGTCTGGACTTACATTTAGACCTTTGAATCATTCTGAGTTTATTTTTGTGTATGTAGTTAGAGAATGTTCTAATTTCATTCTTTTACATGTTGCTATCAAGTTTTCCCAGCACCACTTATTAAAGAGACTGTCTTCTCTCCATTGTGTATTCTTGTCTCCCTGTCTTAGATTAATTGACCATAGGTGCATGGGTTTATTTCTGGGCTTTCTATCTTGTTCCATTGACCCATATTTCTGTTTTGTGCCAGTACTATACTTCTGATGACTGTAGCTTTGTAGTATAGTCTGAAGTCAGGGAACCTGATCCCTCCAGCTCTGTTTTTCTTTCTCAGGATTGCTTTGGCTATTTGGGGTCTTTTGTGTTTCCATACAAATTTTAAGGTTTTTTGTTCTATTTCTGTGAAAAACGCCATTGGCAATTTGACAGGGATTGCATTGAAACTGTAGATTGCCTTGGTTAGTATAGTCATTTTGACAATATTGATTCTTCCAATCCAAGAATGTGGTATATCTTTCCATCTGTGTCATCTTCAATTCCTTTCATCAGTGTCTTATAGTGTTCAGAGTACAGGTCTTTTGCCTCCTTAGGTAGGTTTATTCCTAGGTATTTTCTTCTTTTTGTTGTGATGGTAAATAGGATTGTTTCCTTAATTTCTCTTTCTGATCTTTCATTGTTAGTATATAGGAATGCAAGAGATTTCTGTGTATTAATTTTGTACCCTGCAACTTTACTGGATTCATTGATACACAGAAAATGCTAAAGATGCTACTAGAAAACTACTAGAGCTCAAAAGTGTTGTATTATTAAGAGGCAGTATTAAATATTTTATTTTCTAGGTTTCTGCATAAGTAAAAAGTAGGTACCTAGATAATTAGAAGTACAGATCTGTTATATGATACTGAAATACATCATATAATGCTGTTTGTATTTCAGGGGATTGCCAGATTTAGTTCATAGGATGATAAGAGATTTTGAAACAGTTTGGGGACACTTAGCCCATCACTACTCAAGCCTATATTAGTAAAGATCAACATGAAGTTTAAAAAAGTCCTTCAGATTTCTTTGGAAAGGATTGTTAGTATACTAGTTACAGTGTACACACAACCACACACACACACACACACACACACACACACACACACACACACACACACACACACACACACACACACACACACACACACACCATGGGAGAAGGGTGATTCTCCATCACATAAAGCCAAAAGAAGTGCTTAGAGTATTTCTCTTGCAACCTCTGAATTTTTGTGAATGTGTAGGTTGATACCTAAACATCTGTTGAGATCTAAAGTTAAAAGCCTTGGGATGGGGCTTCCCTGGTGGCGCAGTGGTTGAGAATCCACCTGCCGATGCAGGGGACATGGGTTTGTGCCCCGGTCCGGGAAGATCCCACATGCCGCAGACCGGCTGGGCCTGTGAGCCATGGCCGCTGAGCCTGCGAGTCTGGAGCCTGTGCTCCGCAACGGGAGAGGCCACAGCAGTGAGAGGCCCGCGTACCACAAAAAAAAGAAAAAAAAAAAAAAAAAAGCCTTGGGATGGTTGGGACCTGGTTGTAGGGGATTAAAGGGAGGAGACAGGCAGCATTGGGAGCCAGCTGATCTTCCACTGATATAAGGGCAATATACGTGGTTTCGGTGAGCAAGATGTCTACTTGTAGAAGGGAGCTGTGATAGTTTTAATCTATGGTCACAAATTTCTTTGGTATCTTCCAGTCAAGAAGTAATATATCCAGTCTCTTTGAATTTGCGTGGCTTATGACTCTTTTGATCAAAAGGATGTGGCAGAAGTGAAGCTATATGATGCCCTATGCTAAGTTATAAGTGCAATGCGGCTTTCAGGTTTCCTCTGGGATATTTCTTTTTTTTTGAACCCTGAACTCCAAACAATTGCTCAGTCTTTAAGCCACATGGAATAGCTACATATAGGCATGCTTTTCAACAGCTACTGCTGAGCACACAGAAAATAGGCAGCATCAATTGACAGCCAGGTGAGTGAGCCATCTTGGACATCCATCCATCCAGGTGAGCCTTCAGAGGGTGACTATCAGCGCCAGCATCTAACCACAATTGCATAAAAAAGCCCAAGTGAAAACTGCCCAGCTGAGTCTTTTCCGAGTTCCTGATCCATAAAGAAATAAGCAAGATAAAATAGTTGCTTTAGACAGATCAGTTTTAAAGTAATTTATTATAGAACAATAATAACTGGACCACATATCGTCTGCAATCTCGAGAGGGTTTTAAGATGGATGATAGTTGTAGTTTTTATATTTTACAGACTGGAAGAATTTTTTGTTATTTCAAAAGTAGAGCCATTAGTATATTGTTTGAGGATGTCAAGAAAAGCAACGAGATTGTCTTAGATTTCATTCTGGGAGGAAAGTTACATCCCCTAGAGCTGATTAAAACTCGCAGATGTAAAAAATAATTATGTTCCTTCCTTCTAGCATCAAGCTGAGTCCAGTTTACTTAATAAATCAGGTTCCAGCTCCGTCATCACCATTACCTTTACAAGAAATTCATATGTTCCGATTAAGTTTTTAAAGGCCTCTATCAAAACATTTATTTTGGCATAAAGGAGGCATCTTCATAAGGCCTCCTTAACCCATTTTTAGTGATTATCCAGGTAACACTGGGTTAGTCACAGATGATTCAATGAAGACATCCTTTTGAAGGAGATGTCAAGTCTCAGGAAGCCAGATTCAGTGAACGCCTCAACAAAGAGTGGAATGGAAAGAATCAGGAGAGAAGAAAAACACAAAAACAATGATTTTGTATTTTTCTAATTTCACTTACATACAGTAATTACCTTATACTTGAATTATCTTCTGTTTCTTTTTAGTGACCCATCTTCTTCCCTGAACTACTAAAACAATGCAGTTTAGGCTTCCACTGCCACACCCACAGTGGTGGAATCTCACTGGGCATGATTCACCCCCAGTATTCTCACCCAGCTTTAGAAAACTTAAAATGAATTTCTCTTTGCTGTAAATTAACTTATAAAAATAATTATCTTTTGCTCCAGTGCCCTACATATATGATGCAGTGTTGTAGGTCATATTCTAAGGAGACCCCAGTGACTCACATTCTTCTACAATCTCTTCCATCCTGAGTATGGGTGGACCTGTAAATATGTTGACATATCACTCTTGTGATAAGGTTTGTGAAAGGAGATTATCCTCTCTGGCCCTGACCTAATCAGGTGAGCACTTAAAGAAACAAACTGCAAAAGGAATTCCATGTGAGGGAGATTCTCTGTCTCTGGCTTTGAAGATTCAAATACTGAGGCTGGAGGGGGAAGCAGGTGGCAAGGAATGTGAGCACTATCTAAGATCTGAAAGCACCCCAGCCAACACCCAGCAAGAAAACAGGACCTAAGCCTATAACCATAAGAAGCTGGTTCTGCCAACACCCCGAGTTTGGAAGCAGGTTCTTCCCCAAAGTCTTGCTGGCACCTGATTTCCACCTAAAACACTGAGGGTCAGGCCAGCTACCTCAGGCCCAGACCTGCTATGTAAGTACTGTGAGCTGAAAAGCAGGCATAATTAAACTGCTAATTTTGACATACCTTGTTCACAGCAATAGAAAACTAATGTAGGCAAACAGATCATAATTCTACTATAATGCAGTTCTAGAAACATATAATTGTGTCTCAACTTTTTTTAGCATTAGGAATCACTTTTGTATTAGGGTTAATGAGATGAAATAAAGGCCAAGTACACCTTGATAAAATATTTACCATGGATCTTTGGGAATTACTAGCATTGAATACATTTATCAATTTCTAACAACTTTTCTACCCCAAGAATATGCTTTATCTCACTGTCCGCTTTCATAAACCTTGGCATGTCAGCAAATAGACCACTTGGAAGAATTTTTTTTTCTTTTTTGGATATAGTTGCTTGTAGTAGTCCCTTATGATCCTTTGTATTTTTGTGGTGTCTTTTGTAACTTCTCCTTTTTCATTTCTAACGTTATTGATTAGAGCCCTCTCCCTTTCTTTCTTGATGAGTCTGCCCAAAGGTTTATCAACTTTGTTTATCTTTTCAAAGAACCAGCTTTTAGTTTCATGGATCTTTTCTATTGTTTTCTTCATCTGTATGGCATTTATTTCCTCTCTGATCTTTATGACTTCTTTCCTTCTACTAACTTTGGGTTTTGTTTGTTCTGTTTTCCCTAGTTGCTTTAGGTGTACAGTTAGGTTGTTTACTTGAGATTCTTCTAAGTAAGACTGTATTGCTATAAACTTCCCTCTTAGAACTGTTTTTGCTGCATCCCATAGATTTTGGATCATCATGTCCATTTTCATTTGTCTCTAGGTATTTTTTTATTTCCTCTTTGATTTCTTCAGTGATCTATTTGTTGGTTAATAATATTGAATATATTGCTTAGCTTCCATGTATTTGTGTTTTTTACAGTCTTTGGGCTTTTTGGGGTTTTTTTGTAGTTGATTTACAACTACAAAAATTGTAAATCTACTGAGGTTTGCTTTGAGGCCCAGCATGTGATCTCTCCTAGAGAGTGTTCCATGTGCAAAGAATTTAAACAATAATGCTGGCCAAACTCAGCAAAATACACTGGTTACTTCTTCTTTGGGCAGAACTTTTGTTTCAACTTATACTCCAATGGGACATGAGTCTCACCCTCTTTCCTCTTTTGTAATATTTTTCTCCCTATAAGTTATTTGCTCTTTTGGAAAGGTGCATCATTCATATACGTATCTTTGTGTCTCCCTTTGGTTACAAATAAACATTCTGATACTACTGTCCACTTCGATGCTCACCAGTCTCCACACAGCCATTGGCTGAGTTTCCGGAGGGTATGGTCCAGGCCCCTCAACAGCCCCATTCAGTAAGTGACTAAATAAGGTTCCCAGGGAACTCCTTTACTCTTTATGAAAACACTTTCCTCCCCTCAGAGGCATAATACCTTTGCTGTTGCCAAGTGTGACCATGCCCTGAGGTTAACCACTGAGCAGAGAGCCTCTATGTGTCTATTGTTGACAACTCTATCATGTAGGGCTTCTCTACAGGTAATGGTGGCAATAAAAGTAGCATCCATCTGGCAAATGACCAAAAGAATGACACAAGCCATTTCTATAACTCTTCTGGCTAGGAAGTGAAAGGATAGACTGAGGCTTCAGGCAGAGGACTTAGGCATGACAGAGATGATCTGTGGTGTCACACAAACCAATTCTAGAACATCCCAGTGCTCATCACCTTACACATGAATATCTATAAAAGACCATCATTACCTATGCTTCACCTCATAGTTGACACAATGAAAACAAGAAACACAGCTCACCCTGTGGTCACTTACCAGAGGATTCTTCCTTAGCTGTATCTCTTATAACCTTTAATCCAAATCAAACCTCCATCCCTCCTCAATCTCTCAAATTTTTCCATAGTGACCTCTAGAACTCATGGTCTGATACTATCTAACCTTAATATTCTCAATCTCTTCTCTGAATGAACCCTATGCCTTCCAGATTATGCAGAGATTAACTTGAAATTTACCACAGAGCTAAATGTAAAAGGTGCTACTATAAAATTTTTAGAAAAAAATAGGAAAAAATATTGCTACATTTGGGTTAGACAAACAATTATTAGATACAAAAAAATGCAAAATTGGATTTCATAAAATTGTAAGTTTTGCTCTTTGGAAGACACTGTTAAATGAAAGAAAACAAGCCAAACACTAGAAGAAAATACTTGCCTGTTACATATGTGACCAAGGACTTGTATTCAGAATAAAGAGCTCTCAAAACTCAACAATAAGAAAACAATCCAATAAAAATGGGCAAAAGCTTTTAACAGACACTTCACCAAAGTCATACAAATGGCAAATAAAATAAGCATATGAAAAATGCTCAGCATCAGCAATCATTTGGGAAATAAAATTCACATACACACAATAACCTGTATGCAAATATTTTTAACAGCTTTACTCAAAATAACTTGAAACAACTGAGAAGTCCTTTAGCTGGTGAATGGATAAACAAATTGTGTGGTATATCCATCCTATAGAGCAATGAAAAGAACAGACTCATTACATGCAATAACAGACATAAATCTCAAATACCTTATGGTTAGTGACAAGAGCCAGACCCAAAAGATTACATAT
Source organism: Kogia breviceps (assembly GCF_026419965.1). Taxonomy (NCBI): domain Eukaryota; kingdom Metazoa; phylum Chordata; class Mammalia; order Artiodactyla; family Physeteridae; genus Kogia; species Kogia breviceps. The sequence goes on from NC_081313.1 coordinate 96,621,624, forward strand.
TCTATGATTGAGTTTATACAACATTCAGGAAAAGGCAGTTTTTTTTCCCATTCTTATTGAGAAATAATTGACATACATCACTGTATAAACTTAAAATGTACAGCATGATGATTTGATTTACATATACTGTGAAATAATTACCACAATAGGTTTAGTTAATATCCATCATCTCATAGAGATACAATAAAAAGAAAAGGGGAAGAAAATCTCTTCGTGATGAGAACTCTTAGGAGCTACTCTGTGAACAACTTTCCTATATATCACACAGTAGTGCTACTTATAGTCATCATGTTATACATTACAACCCTTGTCCTTGTGTATCTTATAACTGGGAGTATATACCTTCTGACCACCTTCCTCCAATTCTCCCTGCCTCCCACCCAGCCTCTAGTAACCACAAGACTAATCTCTTTTTCTATGAGTTTGTTGTGTTTTTTTAAAAAACAAAAATTTAGATTCTACATATAAGTGAGATCGTACATTATTTGTCTTTCGCTGTCTGACTTACTTCACTTAGCATAAGTAGACAAGGCAAAATTTTGAGAAAAGATCAGTGTTGTCTAGACATTAAGGGTGGGAAAGTAGGTGACTAAAGATGGACAGGGTAAGTGAATAATTTGGGTGTGAGGGAAGGGTTCTGTGTATTGAATGTAGTGTTGGTTTACACAACTGTGCATTTATCACCATTCATACAACTGCTCTCCTATATTAATACTATGTATTTGTGTCATCTTTTTTTTTTAAGGTTAGACTATAAACGTCCTGCATAGGTCTTTCATTTACCTAGAGTTTCTACTTATTTGTTATGTTTTCTTACTGATTAAAGAAACTTGTGCTTCTGTATAATGTAATCTACTTTATGAACATAAACTTATTTTCTGGAACTTATTCATGGAAATAACCTTGGAATTTATTTTAATTCCTGATCTAGTTTAATTATTGTTTCTTGTTGCCCAAGTCTCTTGAAACACTCTTACTTAAATCTCTTTATCAGTTTTACTGAAGTTGAGATTTCAAAATTGATTCAAAGGAAGTAAATAAAACACAACAATTGTCTCATGCTCTTGTTTAATGATTTAAGGGTGAATAATACAAGTTAATTTCTCCTGAAATACTGAAGGCACTGCTACATTGTATTCTGGTATCCTTTGCTAATTTAATATCTTATGAAAGATTTTCTGCCCTTTATATGAAATCTGTACATTCTTTGTTCTATATCTCTTTCAGAAGTTTTTATTATCTTCTTTACTCCTTGTGTTCTACAGTTTCACTGTGATATGTCTAGATGTGGATTTTTGTCACTCATTGTACTAGCCATTCAGTAGATGTCTTCAAGGTTATGAAACTTTTTTCAGATATGGGAAATTTTTTTGTTATTTCTTTGATTTCTTCTCCCAGTCTCACAATACATCTTAATATTCTTTGTTCTCTCTTTTTGGGAAAGCTATTAGAAGAAGGTTAAATTTCATGTATTTTCCTGTGTTTCTCGTATTGCTTCATATGTCCTAACTTTTCTCTTAGATTTTTCATCTCTGAAATTTTGTTCTTTGAAATAGAAGATTTGCTTGAGTCTCTTTTCTAGGTCTCCTATTAAACTGTTTCATTTTGGCAAACAAACACATGTTGGATTTCCAGGAATTATATTCTTATCCTCTGATTATTCTATTTACATAATAGCTGCTAAAATTTTAATACCTTTTCAAATATTTCTATCACAGTATTAATCAGAATTTCCCTGAATTATTCTTCTCCATTAGCTTAAATATATAGCGTTCTTCAAGCATCATTTTTCAGTTTGTTTATTTTAATTCTTATCTTTGGGCAGATTGGTTTGTCTCTAATCTCAGGTCATTCTGGTTTTCTTCTCATGTCTACAAAGAGAAATTTGATCAGTCAAGAAAAATTCTCTATTATTGCTCAGCTCTCTGTCTGTGAACAGGAAGTACTGACTACCAGCCTGTACTTTTTCACTAACTTTTGATTTGGAAATTATGTCAAGGTAATAAAACTTTGTAAAACTAAAAATAGTACGCAGAACACTCTTATATTCTTCACCCAGTGCACCTGTCATTAGCATTTTACTTTATTGTATTTGCTCTATCTGTGGACGTATTTTGAAGAATATAACCTCTACCTTTGAAAAAAAAAGCTTCTCACTGTGTGTTTGACTAATACTTCGTCATGATTAAATAAAGAATATGCATTCTCTGCTGGGATATTGAATAGTGAAGTTGTGTCCTTCTCAGGGCATCACATCTGGAGCCACATATGACCACCTGTCTCTTGTTAGTTATGTTAATTGTGATCCACCTGCTCCAAGTGTTATTTGATTTCTTCACTGTATAATTATTCCTTTTTCTTCTTGCAGCTAATAAGTAGTCCATGGGGAGATACCATAAGACCATGTACATATCTTGATCCTCATCAAAATTTTCCCTTGATTTAGCATTCATTGATGAATCTTGTTTGATCTAATTTAGCCTGATGGTTACAAAATAATGATTTTATTCTGCATTTGTCAGCAAACCATTACATTCTGTTGTAAGCAAGAACCCTCCATTCTACTCTGTTTATTTATGTGCTTATTCATCTTGTTCATATTTGGTATGGACATGAATTCCTATTTTTCCATGATTTAATTTTTTTTTTACTCTATTTAATTATTTTGATGTTCAAACTGTCCTAAATTGGCTAGTTGGAGCCCCTTTAACCTGGTTTCTATGTCTTTGTGACATTCTCTGATCATTTTTGTGGTACTTCCTTTACTCTGTTATAGCAAAATGAGCCTTATCATCTTGTACCCTCTCTGTCCCAACCCTGAAATGAGCCTTTTCTCTGAAGTCTTCATTCCTTTTAGTGAGGAATAGTATTAGAGACTAAAACCTCAGCATCAGGTATGCTCACTGCTCTTGGGTGTCTTTATTTCTTGGCCATCTCAGTGGACTTATCTAAGAAATACATATATACATAATACAAATACAGTAACATGTATATATTTACATGTGCATATAAATATACACATGTACATACAAATGTTAAATTCATAAAATCCTTCAATTCCAATCAACAGGAATACCATCCCCCATTCTATATTTGAATATCTCTGTCTTCACAGTGAGAACCCTGGTTCCTAGCAAAATCAATACAGTGACATTTGTTCAATCCAATATTAGATGCAAAATAGTTCAGAATTGCTTTACCTGTACCACTGCAATAAACAAGCACGCTACAATGAATTCAGGATTCCTTACCAACTCTTCCCTTTGCTGCATCCAACCCTGCCCCAAACTGATATTATATAGTCAAATACTGTGTTCACAAATTACTTGGATTCATTCTTTTCTCTATTTTTCTGTCTTCCTTCTCCCCTCCCTCTGTCCTTCCCTTTCTTCCTCTCTCCCCTCCTTGCCTCTCTTTCTCCTTCCTTTGATGAATTCTTCATCCCTTCAGCTTGGGTATAGTCTTCACTTGCAATACAAACAGGATTAACATTTGTTTGTTTCAGTTTGTCTTCATTTTTTTGTTCCACTCCTTCCTATTTTTATTGATTTAATTTCATTTTTTAATTTTAAGGGGTATTAACAAATTTTCAAATTCAAAAATGTAATAAAAGATGCCTCAGAGGTGTCATTCCCTCCCTTCAATACTATTACTCCCATCACCTAACCTCAATCTTTATTTTCTTTCCTCAGTTTCTCTTTGAAATGAAAAACAGATACACGTTCTTCTCATATTTCCTTTTCTTACATGAAGACTAGCACACTATATAAGCACTTTTAAAGTTAATGTTTTAATTTAACAATTTTTCCTAGAACTCACACTCTATCAGTTCATAGAGACCTTCCTCATTCTGTTGCATGCCTCTGTAGTGCTCCACTATGTGCATATTTTGTTTCAGGTGTGCAGCAAAGTGATTCAGTTATATATACATATGTATCAATTTTTTTCCAGATTCCTTTCCTTTATAGGTTATTACAAAATATTCAGTATAATTCACCATACTATACAGTAGGTCCTTATTGGTGATCTATATAGTAGGGTATATGTGTTAATCCCAAACTCCTAATTCATTCCTCCCTCCATCCTCTTTGGTATCCATATGTTTTTTTTTTCTATGTCTGTGGGACTATATATGTGTGCACACATATTTTTGCATTGTTGGTGTGGTATATCTTCAAGATCAATTTCTAAAAGCAGGGTTACTGTATCAAAAGACAAATGTGGTTTTGTTAGATATTACCAACTTTCCTGCAATAGGTATAGAATCATTTGCATCCACACTAGCAATACAGAAGAGCACCTATTTCCTCAGAGCAACAAGTTGTAGTTTGGTGAGCCTGGACAGTGTGCAGGCAGTGAAGCTGAGCACCATCTTTCAAGAGAAAAATGGGCTCTTGGTACACTTTGGGCTCTCATATTTTTAAATTAAAGAGTAGATTTTTTTGTTTTGTTTTTTAGTCTGTGGGAAATTTTCACCTATAACAGTTGTTCTGTGTTTTGGGAGGTCGGAGTAGAGCTAGATGTTTCTTTTGCTGACTTCAAATTATTCCTTCAAAACCCAGTCTCAGTTTTTATAACAGTGCATTTAATGAATGACAATACTGGGAAATGTTGGCTTTGTGGATTGACATTATTTCATGAGTCAAAAGACTTCTGCTCATTGAAGCCTAAAGAATCTTTAAATTGGCGTCTATATGAAAATAAGGCAAAACAATACACATATATTTAGGAGGCAAAAAAGCATCTCAGGAATTTTCCTCTGATGAATCAGGTGATATTAGCTGATATTCATGCTAATAGCAGACTATGATAGGTATAATTTTCTTTCACTTCCTTTGTTATTTTAGGATTTATTGATAAGTTCACTCAGCTCATTTTATTCTCAAGGGAGGAAGACAACCATTTATTAAAGTAGGTGGTTCTCACCATCACCAGTTTGTTTGTGTTGGTATATTTTCTAGGGAGGACAAACAACTCTCAGGTATTCACAGATATCTGTTGAATGGATAAATAATTAAAGACATCTTTTGACATGGGAGAAAACAATTTTAAATCAAAGTCAAGATACATAAAGAAATTGGAGAAATTCTAGTTTTATCTTTTCAGCTAATTAAGTTAGGGAAACATAAAATTTTGCCCTAATAACATATGTAAACTATTACATTGCCACACGGTGCATTTAATTTCATTTTTAAAGTAAGGCACAACAGTGATAATCTGTTCTTCCTTTGAGTTTAGCCCAAAATGCAATTTTAAAATTGTAACTTATTTAACAAGGCTAGCCCCTGTCTATAATCTTCAAAGTATATTGGATGATGCACATTTTCAAATAATTACATGGTCTACAATTCTTGGTTCCCCTACATTTACACCTGCTTTCAAACTCACTGAACTGCAATTTGATGAGGTTGCATTTGGTCCAAAATTTTTCTTTGGGTAATAATTGAAACTGTTCTACCAAATCTGTTTCACTTAGGCAATCTATAGTCACATCATTCTGTCAGCCACTGAGAAATACCTATGCTGCCACAGACACTTAGCTCTTGTTTTGAAATGTCATTTAATCTCTCTTCTAGGGTGTGGGTGACATTCAACCCAACTGTTCAGTGACAGTTCAGGATGTCAGGTTCCATGATGAAAAACTGAATATTCCAATGGGTGCAATCTCTGGGCCTTACGAGTAAGAATACAGACATGCATGAGGATATTGCATGAAAAGGAATATAAAATACTGGTCTCCAATTTCAAAAACAGGTGTTTATAAAGCTTAAAGTGACAACCTCCATCTGCCCAGTCAGTTACAGCTCTCAACTGTTTGGCTCTCTCTTCTTCCAGCAGGGACATAACGAAATATCAGAGGGATTAGAGACTTGCATAAACAGATACGAGGTACAGTCCTTTCAACTAAATTTTTATATATTTTTACTCACTTACTTAGAAAATAATTGATGCATTTCTCTAGGCAGGCATAGAGCTATAATGGACAGCTTGTCTGTCTTTATTCTGTACAGAAGCAAAATCTCCCTCTAGGCTTTCTTTATAAGTACACATTTACCCAAAATGGAAAAATAAAAAAAAAAAAAGATACCATTTCACTAGAGGAATTAATAACAGAAAGGACAGGACAAAATGTTTTGTTAAGGTGGATGTCAGGGTGCATATAAAGAAAAGTAGATGATGTTCTTAGAGCGAGTCCAAAGTAAATGAAAGAAAAATGGATGGAAATTGCACAATTTTTCTTTAGAATGTACCTACTAGTAATGCTAAAGAACTTCTCAGTAGCCCCTCTGGTGAAAATGTGAGCTACAGATGGAAACTATTTTCTTCAGTTTTCATTTAGATGAAGGCCTCTGAGAAGCAGTATTATCTTTTGCCATGATAAAAGCATGGACTCTAAAAATGACAAGAGAGAATGGCTTCTAGACATGGCACAACAAAATAATTTTGTACTCCTAGACAGAAAATACAGGCCTAAGTCTCATTGCCTTATCCTTTTTGTGACCTTAAACTAGTCTCATAAACTGTGTCATACATCTGCTTTCTCACGGGCAAAATATAGCAATGAATAATCTCTATGCCACAAACATTTTCAAAATGACCAAATGAGAATACATTTTGTCAGCCAGAAAGTGTTCAATAAATGAAGGCTGTTAGAGAAACAGTGTACTCTACACAAGGAAGACTTCTCTGTTACCTGGGTTGGGCTAGTTGCTCTATCCTGTATCTTCTCATGACATACAATGCTTCTGTCTAGCTCAGAAACATAGCAGTAACATGATGTGATAAGTGCTCTTGAAACTTGAAGACAGTGAGCTAATATGGAGAAGCAAATGCACATGATTTACTTCTGTATCTCGTGTGTAAAATAGTGCATGTCACTTAATAGGCACTCGATAAATTCATGATCATATTATTGTATGGCCAAGTACAATCAATTTGGAATAAAATGTGAATACATCTATTTATACAGCATACACAACATCAAAATGGTTGGAAAAAAGGTAAGTACAGAAACTGTAAGGTTATTCCATCATTCCCCCATTCTAATCAAAATTAGTTCCCTATGCACATAACTATGAAAAATATATAATCCATGAGGACCACAAGACAACACAAGAGGATTACATTACCAGCCAATGTAATCTGAAACAACGGTTGGCTGAGTTATCTGGAAATAATACGTTCAGAAAAATTCAAATATCGTGATAAGTCAGAGAAAAGGAGAAAGTAAAAGCACATAGAAGAGGGGCTTCCCTGGTGGCGCAGTGGTTGAGAATCCGCCTGCCGATGCAGGGGACACGGGTTCGTGCCCTGGTCCGGGAAGATCCCACATGCCGCGGAGCGGCTGGGCCCGTGAGCCATGGCCGCTGAGCCTGCGCGTCCGGAGCCTGCTCCTCAATGGGAGAGGCCACAACAGTGAGAGGCCCGCGTACCAAAAAAAAAAAAAAAAAAAAAAAAGCACATAGAAGAAAAATACAAAAATGTGAACTTGATTCAAGAACAGGAAAACTAATTGTCTCATTCTATTCTTTTACTTTTTGTAATTTAATTTTTATTTTATATTAGAGTATAGTTGATTTACAATGTTGTCTTAGTTTCGGGTATACAGCAAAGTGATTCAGTTGTACGTATACATATAGCAATTCTTTTACAGATTCTTTTCCCATTAGGTTATTACAGATTATTGGTAGAGTTCCCTGTGCTATACAGTAGGTCTTTGTTGATTATCTACTTTACCCCAAACTCCTAATTTATCCCTCCCCCCAACTTTTCCCCTTTGGTAGCCATAATTTTGTTTTCTCTGAGTCTGTTTCTGTTTTGTAGATAATTCATTTGTATCATTTTTTTTAGAATACACGTGTATGTGATATCATATGATACTTGTCCTTCTCTGTCTGACTTACTTGACGTAGTATGATAATCTCTAGGTCCATCCACATTGCTGCATACAGCATTATTTCACTCTTTTTTATGGCTGAGTAATATTCCATCGTATATATGTACCACATCTTATCCATTCCTCTGTTGATGGACATTTAGATTGCTTCCATGTTTTGGCTATTAGAAATAGTGCTGCAATGAACAGTCAGGTGCATGTATCTTTTCGAATTATAGTTTTTTCCATATGTATGTCCAGAAGTGGGATTGCTGGATCATATGGTAGTTCTATTTTTAGTTTTTTAAGGAACCTCAATACCGTTCTCCATATTGGTTGTACCAATTTACATTCCCACCCAACAGTGTACAAGGATTCCCTTTTCTCCATACCCTCTCCAGCATTTACTGTTTGTAGACTTTTTGATGATGGCCATTCTGACCAGTGTGAGGTGATACCTCATTGTAGTTTTGATCTGCATTTCTCTAATAGTGATATTGAGCATCTTTTCATGTGCCTCTTGGCCTTCTGTATGTCTTCTTTAGAGAAATATCTGTTCAGGTGTTCTTCGCATTTTTTGACTGGGTTGTTTGTTTTTTTGTTGTTGAGCTACATGAGCTGTTTGTATATTTTGGAGATTATATTATTTTATTATTTTTGATGTGATGGTGAATGGGATTGTTTCTTTAATTTCTCTTTCTGATCTTTCACTGTTAGTGTATACGAATGCAAGATATTTCTGTGTATTAATTTTGCATCCTGCAACTGTACCAAGTTCACTGATGAGCTCTAGTAGTTTTCTGGTAGCATCTTTAGGATTTTCTATGTATAGTATCATGCCATCTGCAAACATCTTTTCCAATTTGGATTCTTTTCTTTTTTGTCCTTTTTTAAAAAAATTAATAATCCTTTGGGTTTTTTTAACATCTTTATTGGAGTATAATTGCTTTACAATGGTGTGTTAGTTTCTGCTTTATAACGAGGTGAGTTAGCTATACATATACATATATCCCCATATCTCCTCCCTCTTGCATCTCCCTCCCACCCTCCCTATACCACCCCTCTAGGTGTTCACAAAGCACCAAGCTAGTCTCCTTGTGCTATGCGGCTGCTTCCCACTAGCTATCTACTTTACATTTGGTAGTATATATAAGTCCATGCCACTCTCTCACTTTGTCCCAGATTACCCTTCCCCCTCTCTGTGTCCTTAAGTCCATTCTCTACGTCTGCATCTTTATTCCTGTCCTGCCCCTAGGTTCTTCAGAACCATTTTTTTTTTTTTTAGATTTCATATATATGTGTTAGCATACAGTATTTGTTTTTGTCTTTCTGACTTGCTTCACTTTGTATGACAGACTCTAGATCCATCCACCTCACTACAAATAATTCAATTTCATTTCTTTTTATGGCTGAGTAATATTCCATTGTATATATGTGCCACATTTTCTTTATCCATTCATGTGTCGATGGACACTTAGGTTGCTTCCATGTCATGGCTATTGTAAATAGAGCTGCAATGGCCATCATCAAAGATCATATGTTTTTTAGTCTTCAATTTATTGATGTGGTGTATCACACTGATTAATTTGCATATATTGAAAAATCCTTATATCCCTGGGATAAATACCACTTGATCATGTTGTATGATCCTTTTAATGTATTGTTGGATTCGGTTTGCTAGTATTATGTCGAGGATTTTTGCATGTACGTTCATCAGTGGTATTGTCCTGTAATTTTCTTTTTTGGGGGTATCTTTGTCTGGTTTTGGTATCAGGGTGATGGTGGCCACATAGAATGAGTTTGGGAGTATTCTAGCTTCTGCAATTTTTTGGCAGGATTTGAGAAGGATATGTGTTAGCGCTTCTCTAAAAGTTTTCTAGAATTTGCCTGTGAAGCCAGTTGGTCCTGGACTTTTGTTTGTTGGAAGTCTTTTAATCACAGTTTCAATTTCAGTACTTGTGATTGGTCTGTTCATATTTTCTATTTCTTCCCAGTTCAGGCTTGAAGATTGTACCTTCATAAGAATTTGTCATTTCTTCTACGTTGTCCATTTTACTGGCATAAATTGCTTGTTGTGGTCTCTTATGATGCTTTGTATTTCTGTGGTGTCTGTTGTAACTTCTCCTTTTTCATTTCTAATTTTATTTATTTGAGCCCTCTCCCTTTTTCTCTTCATGAGTCTGGCTAAAGGTTTATCAATTTTCTTTATCTTTTCAAAGAACCAGCTTTTAGTTTCATTGATCTTTCCTATTGTTTTCTTCATCTCTATTTCATTTATTTCTACTCTGATCATTATGATTCCTTTCCATCTACTAACTTTGGGGTTTGTTTGTTCTGCTTTCTCTAGTTGCTTTAGGTGTACAGTTAGGTTGTTTGAGATTTTTCGTTTCCTGAAGTAAGACTGTATTGCTATAAACTTCCCTTTTAGAACTGCTTTTGCTGTATCCCATTGGTTTTGGGTCATCATGTTTTTATTGTCATTTGTCTCTAGGTATTTCTCATTTCCTCTTTGATTTCTTCAGTGATCCATTGATTATTTAGTAACATGCTGTTTAGCTTCAACGTCCTTGTGTTTTTTACAGTTGTTTTTTTTTCTTGTACTTGATTTCTAATCTCATAGCATTGTGGTTGGAAAAGATGCTTGATACGATTTCAATTTTCTCAAATTTACCAAGCCTCACTTTGTGGCCCAGCATGTGATCTATCTTGGAGAATGTTCCATGTATACTTGAGAAGAATATGTATTCTGCTGCTTTTAGATGGAATGTTCTATAAATATCAATTAAGTCAATCTGGTCTAATGTGTCCTTTAAGGCCTGTGTTTCCTTATTGATTTTCTGTCTGGATGATCTGTTCATTGATGTAAGTGGGGTGTTAAAGTCCTGCACTATTATTGTATTACTGTTGATTTCTCTTTTTATGGCTGTTCGCATTTTCCTTATGTATTGAGTTGCTCCTATGTTGGGTGTGTATATATTTACAATTGTTATATCTTCTTCTTGGATTGATCTCTTGATCATTATGTAGTACCCTTCCTTGTCTCTTGTAGCAGTCTTGATTTTAAAGTCTATTTTGTCTGATATGAGTATTGCTACTCCAGCTTTCTTTTGATTTCCATTTGCATGAAATATCTTTTCCCATCCCCTCTTTCAGTCTGTATGTGTCCCTAGGTCTGAAGTCGGTCTCTGGTAGACAGCATATATATGGGTCTTATTTTGTATCCATTCAGCCAGTCTATGTCTTTTGGTTGGAGCATTTAATCCATTTACATTTAAGGTAATTATCGACATGTGTATACTTATTGCCATTTTGTTCATTGTTTTGGATTTGTTTTTGTAGGTCTTTTTTCTTCCTTTCCTCTTTTGCTCTCTTCTTTTGTGATTTGATGGCTATCTTTAGTGTTGTGTTTGGATTGCTTTTTCTTTTTTGTGTATCTATCATAGAGTTTTGGTTTGTGGCTACCATGATGTTTTGAAAGAGCAATCTATATATGTACAAGATTGTTTAAAGTTGCTGTGAATATTGTGCATTTGTACTCCTCATGATAACTAATTTTGATATCATATTTGTGTGTGGAAGATTTCCTTCCTTTACTGTATGTTTGCCTTTAACAGTGAGCTTTCCCATTTGTGATTTTTTTTGTTTCTAGTTGTGTCCCTCTCTTTTCTGCCTAAAGAAGTTTCTCTGGCATTTGTTGTAAAGCTGGTTTGGTGTTGCTGAATTCTCTTAGCTTTTGCTTGTCTGTAAAACTTTTGATTTCTCTGTCAAATATGAACAAGAGCCTTGCTGAGTTGAGTATTCTTTGTTGTAGGTTTTTCCCTTTCATCACCTTAAATATACCATGCCACTCCCTTCTGGCCTGAAGAGTTCCTTCTGAAAAAATCAGCTGATAACCTTTTGGGGGATTCCATTCAATATTATTTGTTGTTTTGCCTTTGTTGCTTTTAATATTTTCTCTATGTCTTTAATTTTTGCCAATTTGATTAATAAGTGTCTTGGGGTATTCCACCTGGGGTTTACCTTGTATGGGATTCTCTGTGATTCCTGGACTATTTCCTTTCCCATATTAGGGAATTTTTCAGCTATTATTTCCTCAAATATTTTCCCATGCCGTTTTTCTCTCTCTCTTCTTCTTCTGGGACACCTATAATGCAAATGTTGGCACACTTCATGTTGTCCCAGAGGTCTCTTAGACTGTCCTCATTTATTTTCATTCTTTTTTTATTGTGCTCCACAGAAGTGATTTCCACCATTCTGTATTCCAGCTCACTTATTCTTTCTTCTGCCTCATTTATTCTGGTATGGATTCCTTCCAGTGTATTTTTCATTTCAGTTATTGTATTGTTCATCTCTGTTTGTTTGTTCTTTAAAGCTTCTAGCTCTTTATTAAGCTGGTCTCTGTTCTCAGGATGCAGGATTGGTTCTGGTATCTGCCCCTGGTGGGTGAGGTGGGTCCAGGGGCTTGTGCAGGCTTTCTGGTGGGAGGGGCTGGTCCTGACCCCTGGTGAATGGAGCTGGGTCTTGTCCTTCTGGTGGGCAGGGCCATGTTAAGGGCTTTGTTTATAGGCTACTGTTGGCTCAGGACGACTTTAGGTAGCATCTGATGATGGGTGGGGCTGTGTTCCCACCATGTTGGTTGTTTGTCCTGAGGTGTCTACAGGCTGTTGGGTAAGGCCAGGTCTTGGTGCCAAAATGGTGACCTCTAGGGAGCTCACTGTGATGAGTATTCCCTGGGGCCTCTGTCACCAGTGTCCTTGTCCCCACAGTGAGCCACAGCCAACCCCTGCCTCACAAGGAGACCCTCCAAGAACCCCCAGGTAGGTCTGGCCCAGGCTCTTATGGAATCATTGCTTTTCCCCAGGTCCCAGTGCACATGAATGCTTGTGTACGCCCTCCAAGAGTGGAATCTCTGTTTCTTTGTTTTCCCCAGTCCTGTGGAGCTCCAACTCAAGCCCCACTCACCTTCAAAGCCAAGTGCTCTGGGTGCTCCTCCTCCTAATGCCAGACATCCCCAGGCTGGGGAGCCTGACATGGGTTTCAGACCTCTCACTCCTGTGGGAGGACCTCTGCAATATAATTATTTTCCAGTTTGTGGGTTGCCCACCTGGAGGATATGGGATGTGATTATATCACAAAAGTGCCCCTCCTACTGTCTTGTGGCTTCTTCTTTGTCTTTGGATGTAGAATACCTTTTTTGGTAGATGCAAGTCTTTTTTGTTGATGGCTGTTCAGCAGTTAGTTGTGAGTTTGGTGTTTTTGGGAGAGGAAGTGAGGTCAAGTCCTTCTACTCCTCCATCTTGTCTCTCCTCCCCAATTTTTAACTTTAAGAGTAGGAATATGTTTTTCTTTTCTATTTTTCCCTTTTCCTTTGTGCTTCATCTAGTTTCATTTGCTCACAGGGTGCAGTGTAGAGGCCTTGTACCTGGTGCTTCAGACCAGAGTTCGTCGTGCAAAATGGCTGCACCTGGCAGCTGAGCTCAGCAAGCCATGTGAGGAAGTGTTGCACATGACACTCTCATGCCATTCCTTTAAGTGTTCAATGAGTGAGCATATATTTTCCAAATATCCCAATGATTCCATAGGTGATGTTTTATTCTAGGAAGTGACATGGTTCCCAATATAGTGGCCCAAGAATACATGGATAAGGAAGAGAGCCCCTTAGATTGGTACCTTGGTAACATTTAGTGACTTATAGTTCATGCTGTGTCCCACTAGTTAAATTTGAATTTGTAAAACTTTGTGTAAGGTATGTTAGCAAGTGAGAGCATTGTCAGAGCAGTTTTCCAGGGTTTCCTGTGGTCTCAGGAGTCCACAAGAGAAAGATGTCATCAAGGCAAATATACTGACCGGAAAACTGATAGAAGGAGGTACACATTTGGGTATTATATATGATTCAAACCCAATTCTTTGATAGCTCATTTTAAATAATGATATCCTAGGGAAAATGGTAAACATTATCATGCATTATTTGATGATTTCATTGTTCTCTCCCAACTAAGATAGACTTGATTGTTCTTTATTATTTCTACCAACTTTGAGTTTTCACCATTCATATATTCATAACAAACATTCCTCTTTTGCTTTTTATTACTCATTACTTAGCCAATTAAATACACATCCTCCTTTAATCTTATACATAAATTTCTCCAACCTATATGTCATTATTTTTCTTTGAACCATTTCCATACGTTTAGCATTTCTTCTCTTAATATCTGACTCACCTTTGGGAATGTTAGGTGCTGAGAAACTACTAGAAGACCACCAGTTAGGGCTGATGACCTAACCAGAGTGATGAAAAGAAGAGATTTAAATTACTGAGTTTTTGTTTGTTTAAATAATACATTTTATAGGTGGTAAAGAAAACTGCCCTGTATCTTACTGAATGGTTGACTTTTTCCAATTTAAACAATTTCTAAGTTTCTTGGGAATGTCATGAACTAGGGAAAAGAACACTAAAGCAGGACTCTGAGTCTTAGGGACTCTGCAAAATATGATCTTAGTCATCAAGAAATTTTTCATTACTTACTTTTATAAATAAGGAAATAGTATTAACATTGTAATACTTGCCTTGCCTTCTGTGTAGAGCTGTTGTGAGTTCCAAAAAGATATTAGTGATAAACATGCCTTGTAAATTATATACTACATTAAAATTATAAAGTAGGATTAGTCCTCCATGCTTTGCACATTGGCTTAAACAATGGGTAACACTGCTACTATTTCAGGCCATCATTTATATCGAGTTTAACTCAGTGGCCATGAATTCACATAAAACCATAAGAATCTGATGAGAAAGTATTTCATAGGTGACATCTCAGGCTATTACTAGGAAGAGGTTTGAGAAGGTTACAAATAGCCACATTAAAGTCAGGGAATGACTAAGCATTTGAAAAGAGAAGAAAGAATGTGATTATTTTATTAGAAGGAAGATGAGAGGTCATAGATTAAAAAGAAACAGGAAGCTCAGGAATGGGGAAGGAAGAGTCATGGAGTCAATTAGGTGCAGAAAGACTGTTCCAGATGGCCAGAGGAAGTGTGGGAGAGCAGTCTTCTGGGACCAGGGCTCAGACAGTTGCAACAGACTGTGACTGAGGCTGAAAACTCTAAATCAAAGGCACTGAGGGGGAAAAATAACACCCATAGAAACATTACTCTTTACCTCATGTCCCAGCCCAATTTTAACTTTTCCTTTTAGAATATGCTTACAAACATTGTCCTAAAATTTTAAAAATCTTATAGTTAAACTTTTTCTACACATTTACTACATAACCAGAATTTCCCAGTAAAATGGGGAAAAATAGAAATTGTTTGAATTAATACCAGCTTAAAATTCTTGCTCACACACAGCAAGAGAGTCTACCAAATGAGTTGGTGTTGTCATATTCCTTCAAGAGAAGCCTCAGCAAGTTCAGTAACTGGATCAAAAAAAAAAAAAAAATCCTGTCAGGTTTAATATGTTAAAAATCTTGTGAGAAGAAAGTTTAAAAAAAACCCCAAAAACAAAGGTTCTCTGAGTTCATAGCATTCTTATCATTCACCTAACAACCCAGCTTTAAATATTCAGACATTCACAATATATTTCTACCAAATCAGCATCCTCAAAGTCTCTCAAATCCTGTCTTTCCTCTTTACCCCTAAAGCAACAGTGGAATTAATTATTTTGTTCTCTTTCTGTGGGGAGGGGTAGTTACCCCATCAGCCTCCTCTCTATTTTCCTGACAAACAGGCTATGCTTATCTAATTGTTCTTCTGAATATCTTTCTGTAAATGGCAGTTTTCAAATGTGGGTAACAGGACTACTTTATACACTTAAAAAAAAAAATTACTGAGGACCCCAAGGAATTTGTGTTTGTGTGGGTTATCAATATTTACTCTACAGATGGTCCTTAATTCATATGTTACCACATTAACTCAAACTCAAGTATATGAGAGATTTTACCTGAGTTATCACAAGGCTGTGCAAAAAGCAAAGACAGAGTTCCAGGGTGCCTAGGTTTTGTTTAGCATAGTACAGTGTGAATGGAAGATGGAAGATCGCTTGTACTAGAAATTATCGTTGAAACATTTATAAAATATTTAGTCACCAATTTATTTTAAAATAACTCATTAATCCCATGTTAACATAACTAAAAACTATGTTTTCCAAAAGAAAAAAAAAATAGCAAAAAGCACCTCATCTTACCTTTTTGCAAATTTCTTTAATATATGGCTTAACAGAAGGCAACTGGAATTCTCAAATCTGTATCTGCAGTCTGTTGAGTTCTGTCTAGTCCATATTCTCCATATATTTTAGCTAAATAGCTGTGTAGTTGGAAAAAAGAATATTTTTAAGTTTTTTCAGATAATTATTTGATATTACATCAAAACTCAACAAGAGGTAGAGTCTTAAAAGTTAGATGTAATTAAAGAATGTGAAAATATATCAAGTAACTTTTTATAATTTTTTCCATTACAATCCATTGATTTATCTTGCATTTTAAAGGATTTTACCCATGCAACATTTTTTTAGCATAATGAAATAGTCATTTGGAAAACATTAATTCATTGAATTATGCCAATCTTTGAAATGTTGACACTTTTCATTATAAAATATCAATAAAACAGCATTCATCAATCCCACTGATCTCATCAGAAATGACTTTAAGTATTAGGAAGCCATTAGGCTATCACAGGCGAATACAAATTTTCCAAAATTCCAATTTTTCTTTGAAAACACATGTTATTATTTGCAACAAATACTCTTAGTTGTTTTCCTTGAAGTGACAGCCTCACTTCACTCATTTTTGCAATATATATGTCAATACCCAAGTATGAGTAACAATATTTATTATGTTATTCTTTCAAGTAAAAATTATTTTCCATGAACCTATTCAGCTAGACACTCCAAAAAAAAAAGTTTTTTCTTGAGACAGTTATGGTTTGCATAAAAACTGCTTTATGTATACTTCCCATTTTATCACACAGAATATGAAAAAACATTTACTCAAGGGTCATGATTTAATAAAATCAATAATTTGTATTTTTTCACCAAGGACTTTCTAAAGTGACGCTGGATCTTTGTTTTTAACTGCAAAAATATAAAGACTACTAGTACTATTTGGTACTCCTAACTTCATGTGGGCTAAGACACCAGGAGTTTTACCCTTCATTGCTTTTCAAACATCAGTGCAAATAGCAAGCCAGTGGAAAAAAAAGCAAATAATGTCAGTATTATGAAAAAAAAAAAAGTTTTAACTTTGCAGACCCCCTGAATGTGTCTTAGGAACTCCCATGGAGCCACAGACCACACTTTGAGAATCACTGCCTTTAAACAAATCTGACCATATCAGACCCCTGCTTTAAAGACTTTCATCTTTTGTCCTAATGTCAAACAAATACACTTTAAACCTGATGTACAGAACTTTGACAATCTGGACGCCAGCTGCCTTTAGACTCTTGGCTGCCATTCCTATTTCACATGCTCTCTTTGCTCCCAGCACCTTGAGCTACTCACTAAGCATCTCACTCTGTGCCTTTCATCACTCTAGGCTTATGTGCAAGTGTTACTTTCCCCCTGATACCTTTCTATTTCTGTCTGAAAAAACTCCTGATTCTTTAAAATCTAATTCAAATGTTATTCATTCAACAAAATACTGGGAGCATCCATTCATCTTAGGCACTATTCTTAGAGCTGGAAGAACAGAGCTGAACAAGACATAAAAGAACTGTAATCTAACCTATTAGAACTGATTTAATAGAACTTAAATATTAAGGCACTGATAGGCAAAATAATAATAATAATAAACAAAAAATAAGGTCAAATGGTTTCAGATGGTGATAATTGCTATGAAAAAATAGGATAAAGGGATGGAGATTCACCAGGTAAGTCACAGATATTAGTTAAAATGTTCAGAGAAGAATTCTCTGTGGCAGTAATGTTTGATCTAAGACCTGGGAGATTTAAAGGAGTGAGTCAGGTCAAGAAAAGGGGAACGATTTTCTGGAAATGAACTTAGGGTGCTGGAAGAATAGAGAGAACCCTAAACCACAGAACTGATCATGACAAAGAGGCAGATGCTGAGGGGATCCATCCAAGTGAGGGAAGTGTAGGAGACAGAGGAAGCCTGAAAAAGCTCCAAGAGGACCCACAGTGCCTGTATGGATGGCAGTGTAAGCAGAGGTTTGGCTGCAGTGGTCTATCCACTGGAGAAGTCTGTGGTTTAGGGCCCAGGGGAAGCCTCCAAGCCCAGTTCTCAGGTCTCTGAGATGATTCCTTGAGCAACTATATATCTTGTAATATTTTTTTCCTTGAACTAGCTGACTTGGTTCTATTATTCATTGCTAAGAACCCTTACTGATATGAGTCTTAAATACACACACATGTACATATATATGCACATATTTAAAGCCTTGGGACTCATGACAAAATCTAAGGAGTAAATGTGGGGTGAGAGAGCAAAAGTGAACTCTTTTTGCTGCCTTTCAATAATTCATTATCTCCCCACATGGATCAGGTCAGCTAATAAACTCCTCACTGATAGCCCCTTCAGTTCCACCAGTTTAAGACAATGATTCTACTTGCTTGTACCCATTTTCCCCAAATGGCATTTTATCTTTATAGTCTCTGCCCACCACTTACTCCACATACCTAAGTTTCCCCTCTCTCTTAGTCAGGTTCTGATCATCTCAGGTGGTGTGAGATGTTGTAAAGAAATGAACATGGGAGGTTGAGGCACCAAGAAACTCAGGAAAGCAGAAGGCCTTTAGTAATATCCGAGGGGAAGGGTCAAAGCAAAGATAGGAGTCCAGAGAGAGCTGGAGCCTTGGCACCAATGAGAAATTCAGAGATGAAGCCGCCTGTTGGTCAGAGCAGGGTAGAGAGGAATGCATCTGAGAGACAAAGTGAAGAAGAAATCACATATCCTGGTCTCAGTCTGCTCCAATTGCCATAACCAAGTCCCACAAACTAGGTGGCTTAAACAACAGAAATTTATTATATTTTCTCACAGTTCTGGAGGCCAGAGTCCAAGATCAAGGTTCCAGCAGTGTTGTGTTCTTCTGAGGTCTCTCTCCCTAGCTTGCAAATAGCCATCATCTCACTGTGTCCTCACATGGTGTTTCCTCTGTGTGTATATCCCTGGAGTCCTTTTGTATGTCCAAATTTCCTCTTCCTATAAGGACACCAATCAGATTGGACTAGGGCCCATCCTAATGGCTTTGTTTTAACTTAATCACCACTTTAAAGACCTATCTCCAAATACAGACACACTCTGATATTCTAGGAATTAGGACTCCCATATATGAATTTTGAGTGGACACAATTCGGCACATAACAACCCTCAATGTTAGTCATTTACAATTCTTATTTATCATTTTTTTAAAAGAATATCTATCATCCTCACTTTTCTTACCTGCTTATCACCTGCCCTCTGTAATTCCCAGTTCATTTTTTACCTGGCTTATCTGGGTGAGACATAGTTTCCTTTTTTTTTTTTTTTTTTCTAAATAATCACTAATTTATTGGTATTTTACAATTTGAAAGACTTTGTAAAAGTTTTAATGTTTTATCTCATTTAATAATTAATTTTAGGCCCATTTTTTAAATGAGGAAACTGAAAGATATAACAATTAAGCAATTTTCCCAAAGTGGAAGAGTTACTAATTGGTGAAGCCAGGGTTCAGACTGCAGAGATCTGATTCAAGAACGTGGGCTCTAATCACCAAACAATATAGGCTGTTCCCTTAATCATGTCTGAACTACGATCTAGAACATAATTGCTGATCTTATCTTCCTTCCATGATAATTTATGCATGAAATTAGTGCTCTAAAAAGCAAATGCTAGGGCTTCCCTGGTGGCGCAGTGGTTGAGAATCTGCCTGCCAATGCAGGGGACACGGGTTCGAGCCCTGGTCTGGGAAGATCCCACATGCTGTGGAGCAACTAGGCCCGTGAGCCACAACTACTGAGCCTGTGCGTCTGGAGCCTGTGCTCTGCAACAAGATAGGCCGCGATAGTGAGAGGCCCATGCACCGCGATGAAGAGTGGCCCCTGCCTGCCGCAACTAGAGAAAGCCCTTGTACAGAAACAAAGACCCAACACAGCCAGAAATAAATAAATATTTTTTAAAAAAAGTAAATGCTAGAAAAAGTCCTTACATAATGTATTAGTTTTCTATTGCTGTATAACAAACTACTAAAGCTTAGCAGGTTACAAGAATACCCATTTGTTATCGCAGCCTCCATGGTCAGTGTTACAGGCTCAGTACAACTGGATTTTCTGCTCAGGGTCTCACAAGGGTGAAATCAATGTGTCAGCTAAGCTGTGTTCTCATCTGAGTCCAGGATCATCTTCAGGGTTCATTCAGGTTGTTGGCAAAAGTAGTTTTTTGCAGGTGTAGGGCTGAGGCCCTCATCTTGCTGGCTATTGACTGGGGGCCACTCTCAACACTTATCAGCTTCTCTCTATATGGCCCTCTAACGACATGGTAGCTTACTTCTTCAAAGCCAACAAGAGAATCTGTCTCTCCAGTCTCAAAGATGGATTACAAGACACTACTATGAACATTATGTGAAAAATTGGACATCCTAGAAGGAATTGATCAATTCATAGAAACATGCAAACTAAGAAACCTGAATCATGAAGAAATAGAAAATCTGAACAGCCCAATAATAAGTAAGATTGAGTCAGTAATCAAAAACCTCCCAAAAAGTCCAGGACAAGATAATATCATGGATGAATTCTACCAAGCATTTAAAGAAGAATTGATGCCATTCCTTCTCAAACACTACCAGAAAAATTGATGAGAAAGGGATACTCCCAAACTCATTTTACAAGGCCAGCATTACCCTGATACTGAAGCTAAATAAGGACACTACAAAGAAAAACAAAACAAAACAAAAACAAACCAAAAAACCACTACAGGCTAATATCCTTCAAGAATTTGGATGCAAAAATTCTCATTAAAATATTAGCAAACTGAGTTCATCAACACATTAAAAGGATCATACACCATGATCAAGTGGGATTTACTCCTGGAATGTAAGGATGGTTCAACATAGGTAAATCAATAAATGTGACACATTATATTAATAGAATGAAAAATAAAAATCATATCATCTTAATAGATGCTGAAAAAGCATTCAATAAAATTCAATATCCCTCATGATAGAAACTCTCAACAAAGTGGGTTAAACATATCTCAAGATAATAAAGGCCATATATAACAAGTCCACAGGTAACATCACACTCAAGAGTGAAAAAGGTTGAAGTTTTCCCTCTAAGATCAGAAATAAAACAAAGGACGCCCAATCTCACCACTCCTATTCAAAATAGTACTGTTAAGTCCTAGCCAGAGGAATCAAGCAAGGAAAAGGAAACCCTGATGTGCTGTTAGTGGGAATGTAAATTGGTAGAGCCATGATGGGAAACAGAATGGAGATTCCTCAAAATATTAAAAATAGACCTACCATGTGATCTAGCAATCCTACTTCTGTGTATATATTCAAAGGAGATTAAATAAAATCCTTATCTGAAGAGATATCTGTATTTCCATGTTCATTGCAGCATTATTCAATAGCCAAGATATGGAAACAGCCTAACTGTCCATCGACAGATGAATGGATAAAGAATGTGTGATGTATGTATTCAATCATGAGAAAGAAGGAAATCCTGCCATTTGCAACAACATGGATGGACTTTGAGGGCATTATGCTAATTTATATGTTAGACAGACAAAAATACCATATGATCTCATTTATAAGTGAAATTTAAAGACAATGAACTAATAGAGAGATTGGAAAATTGGTTGCCTGGGGCTGAGGGGTGGGGAAAATGGAGAGATATTGGTCAAAGGGTACAAACTTTAAGTTGTAAGATGTATAAGTTCTGGAGATCTAATTACAGCATAGTAACTATGGTTAACAATATTGTATCATATACTTTAAAGTTGCTATGAGTAGAGCTTTAATGTTCTCATCATAACAACAACAGCAACAAAATGGTAATTATGGGAAGAGAAGGATTCGTCAACTAACCTTATTGTGGTAATCATTTTGCAATATAAATATGTATCAAATCGTTTACTTTACTCAAAGTCTACCGATCTAAATGTTAATCTCATCCCAAAATACACTTACAGAAACATCCAGAACAATGTTGGACCAAATATCTTGGCACCACGACCCAGGCAAGTTGACATATATAAAATTAACCATCACACCCACCCACCCACTCTGATCTTGGATAGAATCACCCAGTCATTGTACTTTTTTAAAACAAAGTGGCGAACTTTTTAGTTTTTTGGTTTTCTACTCTTAAGATCAATGATTTATGGGAGACTAATGTAGAATGCCTCAGAGTGAACCCTGTAATCATTGAGGATGTCTTCAGGCAATTACAAGGAAAGGTCAAGGCAAAGCTACTGTTGAATACTAAAATCATGTTGAATTTAAAATGAGAGTTGTTTCTACCCTGGTGAGATTCATCCTGACTCACTGAAGTAGGATTCATTAAGATGGATAACCCAAGTTCTACTTGTTTTATAAATCTATCATTTAAAAATATTTAGAAATTACCAGCAGCATCCCAGCCTGAGCGGTAGAGAAAAATGCAATATGGACACTGCCCTTAAAGGACTTACAATCTAGTAAGGGGAAAAAAAGTAGAAATCAATACATGGTCACAGGCACACACAAACATTTCTGGTAAATGTTGTTTTTTAATCTTCAGAGAATGAGGTTCTCAGTAAAAGATGGAGAGATGCTTAGCCATGTAATTCATCTTTCCTGGAGCCAAGGAAAAATAAAAATGAAGGCTGGGAGGTAAAGATGGATAAGATTTGAAAACCTGAAGGAAACTGGAAGATCCAAACAAGGTGACAAAAATAAAAAGATTAATATAGCTTATCTGGGAGTAAATAGAAGATGGCTTGAGGGAGAATAAACTTGATATTGATGGGACCTTCCAGTTTCACAGAATTTGCAAATGCCACTTACAGTTCATTTTACCTTCCATAAATTCAAGGATATAAATGCTGAAAATTTTATGAAAGTTCTTCAGACAATTGTCTTTAAAATACAAAAGCAAAGTTTCTAGCTAGAAATCATCACCTGTCTGACCTCTTTACTTTCCAATAATTTGTATTACCATCAATTTCAGTTATTTCTCTTCCCTGAGCCACTCTATGCAAAGTGAAAAATAATTTATTGGGTCACAGGAACTCGTGTATACTTAAAAAGACAACAGACCAAAAATGTCTCTTTGATCTCCAGATTCACTCCCAAGCTAAGTGACTTTCACTCCTGAACAACAGTTTTACAATATGTACAATCAGAATACGTATCACAAAAATGGACCACACATCCCAAAGAAGAAATGTCATTTATAGCACTGTATTTAAGATTGGGAGCTCTGGACCAAAATTGCCTGTGGAGTGCTTAGAATTGTGTAGCGAACATGATAAATTCAATTAATTTATAGATATTAATCCTATTTACTATAAAAAAAACAAATTATACACCACCTGGCATAGCATCAACTAATTGACAGTGCTGAAAATTTAATTGAGAAATGTAAGATGCAAAAGGGAGCTTCTGAAAGTTTGTTTTTAAAGAAAGATGAGGATAAAAGATGGAGAAACCAAAATGTTTATAATAGCATTTGTTTTCCATCTTAACATGCTGAAATTTTGCAAGCGTTATCAGATTAGAACAGATATAATGATCCTTTTGGGGGAGGAAGTTCTAGAAATTTGTTTTCCCTAATTCTTCTTTCTCAATCAGCCTATTTTAAAAAATAGATGATTTCTTTCTGGGAAGCATATTGCTATTCTTTTCCATGAAATGAATTTCTAGACTCACATGTTGGTAACAGTTATAACCAGCACTTCTATAAAAGAATAAAGATTGTTTTCAGGATTTCTATGTTAGTCACCATGTAGTAGTTATAGATAATCCAAGCTGTTAAATTTTCAAGGGCACTGCTGCTTTGCAGAGCATAATGCTGATTTTCTTATCTCAGCAATGCCGCCTTTAGTTATTTTTGTGATCTTGATCCTCCTGTATCCTTTTTTTTTGGTAGATTCAAAACAATATTTCTTTTGTCCTGATTTCCCTCATTAGTTTAAAATAGAATTTTGACTTTGAGTGTTTCATGTGTACATAGAAATGAATCCTGAAAACTTTCTCCATGGTGTTGTGATTAATTTGTATTCTTTAACAGGAGCTTTAAAAAAAGAAAACAAAAAAAACCTTTTCCTATTACTGAAATCATATACCTTTTTTGTGACTAAAATAAAAAGCATCTGTCAATCCAATTCTTTAGTAATGTTGATATACCATATGCATTCAATTCAGTAATTTAATGGCATAAAGTTTATTCAAAAATATATTTATATGTATGTATTTTTATATATTAGTGACTTACTGAACCAAGGTGAAAATATCTTGCTATTCCTTAATCTTACTAAATATTTTCAACAACATATTCTAGGATTTACAGCACACAAAATGTGTAAGCCTGACAGATATGTTCTAGTTACTTTTAGTTTGGTAGGCATTTTTCTACTCTATCTCCAAATAAAGTTTTCTAAAAAGTCAAAAAATGTCAAGACCTTGTTCTGTTTCAATAAGGAGTCCTAATACATCTTACTAGATGGAGAAATAACATTATAAACTTCCCTTGGGCTCCAAGATACTGCCAGTTGGACACTCTGACCTCTTTTACAAAAAAAGGAAATGAAAACATTCAGCACTTTATAACAGGATGCCTCTGATGGATTTGGTTATACAAGGTTATAGCTGTCAATTGGAAATGCCTAGTCTGCCTCAGTTTGAATCACCTTTCTCGTTTTTCTTCTGCAAGAAAAAGAAATCTGAATTACTTAAGACAAGAGAAGCTTTACCCTAAACTAAGAGGAAAATGGCAACATGTACAAATTTTCATCTTTAGTCATTTTTTTAGCCATATACACTTGTGCAAATTATTCTGAACCTATAAAACTGCATAAGATTATGCTATGAAATGCTGAGCGGTAGAAAATAGGATCATCAATTTATCTCAGGGAAGCGAACAAGGCTTCCTTCAGTACTTAAGATTGAATGTATCCTAAAATCATAGATGGAAATTCTAAATTCCAGAATAGGTTAATTTGAAAAGTTATAATTATTCTACAATTAAAATTTATTCTCAGTGTCTAAGAAAACTCCCTGGCAGAAATGCAATGCCATTTCATTACTTGGTATATCTCTCATAATTTAAAAAATGCCCCTTCCAAACTGTTAAATGGTGAACTGCTGAAACTATAAACCAATGCATTTGATGCTAACCACAACTAATCATTAAGTAGTCTGTGTGAGCCCAATAATATGAGTTCATAAGGAATCTATGTTTTAAAAATTATTTTATATATATTATTATAATCATATATCAGTTGAGCAAATAACAATACAAATGTGTCTGCAGATACAATGAAGTGTAACTAACATGCAGTACCGATTAGTGTTTTAAGAAAAAAATCTATAATGTAAATATAAAAGATAGAGATAAGATTAAGTGAAGAGCGTATGAACGTGGGCAATAATGAACAAGAAGTACTTTAAAGAACTTGAGCTATGTTTATGGGAGAACCCATTGTACATCAGGAGTACAAAGAGTGCAACAGTGACATAGGGTCTATGATCTGGTGGGGTGGGAGTGAAGCCTGGAGCAGGCAAGCGTTCACATGTGGAAAAGGAAAGAGCAGGATGTGTTCCAGGAACTAGGAGAAATTGTGAGCATCGTTTGGGGAAACTGGTAAGGAGGGAAGATAAATAGAAGTAAATAGATGGTAGATTACATAGGACCTTGTAAACCACAGAAAGCTTTTGGACTCTATTCTAAGCACAGTAGGGACCCTGTGATTGGCTTTTAAGCAGCGGAGCTTCATAATCAGATTTCCTCTTTAGGAACATTTCCTTGGCTCTAGTGGGGTAAATGACAGGAGATCAGGGTCTATCATAGAGGAATACAATACTATAGTTAGTAGACGTTAATGTGGTATTTGAAGGAGATGATAATGGCCTTAAGTAGTAAAGTATCACTGAGAGTAGAGTAAGGTGAGTGGATTCCAGAGATATATTAATATATTAGTGTTAATAGTAGGAAAGGGAGAATACAGAGTTAGGAAAGGTGCCTTGGGGGTCTGTCTTGGGCAACTGACTGGTGAGTCTATGTGTCATTCCCTAGCAGAATAGACTTTGAAAAGGAAGAGCAATGGGGATCTGGGGGATAGCAGAGATGATGAGTTGCCACTTTGACATGTTGTGTCATGTCATCCAAGGGATCCTGGGCTGTAGGGAGTTGGATGAACAGATAGATTTAGGAGAAGAATCTGGATTTGAATTAGAGATTTGAAATTCATTCTTAAATAAGTATAATTGAAAATGGGAATGGGTGAAAACTCTCAGAGAATTATGGGGGAAAAAAGCAAAAGTAATTTCAAAGGCAGAACCCTAAGAAACATTGACATTTAAAGAGTAGGCTAAGAAAGAAAAGCCTGAAAGAGGACACTGTCAGAAAAGTGGGAGGAAACTTACTTTAATTATAAAAGTGACCTTGGTAAAGAAATGTTTTTGTATTGCACGAGGCTAATCTATTTTAAGAGTGTTACTCTCATATGTTGGAAAATGAATAAAAACAGAGCAATGCCTGGAGGTAGAAATATCAGGAAAAAAGAAGCTAAGGAATCACATTCATTTATCCATCTACTCACTGATACATTCAGGGGCTTCCTATTAAGGATTCATTGTGAAATCCTGTAAACGATGTTACAGCAAGTATAAACATAAATTAAGCACAGAGTCTGGCTTTCAGGAGCTTATGCACTACAGTAAGAAATGAAAAATGTATTTTAATAAATAATTTGAGGGGGAACAGGACATGTTTCCTAAAGGAAGCATAGAAAACATACTAAAGAAGGCCAGAAAAAGAATACAGAGCCCTGCCACAGGGTCAGGCACAATGTAGATTCTCAACGTACATGTTGAATCAATTTGTGCCGTCCAGCTGGAGGGGTTAAAAAAAGCTTTCTGTAGAAGTTGGCATTTGCCATTAAAATAGGAGAATTTCTAATATTTAAATATAAGAGAGAGATAAATCAGTAGCAGGTACAAGGGCAGCAGCTGGAGCAACTTAATCTGGAGTAAAGACCTGAGAAATGTGTTCATTTTAAAAATATTTTGAGCATCTATTTCCTCGTTACAAACTAAAGAAAACAGTTCATTTTTGTGGCAGTGGCAGTTTCTGATCAAAAGCTAAAAATAACAATTGATGATGTCTAAAACACTTATAAATACATTCATATTTCATCCTCAGAGACAACTTTGATAATCAGGACAGTTATTTCTACACATGTAAACCAAGACCTGAATGGGTAAATGCAATAGAATCTAAGTCTTTGCAGTGTCCTACACCTTAAATTTTAGAATATTCTGGCCATTTTCATCATGACATTCTCAGTAAATAATTCTAGACTAATTAAAACTGTATAATGCCATTAAAAGCGGATTATAATTCCCGGTCATAACAGCTGAGAATAGAAGAGCCTGAGAGAGCAAGTACAGTTTGTGTGTGTTGGGTTCTGTGTCTTGTGCATGCTGAGGGCTTCAGAAGGAAATACTGAGACGGTTTAAAGTGAAGAGCTTCAGCAGAGGCTGTGCATATTAAATAGACAAAACACAGTGTGGAAATTTAAGTGATCTGAGATTTAAGTAACCATTTGGAAGCCTAGTTTCTGGTCCTGGACTCATGATTTCATCTTAAGTCAGCTGCTAATTCTCTGAATAATAACAGTTTTACAGCATTTGCTGTATGAAGAATGCCTGTTAACTTAGAAGTCTGAATTTCAAAAAGACTAATGCACAATTTTTTAATTAAGATACCTTTTGTGCTATCTTCTTAAAATAGTATAGCAGAAAGCAGTACATTTACTTAAATTTCTAATGATCATTTTCAAATATACTGAAACACTTATTTGGGCAGACCTGTTATATGCTACTAACACGTCAGTACTTATAGTTTATATCTCGCTCAGTGTTAATACCCTAAAGTTATGTATAATACAAGTTTCAAATACCTGCCCTCGATATGTGTTGCAATCCAATGTGATAACGCTAATGAAAAGTGGTATGTTTCCTCTTTGGTTATTTGAACAAGGAACACAACTAGAAGTGTGTGAGGTGCCTCTTAGGCCATCTGCTAGCTCCCTTGATTACTAAATGTGCCCCATGAGTGCTTGAAGACAGAGCCTTGCAAAGGCATTGGGTCTGCCAAGCTTCTACTTAACCATTCTTGAACTTATGCCAGTTTTAGCTTTCTGTCCTAAGTTTAATGCCTTTGTCGGGCACACAAAAAGTAAAATCACTTCCAGTATTTCAACTGAAGAGCATCCCTACCCAGGAAGTAAGAAGGACATTTTATATTCATGTTATGAGTGTGCAGTGGGAATAGAGAAGAGTTAACCCTGGTTCTGACATACAGATCTGAGTTACTCTTAGCTAGAAAGCACTCTTCTCCTATTTTATATTTCACACCCCTATACTAAATTGTAATTGATGTTTCTCAAAATCTTAAATCTTCCTAGGAATTCTATGAGCTTTTAGAAGAAACTAAAGCAGGATTCTTTTTTTTTTCCTTTCAGGAACAAACATCCATACATTTAAAAATATTCACCTACACATGTCTTATGTCTTCTGAATGGCCAGCCATGCTGAAGACTTTGTTCTTTTTTTTTTTTTTTAATTGGAGTATAGTTGATTTACAGTGTTGTGTTAGTTTCAGGTATACAGCAAACTGCTTCAGTTATACATATACATATATCTATTCTTTTTCAAGTTCTTGTCCCATTAGGTTATTACTGATTATTGAGTAGAGTTCCCTAAGCTATACAGTATATCCTTGTTGGTTATCTATTTTAAATATAGTAGTGTGTATATGTCAATCCCAAACTCCTAATTTATCCCCCCCCCTACCTTTCCCCATTGGTAACCATAAATTTATTTTCTATGTCTGTGAGATAAAGGCCATATATGACAAACCCACAGCTAACAACATCACATTCAACAGTGAAAAGCTGAAAGCATTTCCTCTAAGATCAGGAACAAGACAAGGATGTACACTCTCGTGACTTTTCTTCAACATAGTTTTGGAAGTTCTAGCCATGGCAATCAGAGAAGAAAAAGAAATAAAAGGGATCCAAATTGGAAAAGACAAAGCAAAACTCTCATTGTCTGCAGATGACATGATACTATACATAGAAAATCCTAAAGATGCTACTAGAAAACTAGTAGAGCTCATCAGTGAATTCAATAAGGTTGCAGGATACAAAGTTAATACACAGAAATCCCTTGCATTCCTATATACTAACAACAAAAGATCAGAAAGAGAAATTAAGGAAACAATCCCATTTACCATCACATCAAAAAGAATAAAGTATCTGGGAATAAATCTACCTAAGGAGGCAAAAGACCTGTAATCCATGAACTATAAGATGCTGATGAAAGAAATCGACGGTGACATAAATAGATGGAAAGATATGCCATGTTCTTGAACTGGAAGAATCAATATCATCAGAATGACTACAATACTCAAGACAATCTACAGATTCAATGCAATCCCTATCAAATTACCAATGGCATTTTTCGCAGAACTAGAAAAAAAATTTTTTTAAAATTTGTATGGAGACACAAAAGACCCTGAATAGCCAAAACCATTTTGAGAAAGAAAAACAGAGCTGGAGGAATCAGGCTTCCCAACTTCAGACTATACTACAAAGCTACAGTTGTCAAAACAGTATGGTACTGGCACAAAACAGAAATATAGATCAATGGAACAAAATAGAAAGCCCAAAAATAAATCCACACACCCATGGTCAATTAATCTATGACAAAGGAGGCAAGAATAAACAATGGAGAAAAGACAGCCTCTTCGATAAGTGGTGCTGGGAAAACTGAAAAGCTACATGTAAAAGAATGAAATTAGAACACTTCCTAACACCATACACACACACAAAAAAACACCTCAAAATGGATCAAAGGCCTAAATGTAAGATTGGATACTATAAACTTAGAGGAAAAACACAGGCAAAACACTCTTTGACATAAATTGCAACAATATCTTTTTGGATCCACCTCCTAAAGTAATGAAAATAAAAATAAAAATAAACAAATGGGACCTAACTAAACGCAAAAGCTTTTACACAGCAAAGGAAACCATAAACAAAACAAAAAGACTGTGTTTTTAATGTGTCTGTATTTGTGTGTATCATCTAGGCATGCATATCAAATATATAATTCTTTTATTTTAATAAATTTATTTAGTCTATTTATTTTGGGCTGCATTGGGTCTTTGTTGCTGCAGGAGGGCTTTCTCTAGTTGCGGCAAGCAGGGTCTACCCTTCCTTGCAGTGCATGGGCTTTTCATTGCGGTGGCTTCTCTTGCTGTGGAGCACAGGCTCTAGGTGCACAGGCTTCAGTAGTTGTGGATCGTGGGCAATAGAGTGCAGGCTCAGTAGTTGTGGCGCATGGGCTTAGCTGCTCCATGGCATGTGGGATCTTCCCAGACCAGGGCTTGAACCCATGTCCAATACATTGGCAGGCACATTCCTAACTGCTGCACCACCAGGGAAGCCCCCACTTGAAGCTCTCTTTCTATGAAAAACATTCTGAAACAAGTGTAACATACCTGCTATTTTCAGACAAACCATTTTCAAGTAGTATAGCTAGCCGCCCATATCCATGGCAAGAAAAATGTCAGGTAGGATGGCAGTAGGTTTGTTTTTTTTTTAAACATCTTTATTGGAGTATAATGGCTTTACAGTGTTGTGTTACTTTCTGCTGTATAACAAAGTGAATCAGCTATATGCATACGTATATTCGCATATCCCCTCCCTCTTACTTCTCCCTCCCACCCTCCTTATCCATCCCCTAGGTGGTCGCAAAGCACCAAGCTGATCTCCCTGTGCTATGTGGCTGCTTCCCACTAGCTATCTATTTTATATCTGGTAGTGTATATATGTAAATGCTACACTCTCACTTCATCACAGCTTACCCTGCCCCCTCCCTGTGTCCTCAAGTCCATTCTCTATGCCTGTGTCGTTATTCCTGTCCTGCCCTTAGGTTCATCAGAAGCATTTTTTTTTCTTTTTTTAGATTCCATGTACATGTGTTAGCATATGGTATTTGTTTTTCTCTTTCTGACTTACTTCACTCTACATGACAGACTCTAGGTCCATCCACCTCACTACAAATAACACAATTTCGTTTCTTTTTATGGTGAGTAATATTCCATTGTATATATATACTACATCTTCTTTATCCATTCATCTGTCGATGGACACTTAGGTTGCTTCCATGTCCTAGCTATTGTAAGTAGTGCTTCAGTGAACATTGTGGTACATGACTCTTTCTGAATTATGGTTTCCTCAGGGTATATGCCCAGCAGTGGGATTGCTGGGTTGTATGGTAGTTCTGTTTTTAGTTTTTTAAGGAACTGTTCCATACTGTTCTCCATAGGGGCTGTATCAAGTTACATTCCATGAACAGTGCAAGATGATACCCTTTTCTCCACACCCTCTGCAGCATTTATTGTTTGTAGATTTTTTGATGATGGCCATTCTGACTGATGTGAGGTCATATGTCATTGTAGTTTTGATTTGCATTTCTCTAATGATTAGTGATGTTGAGCATCTTTTCACATGTTTGTTGGCAATCTGTATATTTTCTTTGGAGAAATGTCTATTTAGGCCTTCTGCCTATTTTTGGATTCGGTTATTTATTTTTTGGATATTGAGCTGCATGAGCTGCTTGTATATTTTGGAGATTAACGCTTTGTCAGTTGCTTCCTTGGCAAATATTTTCTCCCATTCTGAGGGTTGTATTTTCATCTTGTTAATGGCTTCCTTTGCTGTACAAAAGCTTTTAAGTTTCATTAGGTGCCATTTGTTTATTTTTGTTTTTATTTCCATTTCTCTAAGAGGTGGGTCAAAAAGGATCTTGCTGTGATTTATGTCATAGAGTGTTCTGCCTATGTTTTCCTCTAAGAGTTTTATAGTGTGTGGCCTTACCTTTAGGTCTTTAATCCATTTTGAGTTTATTTTTGTGTATGGTGTTAGGGAGTGTTCTAATTTCATTCTTCTACATGTAGCTGTCCAGTTTTCCCAGCACCATTTAAGATATCCACTTTAAATGTAAACACACAGATTATAAGTGAATAGATGGAGAGAAATATAATATTATTGAAAAGGCTGTCTTTTCTCCATTGTATTCTCTTGCCTTCTTTATAAAAGATAAGGTGACCATATGTGCATGGATTTATCTCTGGGCTTTCTATCCTGTTCCATTGATCTATATATCTATTTTTGTGCCAGTACCATACTGTCGTGATTACTGTAGATTTGTAGTATAGTCTGAAGTCAGGGAGCCTGATTCCTCCAGCTCCATTTTTCGTTCTCAAGATTGCTTTGCCTATTTGGGGTCTTTTGTGTTTCCATACTGTGAAAGTTTTTGTTCTAGTTCTGTGAAAAAATGCCATTGGTAGTTTCTGTGAAAGTTTTTGTTCTAGTTCTGTGAAAAAATGCCATTGGTAGTTTGATAGGAATTGCTTTGAATCTGTAGATTGCTTTGGGTAGTATAGTCATTTTCACAGTGTTGATTCTTCCAATCCAAGAACATGGTATCTCTCTCCATCTGTTTGTATAATCTTTAATTTCTTTCATCAGTGTCTTATATTTTTCTGCATACTGGTTCTTTGTCTCCTTGGGTATGTTTATTCCAAAGTATTTTATTCTTTTTGTTGCAGTGGTAAATGGGAGTGTTCCCTTAATTTCTCTTTCAGATTTTAATCATTATCTACAATCACTTTGAACATGAGTGGTGTAAATGCACCAATTAAGACAGAGATTCTAAAAGTGGATTAAAAAAAAATGACCCAACTATACACTATGATTGTTTTTAAGATATCCACTTTAAATATAAACACACACACATTATAAGTGAATAGATGGAGAGAGATATACTATGCCAACACCAATCAAAAGAAAGTAGAAGTAAACTATATTAATTTCAGGAAGGGTAGATTTCAGACCCAGGAATGTTATCAGGGATAAGTAAGGACATTACATAATGATAAAGGGGTCAATTCTTCAAAGAGACATAATCCTCAATGCACCTAACAATAGAGCACCCAAATACAGTACATGAGGCAAAACTGATAGAATTACAGGGAGAAATACATGAATCCACTATCATAATTGGAGACCTCAACACCCTTCTATCAGAAATGGACAGATCCAGCAGGCAGAAAATCAATAATGAAGTCAGCAACATCATCAATCAACAGGATATGATGGACTAGTCTACAATTGGAACAACTGGACATACGTATGCAGAAAATGAATCTAGACACAGACCTTAAACCTTTCTCAAAAAAACTCAAAATGAATCACAGACTTAAATGTGAAATGTAAATTATACATCTCCTAGTAGATAACAGAAAATCTATATGTCCTTAGGTTTGACAATGACTTTTTAGGTACAATACCAAAGGCATGAATCATGAAAGGAAGAATTAATAAACTGGACTTCATTAAAATTTTAAATTTCTGCTCTTTGAAATACAATGTCAAGAGAACAAGAAAACAATCCACAGACTGGGAGAAAACATTTGCAAAAGGTATGCCTGATAAAGAGTGTTATCCAAAATATACAAAGAACTTTAAAAACTCATCCATAAGAAAAAACCTGATTAAAATACAGATCAAATAACTTAATAGACACCTCATCCAAAAAGATACACAGATGGCAAATAAGCAGATGAACATCGTATGTCATCAGGGAAATGTAAATTAAAGTAGCAATGAGATACCAGTGTATGCCTGTTAGAGTGGCCAAAATCTAGAACACTGGCAATGCCAAATGCTGGTAAGAATGCAGAGCAACATCAACTCTCATTTATTGTTGGCGAGAATGCTACATGGTATAGCCACTTTGGAAGACAGTTTGGTGATTTCTTAGAAAATTAAAAATAATACTCTTACCATTTGATCCAGTAATTGTCCTTCTTGGTATTTACCCAAAGGTGTTGAAAACTTATGTTGACACACAAACCTGCACATGAATGTCTATAGCAGTTTTAGTTATAAATTCTAAAACGTAGAAGCAATCAAGATATCCTTCAGTAGGTGAATAGGAAAACAACTATTGTACATCGAGACAATGGAATATTATTTACTGCTAAAAAAAAAAATCAGCTATCAAGCCATGAAAAGACATGCAGGGAACTTAAATGTGTATTATCAAGTGAAAGAAACCAATCTGAAACGGCTGCTTTCTATATGATTACAACTCCATGACATTTTAGGAAAGGCAATATTATGGAGACATTAAAAAGTTCAGGGTTGCCAGAGTCAGGAAGGAAGGAAGGAAACAGATGGAGCATAAAGGGTTTTAAGGGCAGTGAAATTACTGTGTATCATGCTGTAACAGTGAATACATGTCATTAGAATTTGGTCCAAACTCACAGAACGTATAACACCAAGAATGAACCCTAATGCAAATTACAGACTGGGTGATAACGATGTCATTGTAGTTTCATCAGTTGTAACTGATGCACCTCACTGCTGGGGGATATTGATAATGGAGGAGGCTATGCATTTGTAGGGGCAGGGCTTATAGGTGTGAAATATCCCACCTTCTTTTCAATTTTGCTATGATCCTAAAACTGCTCTAAAAAATAAAGAATCAAGAATATAATGGTTGCTTTATGTAACCATTAGGTTTGGGGGCAAATTTCAAAGGCATCACTGAAAATGATGTATCAGTGATACATCTATCAAAATGAGATGTATCTATCATTTTGTTTCTGCTGACCTCCTCCTCGTTTCTTCATCGTATCTGCTTCCTGGATAAACACTATCTGCCCAAGAAAAGAAGAAAAAGAGAGAGAGAGAGAGAGATGGAAGGAAGGAAGGAAGTAGGGGAGAAGGAGGGAGGGAGGGAGAAAGAGAGGAAAAGAGAGAAACGTACTGCCAGTTTTTTAAAATTACCTTGTGATTATACTCTTATTCTTGTGTGTAATGTCAAACCATAACACACAAACAAGATGCACTGTACAAATGAAAAAACATCAATGCTTAACCAATTTACGTTTTGGCAGATTTACTAATAAAAGTAGATAAACTACCCAAGCCCAGGCTATGAGAAAGAAAAATAAGTTTGGAGACTAGAGAAGCTGGTTCAATAATAAAGAACAGGAAGTGTCTACCATTTAAATTGGATGTTTTTCTTATTGTTGACAGTTTAGTCCCAAAAGACTTTTCATTATCTGGTCCCAGTATAGGAGGAAGGAGCAAAGTGGGCTCCAAAATGCCAGTGAGACATGCAAGGGCTACAGAGATCAAATACAAGAGATGCCAGCGTTTATTTACCTGCAGTACTTAGGAATTTTTCCTTTTTGAGGTGAGAGCATTCTGGCCTCATTCTCTCCTTCTCAGTGCTCAATCTCATGCACTTAGATATATTCCCAGGGGCTCTTTTATTCTTTGAAACAGAAATCTTTGCAGACGTTTTTCCTAATTTATTTTCAGTTTATTTTCTTTAACCTTGAACTTATTTAAAAGTCTTACCTTCTTAAAAATATATTGCAAAAGGAGTAGCAAAATCTGCAGAAAACAAACCTATGAGGATCAAAAAAAATCTCACTTCTTTCCTTTATGATGCTTTAAAACACGTTTGTATGTCTAGGTCTTGGTAAATTTATAAGTATAAATATAAAAATAAATATAAATGTAAATGGCTTTCATTATAGAGAATGATTATATTGACCTATATAATTAAACAGCAGACTAAATATCCTGAAAATCTCCAATTACCAAACACCAAGAAATATTGGGATACAACTATAAACACCTCTTTAAATGCACAGAGGAGCTCTTAAGAGTTAGGGAACTTGCTGGTGGCCTTAAAACTGAGAATGTAAGTGAAAATAAGATACCCCCTAATCTACCCTCAGTGAAGATGGTCTGGGAAAAAAAATCTGATCTCACTGCTAGTTTGAAAAAAGAAAACAAAAAGACACCTGACTGCCAGGCCTGGAATTTGGATGGAATATATGTCTCCTCCAGAAATCATAATAAAATTCCTCTCTTCACACAATTAAAGATTTAAATGTACAGTAGTAGAATGGCCCAAAGAGTCCCAAGAAAAGAGCTGAAGAGGGGTCCAAGTTTGGTAACAGTCTAGAGTTCCTGGCCAAAATGAAAAAAAAAAAAAAAATTAACATAACAACTTGAGCCTCATAGCATTTCTTTAAATCTAAAAATACAACTCTATTTTTAAAACAATAATGAAATTAGCCACATGAATGAGACTGTACAGATAAAAATGTCAGAAAGAATTTCAGATGGTCGACTTACTAAATATCAAACCTTAAATAAATATGCTTAAAATGCTTTAAGGTAAAACCAAGAAACATAAGAATGTTTTAAACATCGTGAAAACAATAATAATGATAAATAATAATAATAGAAAAGAGCCTAGAAAGACAAAGAGATGGAGATGAAATGAGGCTGAGAAACAGGGAAGAACCATGTCTAAATTAGAAATAGTTTCCAGAGAAAAGAACAGAGAATGGGGGAGAAAAAAACATACAAAAAGAACATCTGAGAAATTCCCAGTATTCATGAAGGACATAAATTCACAAATTCAGAGAGCCTAACAAATTGGAGTCAAGATAAATAATAAATCCATACCTTGATACATAATAGTGAAACAAAAGAGCACAGAGTCAAAAAGTTATCAAAAGCAACTGGAAACCACAGAATAATGTTAACAATTTTTATAACACTTTTATCTTTAGATGCATGATACTAAAGATTTACATTTAGTACTATATAAAGTCACTTGAAATAAATCCTTTCTGTTATGTTACCAAAAATAAATAAATAAATAAATAGAAGCAGCTGGAAGGAAAAGAGAGATTATCTAGAAAGGGATATCATTTAGTCAGACACCAGACTAATTAATGACAACAACAACAAAAAAAGGGGGAAAATATGGTCAATTTCCTGAGAAGAAATATTTATCAATTTATGATTTGTAAAACATCAAACTGTAATTCAACAATAAAGATGAGATGAAGGTATATCCAAAAATATTTTTTAAAAAATAAGAGCATACCACCAAGAGTTTCTCAGGATGCAACTTGTAAAAATATCAAGAGGAAGAGAAAATTATACTCTAAGGAAGGTCTACAGCTAAAGAAATGAGTTTAAATTGATACTGATGTATAAAATAATACTAATGAAATTTACTGATTTTGCAATTAACATTTGTGAAATTAAAACCTTGATTAATAATATCTAAGATTGGACTTCCCTGGTGGCACAGTGGTTAAGAATCCTCCTGCTAATGCAGGGGACACAGGTTTGAGCCCTGTTCCAGGAAGATCCCACATGCCACAGAGCAACTAAGCCCATGCGCCACAACTACTGTGCGTGTGCTCTACAGCCCACGAGCCACAACTACTGAGCCCATGTGCCACAACTACTGAGGCCTAGAGCCTGTGCTCCACAACAAGAGAAGCCACAGCAGTGAGAAGTCCATGAACTAAAGAAGAGTAGCCCCTGCTTGCCACAACTAGAGGAAGCCCATGTACAGCAACAAAGACCCAATGCAGCCAAAAAATTAATTAATTAAAAAATATATATCTAAGGTAAAATATTTGTCAAGAATGAATACAATCTTACATCATTGAGTTACTAGGAAGAAATGATATATTATTTGTTTGGATCTTGTTACATTTGCCTACTAATATAAAAGCAGTCAAGAAATCACAAAAAAAGAAGCAGTGAAGAACGGTATTTAGAAAACACAAAAATTAGTGGAGGAAATAAATCCAAACATATTTTTAGAACAATAACTCTAAATGTAATATATGAGTCTGTTAAAAAGATTATCAGGTAAGATTAAAAGATTAAGCTATTAACAAGACAAACATCAAAAATACAATGCCTAAGAAAAGATGGATATTTAAAATAAATAAATAAATAAAAGAACATACTAGGAAAATACAAAGCAAAGTAAGCTGAGGTGGCTATGTTAATAACAGATTAAACAAACTAAGGAAAAACCTTACTAATTATAACTGGGCTCATTACATTTTGATTAAAAAAAACTTACTAAGTCATAGTATTTCTAAGCTTCTGGCACCTAATATGTATGTAGTCCCAAAACATATGAAGCAAAAAAAAATTCAACAAAATAACCATCATAATGGAAGATTTATCATATTTCTTTCAGTAACTAATAGAATGACAGATCAAAATTGATAGGATATAAAACATTTAAGCATCACCACTAATAAATCTGGGCTAAGAGCATATAAAGAGGCTATAGAAAAGAAGTTTGTTACCTTTCTTTTGGTTAGTATTTATCTAGTATACATTTTTCTGTTTATTTTGACCTTACTCTGTCCTTATATTTTAAGTATGTCTCTTGTAACCAGCACAAAGCTAATTTTTTTTGAAGGATATATTCTTACAATCTCTACCTTTTAATTGGCAAGTTTATATTTATTGTGCATAATGGCATTTTTAGGCTTTTTAAAAAACATATTCCTTTCTTTTATCTTTCCTGTTTTCTTTTGCTTCCTTTATTTCTACATTTCTTTTCTGTCTTGGGATGGAGGGCTAAGTGTCCTTTCTCTCTTTTGAATTCTTCATTCTTTTATTTTCTCACATCTTTTTTAAAGTTACCATTCCATTTTTATTCTTTTAATTCAAACCTTTGAAATTTTACCATACTTTCTAACAAATTATGGAGTCCCTCTGTATTCTAACCTCTTACAGAACAAATCAAATTATAGCACTCTAATTTTATTACACCTCTGGCTTAGATACTCTTTTACACCACATTCTCTCTGTCTCTGTCTTTCTCTGCACACTTAAGTTAAATGCTCTCTTGGGCTTTTCTTCTCTTTATTTCCCAGTGGAAGCTTTTCTCAAATGTCTACTGAGTCTCTGCTGCTGGTACCTACTTAAGAGAGATGCATGAAGAGCTCTGTGTATGTGAGCAGGCCTTGCCATTAATGAGCTTCCCTACAGTACAAAAATAAAATACTTATGACCTCACACATTTCAGTATCTGCAGGTCTTTTCTCTGAGATCTTTGAGCTGTCCAAAAACAAACAAACAAACAAAACTACAATTGATACAATGAAACAGGCAAGGAAGACTCTATTACAATAAGGGGAAGAAATTGAACTCAACTCCTGTGAAACAAAAGATGACAGAGTTTTAAGCAT
Source organism: Kogia breviceps (assembly GCF_026419965.1). Taxonomy (NCBI): domain Eukaryota; kingdom Metazoa; phylum Chordata; class Mammalia; order Artiodactyla; family Physeteridae; genus Kogia; species Kogia breviceps. The sequence goes on from NC_081313.1 coordinate 96,660,809, forward strand.
GGAGTAAGCTACTGGCAAACTACTGGAGTATGTTGGGAAGACGCTAATCAATGTGATTAGGTCACCTGTGTTTCCTAATGGGCTCCCATGGAAGTCAGATTCTGACCCTCCCACAGAGACTGGGAGAGAGGACCACTATCTTTTTTGATGATTACATTTCAAAGGGAGGGATCCCAGGTCCTTGAAAAAGACATTCCGGAGTTGTTGAAGATTTACATCTCAAAAGGGCAGAGAAATCATAATTATAAACTTTTCTGAAGTAAATGCTCTAGTGGGGGTGGAGTCAAGATGGTATACTAGAAGGATGCAGAATTTACCTCTCCTCACAACTAGGGCACCTACCAGGCATCTGTGGGGGACCACAGACACCTAAGGGGACAGGAGGAACCCCAGCGACTGGGTAGGAAGTGGGGCATGGGGAGAGTGAAGGGGGAGAAGTGGAGGTGGGATGGGATCAGTGCCCCAGAGGGGTGGCTGGGGAGGGGAAGGGATCCAGTGCCCCTGAGCTGTGTCTGGGGGAGGGGAAGGGATTCCCACACCCAAAGTGGGAAATTGGAGAACCACTGGGAGGGCAGAGGATCGAAAGGGAGCATGGCCAGGTTTCCCCTGCCCACTTGGACCCCTAGGAACCTGTTGAGATCCTGGGCCTGATCCTCTGTCCACCTAGGTCCCCTCCAGCCATGTGGGTCCAGATGGAGGGGGAGGGATGGAAGTGGGAGCAAAAGTAAAGGCCGAAAACAAAACAAAACAAAAAAGTAAAGGCCGTACCTATGGAACCAACACCCCTGAGGGGTGGCAGTGGGAGGGAAGGAGTTCCTACAACCAGCAGGCCCCAACCATGGTTAGGGGTCCAGCAGTTTCATTTCAATTAGAAATGAAAAAGAAGTAACAATTGACACTGCAGAAATACAAAGGATCATGAGAGATTACTACAAGCAACTGTATGCCAATAAAATGGACAACCTGGAAGAAATGGACAAATTCTTAGAAAAGCACAACCTCCCGAGACTGAACCAGGCAGAAATAGAAAATATAAACAGACCAATCACAAGCACTGAAATTGAGACTGTGATTAAAAATCTTCCAACAAACAAAGCCCAGGACCAGACGGCTTCAAGGGCAAATTCTATCAAACATTTAGAGAAGAGCTAACACCTATCCTTCTCAAACTCTTCCAAAATATAGCAGAGGGAGGAGCACTCCCAAACTCATTCTACAAGGCCACCATCACCCTGATACCAAAACCAGACAAAAATGCCACAGAAAAGAAAACTACAGGCTAGTATCACTGATAAACATAGATGCAGAAATCCTCAACAAAATACTAGCAACCAGAATCCAGCAGCACATTAAAAGGATCGTACACCATGATCAAGTCGGGTTTATCCCAGGAATGCAAGGATTCTTCAATATACACAAATCAATCAATGTGATACACCATATTAACAAACCGAAGTAGAAAAACCATATGATCATCTCAATAGTTGCAGGAAAAGCTTTTGACAAAATTCAACATCAATTTATGATAAAAACCCTTCAGAAAGTAGGCATAGAGGGAGTTTACCTCAACATAATAAAAGCCATATATGATAAACCCACAGCCAATGTCATTCTCAGTGGTGAAATACTGAAACCATTTCCTCTAAGATCAGGAACAAGACAAGGTTGCCCAATTCCACGACTATTATTCACCTTACTTTTGGAAGTTTTACCCATAGCAATCAGAGAAGAAAAAGAAATAAAAGGAATCCAAATCAGAAAAGAAGAAGTAAAATTGTCATTGTTTGCAAATGACATGATACTATGCATAGAGAATCCTAAAGATGCTACCAGAAAACTACTAGAGCTAATCAATGAATTTGGTAAAGTAGCAGGGTACAAAATTAATGCACAGAAATCTCTGGCATTGCTATACACTAATGATGAAAAATCTGAAAGGGAAATTAAGGAAACACTCCCATTTACCATTGCAACAAAAAGAATAAAATACCTAGGAATAAACCTACCTAAGGAGACAAAAGACCTACATGCAGAAAACTATAAGACACTGATGAAAGAAATTAAAGATGATACAAACAGATGGAGAGAGATACCATGTCCTTGGACTGGAAGAATCAACATTGTGAAAATGACTATACTACCCAAAGCCATCTACAGATTCAATGCAATCCCTATCAAACTACCACTGGCATTTTTCAGAGAACTAGAACAAAAAATTTGACAATTTGTATGGAAACACAAAAGACCCCGAATAGCCAAAGCAATCTTGAAAAAGAAAAACGGAGCTGGAGGAATCAGGCTCCCTGACTTCAGACTATACTACAAAGCTGCAGTAATCAAGATACTATGGTACTGGCACCAAAACAGAAATATAGATCATTGGAACAGGATAGAAAACCCAGAGATAAACCCACGCACACATGGTCACCTTATCTTTGATAAAGGAGGCAAGAATATACAGTGGAGAAAAGACAGCCTCTTCAATAAGTGGTGCTGGGAAAACTGGACAGGAACATGTAAAAGAATGAAATTAGAACACTCCCTAACACCATACAAAAAATAAACTCAAAATGGATTAAAGACCTAAGTGTAAAGCCAAACAGTATAAAATGCTTAGAGGAAAACCTGGGCAGAACACTCTATGACATAAATCACAGCAAGATCCTTTTTGATCGTTTTTGATCCACCTCCTAGAAAAATGGAAATAAAACTAAAAATAAACAAATGGGACCTAATGCAACTTAAAAGCTTTTGCACAGCAAAGAAAACTGTAAACAAGACAAGACGACAACCCTCAGAATGGGAGAAAATATATGCAAATGAAGCAACTGACAAAGCATTAATCTCCAAAATATACAAGCAGCTCATTCAGCTCAATATCCAAAAAAACAAACAACCCAATCCAAAAGTGGGCATAAGACCTAAACAGACATTTCTCCAAAGAAGATATATAGCTTGCCAAAAAACATATGAAGGGATGATCAACATCACTAATCATTAGAGAAATGCAAATGAAAAGTACAATAAAGTATCACCTCACAGCAGTCAGAATGGCCATCATCAAAAAATCTACAAACAATCAATGCTGGAGAGAATGTGGAGAAAAGGGAACCCTCTTGTACTGTTGGTGGAAATGTAAATTGATACAGCCACTATGGAGAACAGTATGGAGGTTCCTTAAAAAACTAAAAGTAGAACTAGCATATGAGCCAGCAATCCCACTACTGGGCATATACCCTGAGAAAACCATAAATCAAAAAGTTTCATGTACCACAATTTTCATTGCAGGACTATTTACAAAAGCCAGGACATGGAAGCAACCTATGTGTCCATTGACATATGAATGGATAAAGAAGATGTGGCACATATATACAATGGAATATTACTCAGCCATAAAAAGAAGTGAAACTGAGTTATTTGTAGTGAGGTGGATGGACCTAGAGTCTGTCATACAGAGTGAACTAAGTCAAAAAGAGAAAAATAAATACTGTATGCTAACAAATATATATGGAATCTTAAAAAAAGAAATGGTTTTGATGAACCTAGGGGCAGGACAGGAATAAAGACACAGACGTAGAGAATGGACTTGAGGACATGGGGAGGGGGAAGGCTAAACTGGGATGAAGTGAGAGAATAGCACTGACATATATACTCTACCAAATGTAAAACAGATAGCTAGTGGGAAGCAGCTGCATGGCACAGGGAGATCAGCACAGTGCTTTGTGACCACCTAGAGGGATGGGGTAAGGAGGGTGGGAGGGAGACACAAGAGGGAGGAGATATGGGGATATACGTATGCATATAGCTGATTCACTTTGTTATATAGCAGAAACTAACACAACACTGTAAAGGCAATTATACTCCAACAAACATGTTTAAGAAAAAAAACAGTAAATGCTCTAAAAAAAGGGCAGTCAGGGTCCTATACAGGTATACCTTAGAGATATGGCACGTTTGGTTTCTGACCACCGCAATAAAGTCAATATTTCAATAAAATGAATCACACAGATTTTGTGGCTTCCCAGTACATATAAAAGTTATATTTACACTACACTGTTGTCTATTGCATACTGTAACAATAGCATTATGTCTAACAATTCAAAGTATATACCTTAATTTAAAATACTTTATTGCTAAAATATGCTAACCATCATCTGAGCCTTCAGCTAGTTGTAATTCTTTTTGCTGGTGGAGTGTCTTGCCTCCATGTTGATGTCTGCTGATTGATCAGGGTGGTGGTTGCTGAAGGTTGGGGTGGCTCTGGCAATTTCTTAAAATAAGACAAAAATGAAATGTGCTCCATCAAACAACTTCTCTGTAGCATGCAATGCTGTTTGAAACAATTTTACCCACAGAGCTTCTTTCAAAATTGGAGTCAATCATCTCAAATCCTGTCACTGCTTTACCAAGTTTATGTAATATTCTAAATACTTTGTTGTTATTTCAACAATCTGCACAGTATCTTCACCAGCAGTATATCCACCTCAAGAAATCACTTTCTTTGCTCATGAATAAGAAGCAATTCCTCATATGTTCAAACTTTATCATGAGACTGCAACAATTCAGTCACATCTTCAGGCACCACTTCTAATTCTAGGTTTGTTGCTATTTCCACCACATCTGCAGTTACTTCTTCCAAAGAAGTCTTGAACCCCTCAAAGTCATCCTGGTTGATGGTTGGAATCAACTTCTTTCAACCTCCTGTGAATGTTGATATTTTGACTTTTTCCCATAAAATCACAAGATCTAGGTGAATCCTTTCCAGGTTTTCAATTGCCTTTGCCCAGGTCCATAAAAGGAATCACTATCTATGGCAGCTATAGCCTTACAAAATGTATTTCATAAACAGTAAGACTTAAAAGTTGAAATTGTTCCTTGATCCAAGGGCTGCAGAATGGATGTTGTATTAGCAGGCATGAAAACAACATGAATCTTGTTGTACATCTCCATCAGAGCTCTTGGTTAACCAGATGCATTATCAATGAGTGGTAATATTTTTAAAGGAATCTTTTTTCTAAGCAGTAGGTCTCAACACGAGGCTTAAAATATTCAGTAAACATGTTGTAAATAGATGTGCTGTCATCCAGGCTCTTTTTGTTCCATTTATAGAGCACAAGCAAAGTAGATTTAGCATAATTCTTAAGAGCCCTAACACTTTAGGAATGGTCAATGAGCACTGGCTTCAATTTGAAGTCATCAACTGCATTAACCCCTAATAAGAGAGTTAGGCTGTCCTTTGAAGTTTTCAATCCAGGCATTGACTTCTCTCTAGTTATGAAGGTCCTAGATGGCATCTTCCTCCAAGAAAAGGCTTTTGTCTACATTAAAATTATGTTGTCTATTATCTTAGCCAGATTGTCATCCATTTTCTTAGCTAGATCTTCTGGACAAGTTGCTGTAGCTTCTACATCAGCATTTGTTGCTTCGCCTTACACTTCGATATTATGGAGACCATTTCTTTCCTTTTCTTTCCTCATGAACCAACCTCTTTTAGCTTCACAATTTTCTTCGGCAGCTTCCTCACTTCTCTCAGCCTTCATAGAATTGAATAGAGTTACAGCCTTGCTCTGGATTAGGTTTGACTTAAGGGGATGGTGTGGTTGGTTTGATCTCCTATCCAGATCACTCACTTTCTCCATAACAGCAATAAGCCTGTTTCACTTTCTTCTCATTTGTGTGTTCACTGGAGTAGCACTTTTCATTTCCTTCAATAACTTTTCATTTGCATTCACAATTTGGCTAACTGTTTGGTGCAAGAGGCTTAGCTTTTGGTCTGTCTTTGCTTTCAACATGTCTTCCTCACTAAGCTTAATCATTTCTAGCTTTTGAAAGAGACATGCAATTCTTCCTTTCACTTGAACACTTAGAGGCTATTGTAGGGTTATTAATTGGCTTAATTTCAGTATCGTTGTGTCTCAGAGAATAGGAAGGTCCAAGGAGAGGGAGAGAGATGGGGGGAGGCTAGTCAGTGAAGCAGTCAAAATGTACACATTTTTTGATTAATTGTGTCCCATCTCATATGCGTATGGTTTGTGGTGCCCAAAACAATTACAGCAATGAGATTGAAGATCAATGATCACAGATCATCATAACACATATAACAATAATAATAATAGGAAAGTTTAAAATATCACAAGAATTACTAAAATGTGACATGGACACAAGGTGAGAAAATGCTATTGGAAAAAATGGTGCCCATAGACTTCTTGGATACAGGGTTGCCACAAACCTTCAATTTGTAAAAACCACAAACTCTACAAAGCACAATAAAACAAGGTATGCCTGTAATGAGGAAGAAATCTGTCTAAAGTTTAGTCAAGGTAAGAGCTTCAAAACAAAATCTTACACACACCCAATTATGGACCTTCTGAGAATCGCCAAGCGAGGAACTGTAGGGACCTCATAGTTTATAAGCATACTTCCCCACAATATCCCCCAGAGTCAGCCCTGCCCATTATCACATCCTCCTCTCTTACTTATGCTGCACAGTCCAAGAAATCCTTCAGTTTAATTACTCCAGTGAAAAGTCTCTCATCTGCAGTGATTGCGGAGGGGTAGTATTCTGGTTACATGCTATTGGGAGAGAGACATTTCACCATATATTTCTATCTCAGGCCTCATCCTGGCCTTCAGTATTCCCTGAGAGTCTCTGGGGGCTTTAATGGGTAGACTTCCTCATTATTATGGCTTTATAGGGGTATTTTGACTGTAGCCATTTCTGCCATTCTTATGACTACTCCACTGTCTATCTTATATCTTTCCCAAACTGGTTGGAATCTCTTTTCCACTGCTGTCTCATTTGTCATTTTCCTAGTCCTACTTATATATGACTTTTTCTGTTTATAACTTTTTCCTTGCTTCATTTTCTTTTGATTATTCATGTGAGCATGATGATAAATACCTGTAATCAACTTACTCTGATAAACTGTAAGTTTAAGCTCTTAATTTCCAACTTTAATTCAGGTGAACCCACTTTCCAGCCTGTAACATGACTATAGATGGCCAGAAGTGGGAAGAGTTGCATTGCACCCACAATTCTTACTTGCCTGTGGAAATGTGGACTAAGTGGGTAAGCAGGCACAGTGAATGCTGGCAGAATGTACCGAAAGGTTGTTCTTGCTGGTAGTGGGGAATATATAAGAGGTCTGAGGACACTCTCTTCACCTTGCCTTTTAGAAAAAATTCTTCCAAGTGATATTTCTTCATTTTGCTTTATAGAGTATTAAAAAAAAGATAAAACCAGGCCTATAACAAGATATTATAAAAGAGGGAATCAAGAGTTTGAATTATTAATGTTTTCAATAAAAAACTTGAATATGCCTCAGATGGCAAATAAAAATCCTGAAATAATTTTTGTTTAAAAAGCTTGGAGAGGAAAAACAACAGAGATATGACTGAAGAATTAAGATTTCCAAAAGAGCCCACAAGTGAGACAGAAGCAGAACATTTAAAAGAAATGTTCATGAGATGACAAAGAGAACTACTGCCACAAATCAAACGCATTCCAGGCAAATTAGCACAACATTTGAATATCAAATATAAATTTGTAAAATCCTAAAGGCTTTTAGGCAGAGGAAAAAAAGGTGTTATTACCTAAAAATAAACACAAATTGGACTGGCTTTAAAATTCAGACCTAAACTCTAGACTCAATAATGTTAAAATGAGAAAACAGGATACAGAAATTATTTTGTAATGTGATCCCAAATACGTAAGACAAAAATTTGGAAAAATAAGAGCATCTGGAGAAATTATGACAAAATACTAGTATTAGTTGCCTCTGATTGGTGACAATTTTATTAACATACATTCTGATATTTTATAATTTTTGCTACTTTCCAAATGTTCTAGAATGCTCATGCACTACATTAATAATTAGGAAAAATGCAGTTCAAAAGCAAAGAATAAGAAAGGAAAACATTTTTCCCACTACCATTCTTCCAGGCTAAATATGTCAAATTGTGATCATAAAATTCTGAAGCCCTTTCTTGAATTCACTCATTCTTAAGCTCTGGCTATTCCTTAAAGGCTTGAGTAAGCCTGTGACATTTCAACCTAGCATTAGATGAATTTCAAAATCTTACCATAAGCTCCCACAGTCCTAAAACTTTAAAAAATCTTTGGAACACTTAGAGTCATAAAAGCAAAGTTTCCATTAAAAAAAAAAAAAAAAAACCCACACTATTTCTCTTGAGAACTAAAACTTAGAATTTCTGCAGATGCAATGATTTCTCAAAACAAAACACCCTCATAGGTGTAAATCCAAGACCTAGGTCCAGCTTGTGTTGTTCCTGCTCAGGTCAGAGTGGGGATAAAGACCCATTTCCCTGGCACTGCTGGGTTTGTGGGGGTTTGTGCGCGCGCGCGTGTGTGTGTGTGTGTGTGTGTGTGTGTGTGTGTGTTCTTATTGGGGAATAGTTCATTTACAATGTTGTGTTAGTTTCAGGTGTACAACAAAGTGAATCAATTATACATATACATATATCCACTCTTTTTTAGATTCTTTTCCCATGTAGGCCATTACAGAGTATTGAGTAGAGTTCCCTGTGCTATATAGTAGGTCCTTATTAGTTATTTATTTTATATATAGTAGTGTGTATTTTTCAATCCCAATCTTCCAATGTATCCCCCCCTTACCCTGTGGTAACCATAAGTTTATTTACTACATCTGTAACTCTATTTCTGTTTCCAAAGAAGACATACAGATGGCCAAGGGGCATATGAAAAGATGTTCAACATCACTAATTGTTAGAAAAATGCAAATCAAAATTACAATGAGGTATCACCTCATACCAGTTGAATGGCCATCATCAAAAAATCTACAAACAATAAATGCTGGAGAGAGTGTGGAGAAAAAGGAGGCCTCCTACACTGTTGGTGGAAATGTAAACTGGTGCAGCAATTATGGTGAATAGTATGGACGTTCCTTAAAAAGCTAAAAATAGAGCTACCATAGGATCCAGCCATCCCATTCCTGGGCATATATCTGGAGAAAACCATAATTCAAAAAGATACATGGCTTTGTGTTTTTGAAGGCTAGTGTAAAACTCACACAAATTATTTAACATATTACACAAATTATAAGAAGAATGGTAGTCTTTTAAGGTGGAGGTTGCAAAATCACAAGTAAACAACTCAACTTTGTTTGGCTTGCATGTTTTTTAAATAAATTAGTGGTCAAAATTTAAAAATCAAGAGACTGTCCTCCCCTTCCTCCCCCGTGATCCTGCTTTTGAAGCTTTCTTTTAAAAAACCGGTAGGTCTGTGTCCATCATCGGATGAATGGATAAAGAAAATGTGGCACATATATACAATGGAATATTACTCAGCCATAAAAAGAAACGAAATTGAGTTATTTGTAGTGAGGTGGATGGACGTAGAGTCTGTCATACAGAGTGAAGTAAGTCGGAAAGATAATGACAAATACCGTATGCTAACACATATATATGGAATCTAAGAAAAAAAATGTCATGAAGAACCTAGGGGTAAGATGGGAATAAAGACACAGACCTACTAGAGAATGGACTTGAGGATATGGGGAGGGGGAAGGATAAGCTGTGATAAAGTGAGAGAGTGGCACGGACATATATACATTACCAAATGTAGAATAAATAGCTAGTGGGAAGCATCCGCATTGCACAGGGAGATCAGCTCGGTGCTTTGTGACCACTTAGAGGGGTGGGATAGGGAGGGTGGGAGGGAGGGAGATGCAAGAGGGAAGAGATATGGGGACATATGTATATGTATAACTGATTCACTTTGTTATAAAGCAGAAACTAACACACCATTGTAAAGCAATTATACTCCAATAAAGAGTATAAATAAAATAAAAAATTTTAAAAAATAAAAATAAATTTTAAAATAAATAAATAAAAAACCAGTAGGTCTGTAAATACTGGTCAGCAATTTGCTGGAGGTTAGTTTTGCTGCTCCTCTGTTCTCCAGGCTTCCAAAAGCCTAAGCTACCCACTTAAGTTAACTGACTGGCTCCATTAGGCATTTGAATTGGTGAACTCTGTTTCTAAATGATGATGTTAATTCTACTTGACAGCTATAATTATTCAGTGAAAAATGGATTCACATGGAGGCTACCTGTTGTGGTGTTTCTGTGAAAAACTGTTGCTGGCTTTTGAGTCAGACATCCTGGCTCGTGTATCAGTTAAGGTGACTTTGGATATAGATCAAATGGCTTCAACAAAGTTAAATGAATTTCTCCTCAAAATAAGGAGGTTGAAATGAGTTGAAATGTCTCTAAGGTTGGTGGATTCAGGAGCATAACATACCCTTAGAGATTTAGAAACTTTCTCTCTGCCCTGTCATTCTCAGAGAACTGGTCTTGTTCTCATGCTGGCTCCCCTCAACAATACAAAGTCGGGCTTTCCTGGTGGCACAGTGGTTGAGAATCCGCCTGCCAATGCAGGGGACACGGGTTCGTGCCCCGGTCCGGGAAGATCCCACATGCCGTGCAGCGGCTGGGCCCGTGAGCCATGGCCACTGAGCCTGCGCTCCGCAACGGGAGAGGCCACAACAGTGAGAGGCCCGCATACCGCAAAAAAAAACAATACAAAGTCATTGCCATAGCAGTTATCACATGCAGAGACAATACACAGCAGAAGAAACAGCAACCACTCTTGTTAAGAATAAAAAATCTTTCTAAAAATACCCCCTAGCAGATCTTTCTTAATATCACATTAACCAGAACTACACCCTATGTCTAAACACTAAACCCAACACAGGCAAGGAGAGTTGGGGTACTAATGATAGGCTTAGAAGATTCACATTAGCCCTGAGCTAGAAATTGAACTACCTTTCCTTAGCTCATGGTAGGTAGCACTGGGGAAAGGTAGCATCAGAGTAAATCCTAGGTCAACCACGAGAAAGGAACAGTGGAGAGGGGCAATTGATTTGATATGTAACTAACAGTGCCTGCTACAAATTAAAAGCAGTTCTCTAGCTTTGTAATGACCTTGGGTATATTACTTAAACTTTTCTAACTTTAAGTTTTTTTTTTTTTTTTTTTAAGTTCTTCTTTTTATTTGGCCTCTCCACTCTGCATGAGGGATCTTAGTTCCCTGACCAGGTATTGAACTCGAGCCCCCTGCAGTGGAAGCTCGGACTCCTAACCACTGGACCACCAGGGAAGTCCCTAACTTAAAGCTCTTCATCTGTAAATTAGGAATAACAATACCCTTTTCATAGGCTTATCACAATAATAAATATTCTAACATGTATGAAAGTGTATTTCATATGTGTTGACTTTTTTCAAAATGCCAGATATATTTCAGAAAAAGGAAAATAGTAAAATATAGTTACAAGGATTTTAGAAATTTAAAAATAAAATCAAGCTGACTGAAGTTTTTAAAAAACTTCTGCAAAATCCTACTTTATCTTAATCTCTGCTTAATTGTCTCAATGGATGAGAAATGCCATTCAAAATTGGAAAGGAGATGATTGTGGGTTTATGAGGTGTAGTTTTTTTCTCTACAGTTATCTTTTATTAAGATAACTTAATAAAGAGAAAAGTGGATATAGTCAATACCTTATCACACAGCTGAAGTTTGGCTCTAATCAGTATATACCCCCTTTTCTCCTCTGGCATTTGGAAAAATGAGAGTACTTGGTTGTTTGATGTTCTACCAGAAAGGATACTTGGTGGCAAGGTACAATATAAAGCAGGTGCTACAACATGCTCTACTGAGCAGGATGACAAGTGATGGCTTCCCCAGAGTCATAGCAAAAGACAGATTTAGTGAATCTTGCTCTGTGATGGAGAATCCACACACCAGGACTGCAGATTAAACTCTGCCTGCTGAAGTGAGAGTATTCGCATTTGTGCTCTCAAGAGAGCTTTCATCAAGTGGCAAGAGAGAATAAAACTTTGAAGTCTGCATATAATATAGTCACCACCTGATGGTCCCTATCAAGAGGATGACAAAATCAAATTAAGACCTTGGAAAACAACAGTTGTTAGAATTCAAATCCCTCTGGTTTCTAGGATATTAGAAAAAAAGAGAAAAAAAAAGTACAGAAACACTGCAAGGTGATCCAAACATTAACTGGGCATTTTGGCAGGTTCCAAATGTTCTTTGAATGTAAGTGTTTGCAGAATTATTCTCCTTGGAGATCATCTATCAAAGCGTAACACTTGCTGACTCTGTTGGTCACTTGTGGCCTTAGTGATGACAGAGTACTCATATCAGGCCTTGTAAAATCACCAACAATGGCTTCAGCTTCTACTTAATCAACTGTGTTTCAACAGATTAAAAAAAAAAAAAAAAAAGGGAAAGGAAGATGGTGCCTTAGTGAGAAGACTGAAGTTCTAATCCTAGTTCCTTCCCCATGTAAATGCCACATGACCATAAGCAAAGTCTTCTAATTTCTACGGCTTGGTTTCTTTAACTGTAAAATTAGAATAATAATATCTACACTTTCTATATAACTCCTATTCCAAATAACTTTTGTAAACTTTAAAGCTCTGCATGACAATCACTTTTTAAAAAACACTAGGGCTATATAATTTTATAAGTGACTTCCACTAAATCTACAAAGAACAAAGATCCAGAGTACAGAAAAAGATAAAAATGTGTGGACTAATATACTATTATAATAAACAAGACAGTTTAAGACAGGAAAAGGATAGGCCAATTTTGTATATGAATGTAAGTTCAAAAGTCTTAAATGAAATATTGTCAATGTGATTTCAGAATGTAAAAACACATTCATCAAGACCAATAAGAATTCATTTCAGACATGCAAAGATGTTTTAACATTAGAAAAAATGTAGTAAGGTAATCACCACATTAACAGATGAAAGGAGGAAAATACAATACTATCATTCCAATATTTACAGAAAAGATGTTTGATAAATCCAAAAGGCATTCATAATAATAAAGTTCTAAGTAAACTAGGAAGAAAAGAGAGCTTCATGAGCTTAATAAAAGTTATTGACCCAAACCTATAGCAAACATGAGACTTAAATAGTGAGCTATTGAAAGTGTTCCATTTAAGGTCAGGAACAAGATAAAGATATCTGTTATGTCTATTTCTAACCAGTATTCTAACAGCTCAATAGCTGTTGAACTGAACTAGTGCAATAAGATAAAAAATATATTTTAAAAGTATGGGAAGATTAAAAAGCAAAGGAAGAAAAAATATCTGACATTATTTAGAGAATGACATGCTTATGTGGAATATTCTGAGAACCCACAGGTTCTAGTAGAATCAATTGGAGAGTTTAGCAAGATGAATATATGAAAACCAACTTCATTCCTAGTTTGGTTCTTAAGAAGTAAAATGTAATTTAAGAAAATCATACAACTTTATTGGAGAATATAATAGATCTAATAAAAAATAAGATATATCATGATCCTGAATAGAATGGTTCAATATCATAAAGATGTCAGTCTTCCCCAAATTAAACTATAAATTCAATAAAATTAAACTAAATTCCAAATAGATTTTTAATGGGAATATTCTAAAATTATTATGAAACTAATACTACCAATAATGGTCAAGACATGTACACCTGTAATAATAATAAACACATTATTCTTATTCTTTGGGGGGGCTGAAATATTTGAAAGTAAGGGTAGAGATCATGACCCTTCACCCCTAAATACTTCTCTTACCAAACCACTGAGCAAGTTTAAAAAATTTAACATTAGGGCTTCCCTGGTGGCGCACTGGTTGAGAGTCGCCTGCCAATGCAGGGGACATGGGTTCGTGCCCTGGTCCGGGAAGATCCCACATGCCGCGTTGCGGCTGGGCCCGTGAGCCATGGCCGCTGAGCCTGCGCATGTGGAGCCTGTGCTCCGCAGCGGGAGAGGCCCCAACGGTGATAGGACCGCGTACCGGAAAAAAAAAAAAAAAAATTTAACATTAACATGTTATTATGTAATATAGTTCATGTTTAAATGTCACTGATGGTCCTTACAGTGTCTTTTGTCTCCATTAACATGAAAGAGTTCTTCCCTTTTCTTTATCTTTCATAACCTTGCTGTTTTAAGGAGTACACACCCAATGTTTTGTAGGAGATCCCTCAATTTGGGTTTTCTCATTGTTTCCTCATTATTCAATTCAGCTTATACATTTTTATCAGAAACATTACATAGGTGATATTGTATCTTTCTCAAATATATCAGAAGGAACTTGATGTCAGCTTATTCTATTCTTTTTTTTTAAAGTATTTATTGAATTTGTTACAATATTGCTTCTGGTTTATGTTTTGGCTTTTGGGCCAGGAGGTGTGGGGGATCTTAGCTCCCCGACTAAGGATGAAACCCACATCCCCTGCATTGGAAGGTGAAGTCTTAACCACTGACTGCCAGGGAAGTCCCAGCTTATTCTATTCTTGGTTATTTTAACCTGATCATCTATTTATGGTAGTTTCTGCCAGATTTCTTTGCTTCAAAGGTATTTTATAATCCCTTTATAATTAGTGAATAATCTGTGGGAAGATACTTTGAAATTATGTAAATATCTTATTTGTCAATGAACTTTTTTTTTTTTTTTTTTTTTTTTTTTTTTTTGCGGGCCTCTCACTGTTGTGGCCTCTCCCATTGCGGAGCACAGGCTCCGGACGCCCAGGCTCAGCGGCCATGGCTCACGGGCCCAGCCGCTCAGCGGCACGTGGGATCTTCCCGGACCGGGGCACGAACCCGTGTCCCCTGCATCGGCAGGCGGACTCTCAACCACTGCGCCACCAGGGAAGCCCCTGTCAATGAACTTTTAACTCTTGGTTTTAGTATCCAGGAATGATATTTGTCTGTGTCAATTTTTACTATGATTTTTGTAAAATGATGGTTTTCTAAATCTGTCATCCTTTCTACCTTTATTATATTTTTGTTACTCATATTTTGGTATCAGTATAGTTTATTTTCCCAAAGTGTGATAATCCATTATGGCTATTATTTATTTTTAATGCTTAAATTGTTCTGGATTTCACAATGTAAATCCCATCAAACTGGTTCCTATGCTATTTTGCTTCCTCTTTGTTTTTTAGTACTTTCTGGAAGATGTTCCAGGCTCATCTCATACTTTCCCTGAATCAGTCCTAGGAGGCCTGATTCCTTTTAGTAAGGAAACCAAAATCCAGAAGCTAGGAATTCTCATTGTTTTGGGGTGTTATTGCTTCTAGGTTCAAAAATATGTTTCATACCAAAGGGGAAAAATCTAACAATAATTTTAAAAAAAATTTTAAAGCAAATTAACTTTAAAGTCTGGTTCCACACGGAGTTGTCAAGGAAGATGATGAAATGTTACACTACTGATGGAACTGTAAATTACTGTAGAAAACAATCTGTCAATATGTAGTTAGTTTTAAGATATTCATACCTATAAACCAGCAATTCCTGTTTTCAGGCATTCTCCGTATAGATGCTCTTGCATGAGTACAAAAAGAAGCATGTCCAGGAATGGTCACCTGACATTACTGATCATAGCCCAAAAACAGGATGTAATAAATAAACTCTGCTATATTCATAAAATGAAACCCTTTTTAGCAGTTGAAATTCATGGATTAGAAATACATGTTTCAACACACGACTGAAACATAAAATGCTGAAAAGAAAAAATTAGTTATGCAAAATATATCTACAATATAATAATTTGTCTAAAACAGCAATACTGTTTATAGCTAATGTGTATATTTGTATGTATTTCAATTGGAAAAAATATGAATTAGAATGACAAGAGCCAACTTCAGGTTAATGGCTGCTCTTGCAGAAAGAAAAGTGGAAGGGATTGGATGAAGCTTTATCTCTTAAGTTTTATTTCTTTAAAATTAAAAACAGAATACATAATTTACAGATTTTCAAAATATTTTATAATTGATAAAAATGTAAGTAATTATATATTTTTAATATGGGTTTTTTCTTCTGGCAATTTGGACAGTTAGAGGGACTACTGAGAAAAAAATCAGTGCGACAGCAATTAGACAAACAGAAATCCAGAAACAGAAGTGTGTTAAATCTGACTGTTTCAACCTATTTTCTTTTTGAAGAATGTGGACTTTTCCTCCCCTGTTTTGCAGTAAGATATAAAAATTTGGAAGCCAGTGTCTTCCTGTGATGAGAAATGATATCTGTAACATGTTGTTTAATCATTTTAAGTTTCTATGAAAGTAATTTTACATTACCATGAAATGCATATGTACATTTTACATCCTAGACTAGGAAATATTTAGAAAATAGAATGTTCTAGAAAAGGATGGTCATTTCAACTGTTAGAAGAGTTTGAGGAGGCAAAATTAAGAACCAATTGTCCAGGAGAAATTAGCAATGTGGACAAAGAATCAAATGTGGCAGATCTAAAGTTGAGGCTATGGAACTACTTATTGATAGGAACGGCATGTGCAAGAGAGGGTGGTACTCAGTGAGCAACAGTGCAGTTACCTTCATAGGCCATAATTATGAGATAATAAGATAATTTTCTCTTTTAGAAGAAAAAGAAAGACGAGAGAGGAAAGGGTGACTTGTCCTAAAATAGTGTGTGGGTAGAAGGGCATAGTAATAAAAAGCAGCAAAATTCAAAATGATACATGGCTTTGAGGGGCAGGTGTACAAAATAATATAAACAACATTAATTAAATCATGCTTCAGTTCTAGATCTAACCCCAGTTCTAATTATTTAGTGACCTTTGATAAAACACTTGCCTTCTCTTGAACCTCAGCTTTCTCATCTGTAAGTAAGGAGGATGTAACTCAATTATCTCAAGTATTTTCTACCTTAGCACTATGATACTATTAAATTCGAATCATTTAATCAATAGATACCATATTTATCGAGTGCCTGCAATGAGGTACTCTTCCAGTTGCTTTATGTATGTCATCTTGTACCACTTTCATGAAGTAGTTATTACCAGCTTCTTGCAGAGGGCCCAAAAGGTTATCATGATTTGATAACTTGGTCAAGGTCACTGAGCTCATTGTTGAGGGAGCTGGTATTTGAGGCTAGATCTGAGTTCTGATGTCCATGCTCTTTCTAATATTCCACCTAGGCTAGAGACACTGATTAAGTAGGATGACAGAGAAGGCCTGAGCCAGGAGGTGGCTAGAAAAGAGTAGAAATGTAAAAGTTCTTAACTAAAATATTTTTCCACATAGAGAGTCATTTGGGAAAACAATGTATTTCTTTCAAAATGCCAAAAAAAATCATTATGGGAATTGTTCTATATTTATTATATTGATACTTGAGTGTGGATCATGTTCATAAAAACAGCATTTAGCTGAGAGATTAGAAATTTCTCTGAAATGTGATTGGATAGAGAAGGAAGGAGAAAAAACATGAGAGGTTGAAGGGGTGGGAGGAATGGGGAATTGGGATTGACATATATACACTATTGATATGATATACAAAATAGATAACTAATCAGAACCTACTGTATAGCACAGGGAACTCTGATGCTCTGTGGTGACCTAAATGGGAAGGAAATCCAAAAAACAGGATATATATGTATACTTACAGCTGATTCACTTTGCTGTACAGTAGAAACTAACACAAAATTGTAAAGCAACTATACTCCAATTAAAATTAATTAAGAAAAAAAACCAAACATGAGGGTTGGGGAAGGGAGATACATAAACTTATATAAACTAGGAGGTTTCCAATAACCCCAAAGCAGCAGAAAGGCATTTGACAGCCTATAGGACAGGGAAGAAGAAACTTAGGGTGGGAGATGAGCTCAAAAAGAGGAATAAGGTTAATAACAAAAAATGGCACTACTTAGAATGTATTTCTAAAATTCTGGCAGAATCTAGTGCTCTTAAATATGGAATTAATACATCAAGATCATTTGAAAACTACATTTCCCCAATTCAGCTCATTCTCCTCTTACTTGCACTCATCCATTCTACTGTTTATTAAGTAGATATTTCAGATATTTCCAGACTAATATTGTCTCTCCACCTACATTTCACTTTTGTAATCAGTGAGGTTGGGGTAGGAGTTGGGTCTGGAAAGAAAAGAGGGAAAGAGAAAGAAGATGAAAAAGCAGACCTTAGATAAGATAAAAATTCTCAGTTACAAACTCATCTCCTCGTTTTCCTTCTACAGTATCAGTCCATTAGGATGTTTGCTGAATTTATCAACATGTGATATTTCAGAATCAATCCTCCTAATCAACCACCCAATGCCTGGAGTCTGTTCTAACTACCTTGATGATGTTTAGTAAATACTGTCAAGGAGAGAAATGGCCTTCTTCATTTTCCTATTCTCTTGCTTATTTTACTTTCTAGTTTGAAAAAAAAAAAAAAAGTATTGTGGTTACATTATAGAAAGGATGGATATGGTCAATAACATTGTTCCCTTAATTTAGCATACCAAGATTACCCTTACACACACAGACACACACACACAATGTTAGCCTTTATTTTTTAAAAAAAGAAAGGCAAGGGAGTTTTTGTTTGTTTGTTTGTTTTTTAATTTAGGCCCAAAGCACTGTAGTCTCAACTATCTTAATATTTCAAGTCAAAGGTGATTTGGATCAGAACTAAGGGAAATATTTTTCTCAAAAAGCCTGATTTAGACATGCCCTCTAAACGATTCTAATAGCCATGTTTAAATTATTAGACGCCTTGGTGAGTCAGTCGTTTTCTGTTTCTGTATCATTTACATTTATCTGTTTATTTGTTTGATGGTTTTCATATTCTTGCTACTGGGTTCAAGTACCAACATTGCACTTCTAAATTACATTTCAATCCATGTTTCATATAAATGACCTGGTGGAAGGATGCAATAAAAGTGTGCTTTGTAATACTGAGGCCACTAATGCCATTAGAGAAAGCACTGTGTCAGCACTTTCATTTCCATTATACACCCTAGTTGTTCAGAAATTATACACAGAGTCATAAAAATTTGCTTGGCTGTGAGGTATTAGCTCAGCCCACGAATAAACAATTAGATAAAAACCATAAAATTGCTAATACAATTGATTAACAGTAAAGTTTGGGCCAACTGCATATGTGACCTGGGTTCAGTGTCACTTAGGGAGCTCTTTCTGCCATAACCAGAAAAATGCTATGACACGAGAATTCCCAGGCTAGAGGCAAAATATCTAGGCACAGAGACTGATGCCTGAGGCTGGCTATTTATTGAGTGGGGTTTGTCTATTTCTTTGCCTTAATTGAGAAATGTAAAGAATTAAGGTGAAAATAAAATCTCCACTTTTTTGTTATATTTTGGTATATCAGTAGAATTTTTGACCAAAGATCAGGGAAATTGCCTTGAAAATTCTTCCATATATAAAAAGGTCCATCTTATAGATCAAGGAATGAAAGGTTCAGAATTCCAAAGGACAGGCATCAAGCAGTAAGCTTTTCCTTTAAATCAATGTTTTTTAAATTTTATATTTAGGGTAATATTAAGTAATAATCTAGGTACTACTGTTTTAGTCAGTTTGACTACAACAAAACATCATAGAATGGGTGGCTTAAACAACAGATATTCATTTCTCATAGTTCTGGAGATGGGAAGACTGAGATTGGGTGCTGACATGGTTGGGTTCTGGTGTGGGCCCTCTCCTTGGCTTGCAGATGACCTACTTTTATTTTTCCTCATAGAGCAGAGACAGGGAGGGCTCTGATCTCTTATCCTCTTCTTAGAAGGACAATAATGCCATCATGAGCATCCCACCCTCATCACCTTATCTAAACCTAATTACCTCCTAAGGGTTTCACTTCTAAATACCATCACATTGGGTGTTATGATTTCAACATATACATTTTGAGGGGACACAAACATTCAGTCCATAACAGATGGTTAGATTTTCTCTTTAAGTTGATCTTTTTAAAAGGAACAAATGAAGATTCCAGAAGTCCATTATTTTAGTGATCAATTACCTTGCACAAGACCTGGTTGCTGTTCCTTCTCAAAAGATCATCTTACACCCAGGATGACTGACAGTGATAATGCCAGTACAGTTGAACTATTATATTTTATTTCTCATTTGGATCACTGAATGGTGACCATCTATGATTCACTCCCCTCACCAAAAAAAAAAAAGGAAAGGCGTTATAAAGTACAAATAGTAAAAAAGGAAAAAAGAATCTCATATTATATAAACACTATGGAACATTACATGCCCTGTTATGTTCTTGAAGCCAGACTGTCAGAATTTTAAATTTTTATTCTGCAACTTACTAGTCATAGGATGTCAGTGGAAATTCAATTAACTATCAAGTTAAGAAGAAAAAATGAGGAAATTTTATTTGAGCCAAACTGAGGATCATAACCTGGGAAGCAGATTCTCATCCCTATCACTGGTTAACCCCAATAATTGCTCCACTTCCAACAGGCTGCAGAGATGAACCTAATTACCTCATTGACAGAGGATGAAGAGTGCCAGTAACCAAGCAAGTCCTTGGCAAAGTGAAGATGACCCAGACAGAAATACACCGTAGCACATGTCTTAGGAATAAAAAGAGAGAAGTGGAATCAAGACCCATGACACCCTAAACACCTAAAGCCAGGGATCTGCTGTAGAAGCTCAGCTGATTAACCACCTCTCTCTATCACGGCGCTGTGAAGCTTTCATTGCTAATGCCTGCACAATGAGACCACCAGTTTCACAAAAGGCCTGGATCCCTCCCATCACCTCTACTACCTTACCTTCCCATTTAGTGTCCTGGGAAATAGGCAGAAGACTGTAGCTTGTGCATATCAATAACTGCCTATAAGCACATAAGAAAGCCATATTTTATTTTTATTTATTTATTTTTTTGTGGTACGCGGGCCTCTCACTGTTGTGGCCTCTCCCGTTGCGGAGCACAGGCTCCAAAAGCACAGGCTCAGCGGCCATGGCTCACGGGCTTCACGGACCGGGGCACGAACCCACACCCCCTGCATCGGCAGGCGGACTCTCAACCACTGTGCCACCAGGGAAGCCCAGGAAGTCATATTTTAAATGGATGTGAGAGAGGGAAAAGGACAAGGTGAGCACGAGCTACTTTGGGAGCAATTTTTGCTCTCTAAAACTTCCATGAAGTGATCTAAATTAGGGAGACGCATGCATAATAATAGAAATGTGGGATCCATGTCAAAAACAATGACAAATTTCAGCTAAATCTACAGAACATGAGATGAAGTTAAAGAAAAAAACAACTATCTCTTGTTTACCTAAGAATGGTCTGTATAACAAATGACTAAAGCAAACAGTGGTGGAATCCTGCCCACATCTTTTGACAGACAGGGTAGGTTGAGAGGTGAGGCCACCTGTGGGACAATCAGGAGACCCATTTGAAACCAACTGATCCCTGTAGAAAAGTTCTGTTTGTCACACTGAACAGAAAGCCTCCTGCTCTGTAAAAGGGACCCTGCAGGGACTGGCTTCTGACAAGAGCAGCCATTGCAGGCCCCAGACAGGGCTCCTGATGGTTTTGGGAAACATGAAACAGAAACTCTTCATTGCAGAGGCACAATTTCCAATTCCTGCTCTCATTTTCTCCTCACTCTTCTCAGGCTGCCATATCTCTGAATTTGCATAGTAAGTGTTTCCAATCCAGATGAAAGCTGGGGGCAAAATAATACATTTACTGCAATTTTAGATAGGTATCCTCACCAATGCCCCCCAAAATACCTTGTTTCTATTTCAACTTATTTATACTTATCAATGAGATTAACACTAGCACAGTAAGTAGAATTTTAAAAAATCCTCAAAAAGATAATGTGTTTCAAAGAAATCAGAGCAAACACATCCTCTGAAATACAGTACAAAGAAGAAAATGGAATTTTCAAATGTTTACTCTGTATTTTTAACAACATTTTTAGATAGCGGATCTATGAAACTAGAATAGTCCTATGCAAAAAAAGGAAAGAGGTGAGGAAAACAATTTCTTCAACAAGTATTTATTGTATACTGCCATGTTGCAGGGACTGAGCTAGGCTTTGAGGACCCTGTTGTGAATGAAGAAGACACACTTCCTTTCCTTAACAAAGTTTGCATTTAAGTGGTAAACTACTCATTTCATTCCACTTAATTAAAATTAATCACAAGTGTGCATAGCACTAAGGTGGGGAACCATACCACAAGTAACACACACAACAGGAGACTGCTGACCTGATTTGTAGAACCGCGGAAGGCTTCCCTGAACAAATGACATTTAAACTGAGAAGGAAAACATAAGTTGGAATTAGCCAGGCAAGGCTTGGGGAAAACATGAAGAATCATCAGAAATGAGAAAAAATAATATGTTCAAAGAACCAAGAGGCCAAACCGAAAGATTGAGGGAGGAAAGATACAGGTTAGGCTGGAGGTCCTAGAAGCAAGGGCTAGCTCATCCAGAGTCTAGGGAGCTATGTTGAGGATTTTGAATTTTATCCTAAGAATAATGGAAAACTGAAGAATTATGAGCAAGAAAATGACATGACCAAATTTGGTTT
Source organism: Kogia breviceps (assembly GCF_026419965.1). Taxonomy (NCBI): domain Eukaryota; kingdom Metazoa; phylum Chordata; class Mammalia; order Artiodactyla; family Physeteridae; genus Kogia; species Kogia breviceps. The sequence continues at coordinate 96,683,181 of NC_081313.1, forward strand.
TTGAATATCACTCTGGCAACTCTGTGGGAATTAGGTTGGCAGAGGCTAGAAGGAGATGTAGAGAGACAAGATAGGAAGACATTCAAGCAATAAAGATGAGAGTTCATTGTAGGAGAGAGGCATCTAGATAGACTGAAGTCATTGGAAATCTGAAATAATTTGTGAAAATGAAAAGTAATATTGCTGATTAAAATCTGAACAAAGTTACTTCAATTTTAAGTTGTCATGACATTCTCTTAGAATTCAGAGGAAAAGACAAAAAGGATAATATGATGAAATAAATACCAGGAGGACAGGCCTAAGAGGTCACACATTAAAGAATCTAAGAGGTGAGAATGGCCAAATGAAACAGAAAAAAATAAAGTGATCAATGAAATAAAATTAAATGGTATGTGAATAAAGAAATGAGCTATCAAGTTACGGAAGCACACAGAGGAACCCTGAATACATAATGCTAAGTGAAAGAAGCCAGTCTGCAAAAGGTACCTACTATATATGATTCTAACAATATGACATTCTGGAAAAGTCAAAACTAAAGGAACAGTAAAATAGTGTTTTTCAGGGGTTCAGAGAGAGGGGTAGAGATGAATAGGTGGAGGGAGGGCAATCTTAGGGCTGCAAAACTGTTCTCTAAGATACTATAATGGTGGATACATGTCATTCTACACTTGTCAAAACCCCTAGAACTGCACAATACGAAGAAAGAACCCTAATGTAAAACATGGACTTTAGTTAATAATAATGTATCATTAAAAGTTAAATAATTGTAACAAATGGAGGGCACTAATGAAAGATGTTAATAGGTGAAACTCAGTGTGGGGAAAGGAGGTGTGTGTGGGGGTATATAATATGGGAACTCTATACTTTCTGTGCAATTTTTCTATAAACCTACAACTACCCTTTAAAAATCTAATAAAAAAAGAAATAAGACAACTTTCCAAAGCCAAAGAAAGGCCAGAATTTAAAGATAAAAATGTTTACCAAGTATCTGACAAAATTGCTTGGCTCTGAGTTTATGACACCAGAAGAAAGGAAAGCCAAACTGAAAAATGAGGTGTTTGGTAGTAATAAAGTCAGTGAAAGGAGAAGGGCATAGAAGGAGAGCAGAAAAAATGGATCATAGATTACCCTTTAAAATAGGCAAAACACCAGGGGGAAAATATCCAAAGTATCTTAGGGGAGAAAGTGGAGCCCATGCCAGCCACCAGTCAGAGCACAGTGATACAGAAAGGCAGCATATCCTTGGGTCTGGTCTATATGGGGCAGGCAACATAAATATAGCTGAAAACTAAATAGTAAACTAAATCTGTTGGACAAAAGCAAATGGTCAGGTTCGACAAAAATAAAATGAAGAGAGATGATACTTGGAAGACAGGAATATGTTACAGAAGCGAGGATCCCCACAAATGGCTTATCACCATGGGTAGACAGATCTGTTGTATGGTACAATCAGACTGGTTAGAATTGTCAGCCACCTTTTGGGGCTCCAGAGTAAAACTAACAAACCCTTACCCCTTCCTGACTTCTTAAAAGATCATTTCCAAAAATCCCTTTTGCTGGAGCAGAAAAATATTTTTGACTGTCCATCCTCTGTTTTATTCTGGGTTAAACAGTTATCCCTTAGACAGAGATTGAGCTATGCCACTCAGTCCTAGGAATAAGCCTTTTATCTATTACTTCATCCAAGGCCAAATATTTCTCAGGCTGTTGAGTACTTTGTACAGTATGTTCTCACGCTGTCCTAGTGTTTTTCCACAGTTCAAAGGACTGGAACATTCAGGGTCCTAGAATCTTTTTGCAATATATTGGCTGGATGAATAAAACAAGGCTTTTTTGAATATCGAACTTAACAAAATTGTACAATGTGAGACAGTATTGGTGATAGAGACTAAGTCCGACCTTCCCATCACAAGGTTCTAAAAACCATTTATGTATGAGAAAAGCTGGGAGGCTAAAATACAACCAGAAAATCTGAGATGAGTGGATTCTTCTCTCGGATCCGCTACGTAAAAAATCACCCTCAATACATAAATGCTAAGAGTTATGACAGACAAGTTTTATATTACAGAGGAAGAGAGGTAGGCATAACAAGCAAATACATTTACCAAGGTTACAACTTTACTTCAGATGTTGACTAAGAAGTTAAACTTGTGCAGACCTAGTTTTTCTTGGCTGGGTAGTCATTTCTCATTTTGAGGAAGGAAGAAAACACTTCTAAGTATCATAGTCATCTTATATTCCTAACAGGGATTCTGCATCAGTCAGTATTTCCATAAAGACAATTTTAAGGCAGAAACAGGATCTGACTAAACTGAATGAATGACTATATTTTACAATAAACCTAAAACAGGATAGAGGTCAATTAATTCCCTAACAACTTTTCCTGCTTATGTATATTAGGCCAAGTTCAGTGAACATAACATTGATTTCTACATAAATTCCAATGATTATTTATGTGAGACACAGAAAAAATATGAGAAGGATACAAGGGCATCTGTTCTACTACACATAACTTCTCTTTGATGAAGCAACCCCAAAAAGAAGAATCATGAAGGGTGGAGGTGGAGTGATGCTTGAGTCTATCTTAGCTGTAGAGTAAGCAAGAGAGGAAGATGGTGACAGATCAAAGAAACTTTAGCTTAGGTGTTGAACCAAACAGGCTTTGAATCTCTGACACTTTACTAAACTTGGACAGTCTGCCGAATCTTAGCTTAGAAGTACTAACGGGTATAATACTGGCCTCGAAAAATTGTTTCAGAAGTTACACCAAGTGATTAAAATATAGGTGACCGTTGTCAATTCATTTCAGTGACACTGAAAAACTGCTAGTCCAATTTAAAAAAATAGATGGTTCAGAAAGCAACCCTTGGACATATAATAACAATTTAACATATAATAAATAAGGCATACAACTCCAAGTCAACTGCCTTGACTTTGGCCCAGTTAGCTATGAGCAAAGGAGTAAGTCATGTGACACAAAGCATGATGATCTATGATTCTAAAAGTGTCCAGTCTAGCCACCTCCTTCACTGAGGTGTCTTGGAGAAGAGCTGCCTATACTGGCTTGTGACTGATCAATCCAATCAATTCTCTTTTGTGATTCAATTTGAGATCTTCTTCTCAGTGCTTCTACTGCTCCCATTCCTCCTTCTACTATTGGTCAATTGGGTTTCCATAATGGTATCAGAGAAAGGGAATAGTAATGCCTCTGCCGACTGGAGGATCAGATCACCATAGCATCAATCTTATTCTGATCATCATTTGGATGCCTATAAACCATGAGTAACAAAATATTCCTCTGTGATGAAATGCAAATCAAAACTACAGTGAGGTACTACCTCACTCCAGTCAGAATGGCCATGATGAGAAAGTCTACAAATAACAAATGCTGGAGAGGGTGTGGAGAAAAGGGAACCGTCTTGCACTGTTGGTGGGAAGGTAAGTTGGTGCAGCCACTAAGTAGAACAGTATGGAGGTTCCTCAAAAACCTAAAAATAAAGTTGCCATATGATACAGCAATTCCACTCCTGGTGTATACCTAGACAAAACTATAATTCGAAAAGATACATGCACCACAATGTTCATAGCAGCACGGTTCACAATAGCCAAGACATGGAAACAACCAAAATGTCCATTGACAAATGAACGGATAAACAAAATGTGGTACATATATACAATGGAATACTACTCAGCCATAAAAATGAATGAAATAGGGCTTCCCTGGTGGTGCAGTGGTTGAGAGTCCACCTGCCAATGTACGGGACATGGGTTCATGCCCCAGTCCGGGAGGATCCCACCTGCCATGGAGCGACTAGGCCCGTGAGCCATGGCCGCGGAGCCTGCGCGTCCAGAGACTGTGCTCTGCAAGGGGAGAGGCCACAACAGTGAGAGGCCCTCATACCGCAAAAAAAAAAAAAAAAAAAAAAAGAATGAAATAATGCCATTTGCAGCAACATGGATGGACCTAGAGATTATCATGCTAAGTAAAGTAAGTCAGAAAGAGAAAGACATACCATATGATATCACTTATGTGTGGAATCTAAAATATGACACAAATAAACTTATCTTCGAAACAGACTCACAAACACAGAAAACAGACTTGTGGTTGTGAGGGGCGGGGGTGTGCAGGAGGGATGGATTGGGAGTTTGGGATTAGCAGATGCAAACTCTTATATATAGGATGGATAAACAACAAGGACTGTCTGTATAGCAAAGGGAAATATATTCAATATTCTATGATAAACCATAATGGAAAAGAATATAGAAAAAATACTATATATATGTATCACTGAATCACTTTGCTGTACAACAGAAATTAACACAACATTGTAAATCAACTATAGATGAATAAAATAAATTAAAAATAAATTAAAAATTAAAAAAAATTCCTCTATGAGATCTGACTATGAGGCTATTGAAAAGATTTTTTGCTTTCCTGCATATATTTATAATAAGGTCCAGTATAGAGCTTACAAGTTTATGTTACTTGAAACCACCTAATGTATTAGTATAGAATTTCCCAAACTTGTTCACTCATAATTAGACAAAATTAAACATTAAATACATTTAAATAAAATTAAACATTTTCACCGCAAGACTTATGGTCTTTAAGAAGATGCATTGTGAGAGATGTGACTTTGTTACATTAACATTTTTTTTAACATCTTTATTGGAGTATAATTGCTTTACAATGGTGTGTTAGTTTCTGCTTTACAACAAAGTGAATCAGTTATACATATACATATGTTCCCATATCTCTTCCCTCTTGTGTCTCCCTCCCTCCCACCCTCCCTATCCCACCCCTTTAGGTGGTCACAAACCACCTAACTGATCTCCCTGTGCTATGCGGCTGCTTCCCACTAGCTATCCACTCTATGTTTGGTAGTGTATATATGTCCATGCCACTCTCACTTCATCACAGCTTACCCTTCCCCCTCCCCATATCCTCAAGTCCATGCTTTAGTAGGTCTGTGTTTTATTCCCGTCCTACCCCTAGTCTCTTCATGACATTTTTTTCCCTTAGATTCCATATATATGTGTTAGCATACAGTATTTGTTTTTCTCCTTCTGACTTGCTTCACTCTGTATGACAGACTCCAGGTCTATCCACCTCATTACAAATAACTCAGTTTCATTTATTTTTATGGCTGAGTAATATTCCATTGTATATATGTGCCACATCTTCTTTATCCATTCATCTGTTGATGGACACTTAGGTTGCTTCCAGGTCCTGGCTATTGTAAATAGAGCTGCAATGAACATTTTGGTACATGACTCTTTTTGAATTATGGTTTTCTCAGGGTATATGCCCAGTAGTGGGATTGCTGGGTCGTATGGTAGTTCTATTTGTAGTTTTTTAAGGAACCTCCATACTGTTCTCTATAGTGGCTGTATCAATTTACATTCCCACAACAGTGCAAGAGTGTTCCCTTTTCTCCACACCCTCTCCAGCATTTATTGTTTCTAGAGTTTTTGATGATGGCCAATCTGACCGGTGTGCAATGATATCTCATTGTAGTTTTGATTTGCATTTCTCTAATGATTAATGATGTTGAGCATTCTTTCATGTGTTTGTTGGCAATCTGTATATCTTCTTTGGAGAAATGTCTATTTAGGTCTTCCGCCCAGTTTTGGATTGGGTTGTTTGTTTTTTTGTTATTGAGCTGCATGAGTTGCTTATAAATTTTGGAGATTAATCCTTTGTCAGTTGCTTCATTTGCAACTATTTTCTCCCATTCTGAGGGTTGTCTTTTGGTCTTGTTTATGGTATCCAGTAGAGTCTGGTGTGTTGGATGGTTCAACAAAAGACCATACTGGAAACTGACAGTGGGTTTATTATTCACAGGTCCTGGAGGAAGTAAATGGCATGTCTCAAGGGGCCACACAGGGAGGTCAAGGAAGAGTGCAGACAGAGAGAATGACAGAACCTGGGGCACATGCTTTTATTAGCATCCATAGGGGAAACTTTGTGGTTTCTGGTTTAAGGCCAGATTGGTCAATTCAAACCAAAAAGACCAGGGTTTTGATATGCTCCCAGGGGACTTATCTAAGGGGCACACAAGGAGAAGGTCCTGGAAGGCAGGGGAGACTGTCGCTCACAGGGGCTCCTAGGGAAGTCATACCAAGAGCTTACATCTGCTTGTGACTCTGTAGGCTGTCATACAGAGCCTGCAATCTCAGGAGGAGATAGCATCAGTTCGAGGCCCCTTCAGGGCCCCTGGCCACACAAAATAGATGGTGAGGCAGCAGTATCATGGAGTAGTTAACTAAACTCTTGACATTGGATTTCCATCAGGTGAACAGAGTGTGCAGTGTCTCACCACTTAAGTGGCTACAGAATCCTTCCATGTAACATACTGCCATAGTAATTTCTGGTATTTCCCATTTCAGGAAGCACTACATTTGAACACCCCCCACTGCTACATTAATTATAAGAACGTGAAACCAGACAAACCAGAGGAAAGTCTTCTCATTTATAATCAAAGAAGATAATTAAAATAGAGTCGGAAAAAATCTTCATCTGGGATTAAACAAGAAAATTCCTTTGGGTTTTCCTGCTTTGGGTAAGTTTATCATGTTTGAAAACAGTATCCTCATTTGGAGTGGCGACGTGGTGATAGGAACCGTCACATAACTTGCCCCTTGTGGTGATTAACCAATGAATGCAGTGATATAAAACAGATGCAAAGTCTGAACTCAGTGATATCTGTGTGCTATAGAATGTCCATGAAGATATACAGTTTTATTTCAGGTGGCATGAAAGTGGCATTCACCACTGGGCGATTGACTGGCTAAAGGTTTCTTTGTTTTGTCTTGCTTTAATGAATAGTTAAGAATGGCCCTGATAAATATATCAAAACATTGGTACATATATGTATATATTTATATGTATATTGGTATATGTATGTACATATATGTATGTATATATGTGTGTGTGTGTATATATAGATATTGTTTACATTGCAATTGTGTAAAAATTGCTACTAAAGTGTTTCAAAATACTTCATTTTCTTAAATAGATAAATACATCTCATAATTTTGTTCACTTTAGTCATATGCTGAGGTATTCTCTCCCTGCTTTTTGGACAAAAAGAAAAGTCGTTTGAATTATTCTAAGTTAATTAAGAATCCTATAAATCCAAGACAGGCTCAGGCTCTGAAAGAAGCAGCAATAAGTGCTTTTAAAAGGGGCAACTTTAAATTACCTAATATGGACATGTACCAGTTATACCTGAATACTTTAAAATAGAATTGTCATTCGTCTTTTAGTGTGCAGGTTTTTGATCCTCCAAAGAACTGATGATTTGACTCAGGATAAATGATCTATATCTGTAAATGACAATTTTCAGAATATTCCACTAGTAAAACTAGGTAGCTCTGTGCTTTGTGACCACCTAGAGGAGGGGTGGGAGAGAGAGGGTGGGAGGGAGGGAGATGCAAGAGGGAAGAGATATGGGAACACATTTATATGTATAACCGATTCACTTTGTTATAAAGCAGAAACTAACACACCATTGTAAAGCAATTATACTCCAATAAAGATGTTAAAAAATAAAATAAATAAAAATGAGTGAAAAAATAACTCTTCCATTAAATGAAAACAAATGCTGCTATTTCTTTAGAGGATTACAACTCTCTGGTTCTCTAATTTTAACCATGTAAGAGTCTAACAAAATATTCATTCACAGACACAGGCTTAGGTAAAGAAGATTAACTGCCCTGTGTGTTAAAAGAACTCCCCAGGTTAAAAGTTTCATCATAAAAAAGCTGAACACATTTTTAAGAAACTTAAAGAACTTTCATATTGGTTGGTTTAACATACAGTAAATAAAATTTTACCTCCAGTCAAAACATATTTCTTATAGAAGAAGTTGTGAAAAAATTGCAAAAGCAAATCTATTCTCATTTTGTGCATTTTCTGTAAAACTAAAAGATGTCTTCTGTTCTAATTTAGCCAGTGAATTTTTTATAAAAAGAAAAATAGCATGCATTCTAAGTCTTTATGAAATAATATTTCTAAAGGGTTGATTCATTAAAAAACTGTTTAATTCAAAAGTTTGTGTTGACTTTGTAAAAATAAAAAAGATAGTGGCTGCAAAGATATAATGCACAAGATAATTAAGGAGATGATTTTATGTAGCTCATTGCAATAGGGAGAATGTCTACTAATGAGGAACATATCAAAGAACAGGGAGAACAACTGGGGTTTTAAAAAAGTCATAAGGAAGGATGGGAGTGGCTATTATTTTGGAATACCAAGGGCAAAGTGGTCCTTTGTGGTTAGCAGTTTCTCAGAACACAAAATGGTAAGGAGGATTTCAGAGAAAAAAGATGGAGGGATTTCTCAACTGTTACTGTTTTCTGGGAATATATGACTCAAGTAAATTTCAACATTGTCACAGTTATTTTTTTAAAACTTTAAAACCAATGCCAGAATATTCATACACACACACACACACACACACACACACAGAGATCTCCAAATTCCTTAAGATAATATTTATTATTTCCATATTACAGTCACATAGATAGATGTAGTTGGGAGTAATTGGGATGAGCTTACCAGCCTATTATGCTGAAAAATTCAACTTGGGTGTGACAGAGTGAAAGGTTATTTTCTCATCTTCCTCAATATCCACAAAACTTCTACCTAAAGTGGACTAGCCATTTTCTAAATTTTTTAAAATCAGATTATGAATAAAAGAAAAATAGTAATTTTCATTTTTAATTAAGTGGAAAAAATTGTCATGAGATTTTTAAGGAGCTTTGGAAGGACGTATTGGCCTGACTGGGCTGCTAGACAAGGGAGAACAGATGAGGGCCAGAGGAACAGGACTCTGTCCTGTGATTGTGCATGGATCTTGTGTGGGAAGTATAGGCTACTGGAAAAAGAATGCAAAGCAGGTGGGAAGCCAGAAGAACAGTGGGCAGCAGTTCAGTTTTTCACATGGTCTTTCCCTATAAATGTGATTCAAGATTTCTGAGAAGTTTTTAACTTCATGGCAACACGGAAGATGCCATGATGATGTCATTGCCACAAGGCCAGTCTGTCCCAGCCTTCATCTCTCCTAGAAGGTGGATACTAAGTAAGCTCAGGAGTTTAGAGAAATTATATGTAGGGGAGCTAGACTTACAGCCTGTGAAATTGGGGATAGAATCAGAACTGCCTTTACTATGACCTCCAATATCAGTATCATCTGGGTTCCTGGCTGTCTTTTCTAGAGAACTCTCCATGTAATCCTCTTCTGAGACCCTGTCTGACACCCATTCCTCTCTCTCTCTCTCTCTTTCTAAGCTATTTCTGCTGTTATATTGAGAAGAAACAGACTATGTATTCTGGATGGTTATGGTGGTAACTTTAGGCAGGGGTAGCAATCTATTTACCTTTATGCAGGGGTACAACCACTTATACAATTCTTTGTTCTCTGCCTCCTTACATTAGAAGGTAAGCACAAAGAAGACAGAAATTCTTGTTTCCACTTACTGTCAATTCTGAGGCAGAGAATAGTGGATATATAGGAGGAGCTTAACTATTAATTGAGTGAAATCAATGACACAAATCGAAGAGTAATTCTACTGGATCAACATGATAATTATAATGCAAACTCTCATCTCACCTCAAACTCAGACTCTGCAATTTATTCCCTTCCAAAAAAATTGAGTGAAGAAAATGGTACTTGTGGAAGAATAAAAACTATATATTCCACTAAACAGCACATACTCTAGTAAAATTATCTTAGTCCTTTGCAGATTTAAATTTCCTCAGAGAATGTCCTGAGGAAAAAAGCATTCAACATATCCAATACTGCTTCTTTAAAGAACATTTTCACTGTATAATTCAGAATGATCTGTACAGTTTCACATGGAAGTTATCTCTGGGAAATTGTAAGTTCAAAAGTTTGGCTTCCTCTAAAGAATTTTTCCTTGTTTGAATGTGATGATTACATATTCCATTATATAATCCTTTTTCCATGGCTTCTTGGGAGCTCAGAGGCAAATTTGAACACTCATAGTAAAAATGTTACTATATTTGTTTTCTTAAAGTTAATAAAAGAGAACGTACTATCATTTACTACATATCTTTTGTCAGGCATGGTGCTAAGTTTAGAAAAATTGCCTCTTTAAATATTGTATCCTGAATGAAAGATTTCATGCTGACTAAAAAGTAAGATTATTCTTATTACAGATGAGAAAGGGAAGTTAGATGGCTTTCCCATGTTCACATAGCAGTAAATAGGGAAGCTATTATTCAAACGCAGATCTGTGTAACTGCCCCTACACTGTATTCAGCCAATGTATTCTCTTTTCCTAACCTTTATTCTATCTTACTTCTTTTCTTGCTCACCTTAGTTTTACTTATACTTTGCATTGTCTTGTTCTGTTTATATTTTTCTTTAATCACAATTTTATTTTATATATTTTTGTTTAAGCTGCCTCCAATCCTCTGTAAAATAAAGTAGGGAGTAAACAAATATATAAAAAATATTAAAACAGCAATACAAAATAGTCCTTAATTAACTAACTAATGAGCAGCTAAGAACTTTGTACACTTTGCCTTGCCCTCTGTTATGAGCTGAACTGTGTCCCCAAAAATGACATGTTGAAGTCCTAAGCCCAGTACCTTAGGATGTGACCTTATTTTGAAATAAGGTCATTGCAGATGTGATTAGTTAAGATAAGTCACACTGGAGTATGGTGGGTTCCTACCCAATACGACTATTGTCCTTATAAGAAGAGAAGAGACACAGAGACAGACATGCACAGAAAGAAGACAGGTCAAGGGACACAGAGCGAGATTGTGTGTGACAGAAAGGACATGTGTTGATAGAGTCTTGACTCTATATTATTTCTATAGAGCTGTGGGTCAGAGATCTATTCTCGTATAAGGTTTGGCTATGGTCCATTTGTGTATTCAGTCTCACTATTAATGATTTAATAGTATTATTTCTTAGAATTCAAAACAAAGGACTTAATGCTATGATTAGCTGTATAAATCCAATAATAAACACAACAGGATGTATTTTTTGCTATATTTTTCCCATTTACATTTCCATGCTTACGGCAAACTTTCTAAACTCTCCTCCTCTCTTTTCAAATTCCCAACTCCTAGTCCTTTGTCATCATAATTCAATTGCTGAGTTTCCTATTTTTCTTTGTTTCCTATTTTTCTGAGGTGCAATTAGGAAAGAACATCCACAGGTTCCCACTGCTTCCTCTCCCCACCTTCCTGCATATGCAGCCAATGCATTCAACATTCCCTCCTGTTACTCTCAATCAATTGTCCACGCTCACATCTGAGGCCAGTCCTGCCACTTATGCCCTGAATTTCATTCCCTCTCACCTACTCAAGTATATCTCTCCAGCAATCCTCCCCCTTTGTCTCAACATGCATTTTCCACCTCTACTGTATCATTTCCAGCAGCATACTGACATGCTCTCATTTCTTCCATCTTAAAATTGTCTTCTTTAGACCTTGTATTACCCTTCAGTAGCCCCACTTTTAAGATCCTCATTATAGCAAAATTTCATAAAGAATATTTTTCTCTGTTTCCTACATCTTACCATCCACACTTTCATGAAACCACATCTATCTGATTTTTACTAATAAGTGCTCATTTTCTGAAGTTACATGGTTAAAATGCCACTTGTGTTTTTGACATACAGATCAATGGAATGGTATAGACATTCCTTCAGAATGTAAGCAGAAAAAATATAAAACCAAATGCACTAAAAAATTAGGTTGATTATCAACTTTTTTCTCTCCATTTATTGATCTTTTTTTATTCTAATGTATACTTAGGGGCTAAAATTATATATCAAGTAGAAAATGCTGAACAGGGTGGATCTTTCTGATATTCTAGAAGAGACTGGAGTTCAATTTTTTAAATGTACTTTCTCTAAAATATGAGAAACACTTCCAACAAGTTTTCTAAGTGGAAAGCAGTGGAGCATGAAAAAACACCCCAAAGCATAGAGAAGGTAACAATTTATCATACTCCCTGGGACTTGGCATCTTATTATGATTCATTTTCCATGTAAATGGACTATAAAAAGATTAAGCTCTGGATGATAATTGTTATTCATTCAAACATCATAAGAATTTTGTTCTTTAAATTCCCTAATCATACAGTCCCAAAGAGATTTACAGCTTGTTTGTCTTTAATTTGAAATAACTCAAACTTTATTTAAAACTGGATTCGGGGGATAAGTGACAAAGAGAATTCTGCACACAAAGATTGAAGTACAGGTTCAGTAGTAAAGTAAAGTAGAAGGTTACTTCTACTTCTTCCTGGCTCAGGACTTAGCACTTTGATATACCATCTGAATGGCAAGGATGAGAAATTGAAGAAAATGTGTTGAGGCCTTCATCAGGAATACATTTTCTAAATTAACAGAGTTTATTATTTACAGCAATTTTAGGTTTACAGAAAAAATTGATTGGAAAATATACAGTTTTCACACACACCCCTCCTGACCCCCATAGAGTTTCCCCTATTATTTACATCGTGAATTCGTGTGGTAAATTAGTTATAACTGATGAACTGTTATAGACACATTATATTTAACTAACGTCCATAGGTTACATTAAGGTTTACTCTCTGTGTTATGATTTCCATGGGTTTTAACAAATATATAATGTGTCCATCTTTACTATATCATACAGAACAGTTTTGCTGTCCTAAAAATTCCTAATTCTCCACCTATTCATCGTACATCCCTCGCTTCCACTGAAACCCTGGCAACAAGTGATCTTTATACTGATTTTTCCCACAACGTCATATCATAGGAACTGTATAGTATGTTGTCTTTTCAGACCAGCTTCTTTGATTTAGCAATTTGCCTTTAAAGTCTCTCCATGTCTTTTTTTAATTGAAGTAGAGTTGATTTACAATATTATATTAGTTTCAGGTGTACAGCATAATGATTCAGTATTTTTTACAGATTATACTCCATTAAAAGTTATTATAAGACAAAGGCCATAATTCTCTGTGCTTGTTGCTTACCTCTTTTATAGATAATAGTTTATATCTCTTAAACCCATACCCCTATCTTGCCCCTTCCCTTCCCCCTCTCTTTTGATAACCAATTGTTTATTTTCTATATATTTAAGTCTGTGTCTGTTTTGCATATACATTCCCTTGTATTATTTTTAAAATTCTGCATGTAAGCAATATCATATATTTGTACTTCTCTGTCTGGCTTACTTCACTTAGTATGATAATCTCTATGTCCATCCATGTTGCTGCAAATGGTATTATTTCATTCTTTTTAATGGCGGAGTAATATTCCATTATATATATATATATGTATGTGTGTGTGTGTGTGTGTGTGTGTGTGTGTGTGTGTGTGTGTGTATCACATCTTCTTTATCCATTCATCTATTGATGGACCTTTAGGTTGCTTCCATGTCTTGGCTATTGTAAACGGTGTTGCAATGAACATTGGGATACATGTATCTTTTCAAATTATGGTTTTCTCCAGACATATGTCCAGGAGTGGCATTGCAGGATTACAGGCCAACTCTATCTTTACTTTTATAAGGAACCTCTGTACTGCTGTCCATAATGGCTGCAACAATTTCCATTCCTACCAACAGTGTACAAGGGTTCCCTTTTTTCTGCATCCTCTGCAACATGTGTTATTTCTGGACTTTTTGACAATAGCCATCTGACAGGTGTGAGGTGATATCTCACTATTGATTTGATTTGCACTTCTCTAACAATTAGCAATGTTGACCATCGTTTCATGTGCTTGTTGGCCATCTCTGAGTCATCTTTGGAAAAATGTCTACTTACATGTTCTGCCCATTTTTGGTTGTTTTCTTTTAATTGAGTTGTATATAAAGGTCTTCCATGTCTTCATTGCTTACAATCTCATTTTGTTTTATTGCTATATAATATTCCATTATCTGGATGTATAATGGTTTATCCATTCATCTAATGAAGGGCATCTTACTTGCTTCCAAATTTTGGCAACTGTAAATAAAGCTGCTATAAACATTCATGTGCAGTGTTTTGTGTGGACATATGTTTTTAACTCATTTAGTAAACACCAAGGAGCATAATTGCTGGATTGTAAGGTAAGAGTTTGTTTCATTTGTAAGAAACTGCCAAACTGCTTTCCAAAGTGGCTATACCATTCTGCATTCCCACCAGCAGTAAATGAAAGTTCCTATTGATCTGCATCCTTGCCAGCATTTGGTGTTATTGATATTTTGAATTTTAGCCATTCTACTAATGTATAGTAATATCTTATTGTTTTAATTTGCAATTTCCTAATGACATACAATATTGCATATCTTTTAAAAAATTTTTATTTTACTTATTTTTTATACAGCAGGTTCTTATTAGTTATCAATTTTATACATATTAGTGTATATATGTCATCCAAATCTCCCAATTCATCACACCACCACACCCCCCAACTGCCACTTTCCCCGCTTGGTGTCCATACGTTTGTTCTCTACATCTGTGTCTCTATTTCTGCCCTGCAAACCAGTTGATCTGTGCCATTTTTCTAGGGTCCACATATATGTGTTAATATACGATAGTGGTTTTTCTCTTTCTGATTTACTCTGTAGGACAGTCTCTAGATCCATCCATGTCTCTACAAAAGCCCCAATTTTGTTCATTTTTATGGCTGAGTAATATTCCATTGTATATATGTACCACATCTTCTTTATCCATTCATCTGTAGATGGGCATTTAGGTTGCTTCCATGACCTGGCTATTGTAAATACTACTGCAGTGAACATTGGTGTGCATGTGTCTTTTTTTTTTTTTTTTTTGTGGTACACGGGCCTCTCACTGCTGTGGCCTCTCCCATTGCAGAGCACAGGCTCCGGACACACAGGCTCAGCGGCCATGGCTCACGGGCCCAGCCGCTCCGCAGCAAGTGGGATCCTCCCGGACCGGGGCATGAACTTGTGTCCCCTGCATCGACAGGCAGACTCTCAACCACTGAGCCACCAGGGAAGCCTGCATGTGTCTTTTTGAATTATGGTTTTCTCGGGGTATATGCCCAGTAGTGGGATTGCTGTGTCATATGATAGTTCTATTTGTAGTTTTTTAAGGAACCTCCATACTGTTCTCCATAGTGGCTATATCAATTTATGTTCCCACAAACAGTGCACAAGGGTTCCCTTTTCTCCACACACTCTCCAGCATTTGTTGTTGGTAGATTTTCTGATGATGCCCATTCTAACTGGTGTGAGGTGATACCTCATTGCAGTTTTGATTTGCATTTCTCTAATAGTGATGTTGAGCAGCTTTTCATGTGCTTTTGGCCATCTGTATGTCTTCTTTGGAGAAATGTCTATTTAGGCCTTCTGCCCATTTTTTGACTGAGTTTTTTTTTTAATATTGAGCTGCATGAGCTGTTTAAATATTTAGGTGATTAATCATTTGTCCGTTGATTCATCTGCAAATATTTGCTCCCATTCTGAGGGTTGTCTTTGTGTCTTGTTTATGCTTTCCTTTGCTGTGCAAAAGCTTTTAAGTTTCATTAGGTCTCATTTGTTTATTTTTGTTTTTTTTTCCCCAATACTCTAGGAGGTGGATCAAAAAAGATCTTGTGGTGATTTATGTCATAGGGTGTCTTCCTATGTTTTACTCTAAGAGTTTTATAGTGTTCAGTCTTAAATTCAAGTCTCTAATATATTTTGAGTTTATTTTTACATATGGTGTTAGGGAATGTTCTAATGATCATTCTTTTACATGTAGCTGTCCAGTTTTCCCAACACCACTTATTGAAGAGACTTTCTTTTCTCCATTATATATCCTTGCTTCCTTTGTCATAGATTAGTTGACCATAGGTGCGTGGATTTATCTTTGGCCTTTCTATCCTGTTCCACTGATCTATATTTCTGTTTTTGTGATAATACCATATTGTCTTGATTACTGTAGCTTTGTAGTATAGTCTGAAGTCAGGGAGTCTTATTGTTCCAGCTCTGTTTTTTTCCCTCAAGAATGCTTTGGCTGTTTGGAGTCTTTTGTGTCTCCACACAAATTTTAAGATTTTGTGTTCCTGTTCTGTAAAAAAATGCCATTGGTAATTTTATAGGGATTGCATTGAATCTGTAGATTGCTTTGGGTAGTAGAGTCATTTTCACAATATTGATTCTTCCAATCCAAGAACATGGTATATATCTCCATCTGTTTGTATCATCTTTAACTTCTTTCATCAATATCTTATAGTTTTCTGCATACAGTGCTTTTGTCTCCCTAGGTAGGTTTATTCCTAGGTATTTTATTATTTTTGTTGCAATGCTGCATGGGAGTGTTTCCTTAATTTCTCTTTCTGATTTTTCATCATTAGTGTACAGGCATTCAAGAGATTTTTGCACATTAATTTTGTATCCTGAAACTTTACCAACTTCATTGATTAGCTCTAGTAGTTTTCTGGTGGCATCTTTAGGATTCTCTATGTGTAGTATCATGTCATCTGTAAACAGTGAAAGTTTTACTTCTTCTTTTCCAATCTGTATTCCTTTTATTTTTCTCCTCTGATTGTCATGGCTAGGACTTCCAAAACTATGTTGAATAATAGTGGTGAGAGTGGATATCCTTGTCTTGTTCCTGATCTTAGAGGAAAGGCTTTCAGTTTTTCACCATTGAGAATGATGCTTGCTGTGGGTTTGCTGTATATGGCCTTTATTATGTTGAGGTAGGTTCCCTCTATGCCCACTTGCTAGAGAATTTCTATCATAAATGGGTGTTGAATTTTGTCAAAAGCTTTTTTTTTTCTGCATCTATTGAGATAATCATATGGTTTTTCTCCTTTAGTTTGTTAATATGGTGTATCACATTGATTGATTTGCATATATTGAAGAATCCCTGCATCGCTGGGATAAATCCCACTTGATCATGGTGCATGATCCTTTTAACGTGTTGTTGGATTCTGTTTGCTAGTATTTTGTTGAGGATTCTTGCATCTATATTCATGAGTGATATTGGTCTGTAATTTTCTTTTTTTTTTTTTTTTTTTTGTAGTATCTTTGTCTGGTTTTGGTATCAGGGTGATGGTGGCCTCATAGAATGAGTTTAAGAGTGCTCCTGGGCTTCCCTGGTGGCGCAGTGGTTGAGAATCTGCCTGCCGATGCAGGGGACACGGGTTCGTGCCCCGGTCCGGGAAGATCCCACGTGCCGCGGAGCGGCTGGGCCCATGAGCCATGGCCACGGAGCCTGCGCGTCCGGAGCCTGTGCTCCGCAACGGGAGAGGCCACAATAGTGAGAGGCCCGCATACCACCAAAAAAAAAAAAAAAAAAAAAAAAAAAAAAGAGTGTTCCTTCCTCTGCCAATTTTTGAAGAGTTTGAGAAGTATAGGTGTTAGCTCTTCTCTAAATGTTTGATTGAATTCACCTCTGAAGCCATCTGGTCCTGGACTTTTGTTTGTTGGAAGATTTTTAATCTCAGTTTCAATTTCACTACTTGTGATTGGTCTGTCTATATTTTCTATTTTTCCTGGTTCAGTCTTGGAGGGCTATACCTTTCTAAGAATTTGTCCATTTCTTCTAGGTTGTCCATTTTATTGACATAGAGTTGCTTGTGGTAGTCTCTTAAGATGCTTTGTATTTCTGCAGTGTCTGCTGTAAGTTCTTTTTTCATTTATAATTTTATTGATTTGAGTCCTCTCCCTCTTTTTCTTGATGCATGTGGCTAATGGTTGATCAATTTTGTTTATCTTCTCAAAGAACCAGCTTTTAGTTTTATTGATCTTTGCTATTGTTTTCTTTGTTTCTATTTGACTTCTTTCCTTCTACTAACTTTTGGTTTTGTTTATTCTTCTTTCTCTAGCTCCTTTAGGTGTAAGGTTAGATTGTTTATTTGAGATTTATCTTGTTTCTTGAGGTAGCCTTGTATTGCTATAAACTTCCCTCTTAGAACTGCTTTTGCTGCATCCCATAGGTTTTGCATCATCGGGTTTTCGTTAATTTGTCTCTAGGTATTTTTTGATTTCCTCTTTGATTTCTTCAGTGATCTCTTGGTTATTCAGTAATGTATTGTTTAGCCTCCATGTATTTGTGCTTTTACGCTTTTTTCCCCATAATTGATGTCTAATCTCATAGTGTCATGGTGAGAAAAGATGCTTGATATGATTTCAATTTTCTTAAATTTACTGAGGCTTGATTTGTGACCCAAGATGTGATCTATCCTGGAGAATGTTCTGTGTGTCCTTGAGAAGAAAGTGTAATCTGCTGTTTTTGGATGGAATGTCCTACAAATATCAATTAAATCTATCTGGTCTATTGTGTCACTTAAAGCTTCTGTTTCCTTACTAATTTTCTGTTTGGATGATCTGTCCATTGCTGTAAGTGAGGTGTTAAAGTCCCCCACTATTATTGTGTTACTCTCAAGTTCCTATTCTATAGCTGTTAGCAGTTGCTTTATATATTGAGGTGCTCCTATTTTGGGTGCATATATATTTATAATTGTTAGATCTTCTTCTTGGATTGATCCCTTGATCATTATGTAGTATCCTTTCTTGTCTCTTGTAACATTCTTTCTTTTAAAGTCTATTTTATCTGATATTAGTATTGCTACTCCAGCTTTCTTTTGATTTCCATTTGCATGGAATATCTTTTCCATCTCCTCACTTTCAGTCTGTATGTGTCCCTAGGTCTGAAGTGGGTCTCTTGTAGACTGCATATATATGGGTCTTGTTTTTGTATCCATTCAGTGAGCCTGTGTCTTTTCATTGGAGCTTTTAATCCATTCACGTTTAAGGTTATTATCAATATGTATGTTCCTATTACCATTTTCTTAATTGTTTGGGGTTTGTGTTTGTAGGTCCTTTTCTTCTCTTGTGTTTCCCACTTAGAGAAGTTCCTTTAGCATTTGTTGTAGAGCTGGTTTGGTGGTGCTGAATTCTCTTAGCTTTTGCTTGTCTGTAAAGCTTTTGATTTCTCCTTCAAATCTGAATGAGATCCTTGCTGGGTAGAGTAATCTTGGTTGCAGTTTCTTCCCTTTCATCACTTTAAATATATCATGCCATTCCCTTCTGGCCTGTAGAGTTTCTGCTGAGAAATCTGCTGTTAACCTTATGGGAGTTCCCTTGTATGTTGTCATTTTTCCCTTGTTGCTTTTAATAATTTTTCTTTGTCTTTAATTTTTGTCAATTTGATTACTATGTGTCTTGGCATGTTTCTCCTTGGCTTTATCCTATATGGGACTCTCTGTGCTTCCTGGACTTGGGTAGCTATTTCCTTTCCCATGTTAGGGAAGTTTTCAACTATAATCTCTTCAAATATTTTCTCAGGTTCTTACTCTCTCTCTTCTCCTTCTGGACTCCTATAATGTGAATGTTGTTGTGTTTAATGTTGGCCTAGAGGTCTCTTAGCCTGTCTTCATTTGTTTTCATTCTTTTTTCTTTATTCTGTTCCATGGCAGTGAATTCCACCATTCTGTCTTCCAGGTCACTTATCCATTCTTCTGCCTCAGTTATTCTGCTATTGATTCCTCCTACTGTATTTTTCATTTCAGTTATTGTATTGTTCATCTATGTTTGTTTGTTCTTTAATTCTTCTAGGTGTTTATTCTTTAATTCTTGTAGCTCTTCATTAAACATTTCTTGCACATTCTCAATCTTTGCCTCCATTCTTGTTCTGAGGTCCTGGATCATCTTCGCTATCATTATTCCAAATTCTTTTTCTGGAAGGTTGCCTATCTCCACTTCATTTAGTTGTTTTTCTGGGGTTTTATCTTGTTCCTTCATCTGGTACATAGCCCTCCACTTTTTCATCTTGTGTGTCTTTCTGTGAACCTGGTTTCTGTTCCACAGGCTGCAGGATTGTAGTTCTTCTTGCTTCTGCTGTCTGCCCTCTGGTGGATGAGGCTATCTCAGAGGCTTGTGCAAGTGTACTGATGGGAGGGAGCGGTGGTGGGTAGAGCTGGGTGTTGCTGTGGTGGGCAGAGCTCAGTAAAGAGCTCACTTGTCTGCTGATGGGTGGGGCTGGGTTCCCTCCCTGTTGGTTGTTTGGCCTGAGACGACTCAACACTGGAGGCTACCCCCTCTTTGGTGGGGCTAATGGCCGACTCTGGGAGGGCTCACACCAAGAAGTACTTTCCAGAACTTCTGCTGACAGTGTCCTTGTCCTCACAGTGAGCCACAGCCACCCCCTCCCTCTGCAGGACACCCTCCAACATTAGCACGTAGTTATGGTACAGTCACACGTGGGGTCACTGCTCCTTCCCCTGGGTCCTGATGTGCACTCTTTGTGTGTGCCCTTCAAGAGTGGAGTCTCTGTTTTCCCCAGTCCTGTCAAAGTCCTGCAATCAAATCCCGCTAGCCTTCAAAGTCTGATTCTCTGGGAATTCCCTCTCCCATTGCTGGACCCCCAGGTTGGGAAGCCTGACGTGGGGCTCAGAACCTTCATTCCAGTGGGTGAACTTTTGTGGTATAAGTGTTCTCCAGTTTGTAAGTCACCCACCCAGCAGTTACGGGATTTGATTTTATTGTGATTGCACCCCCCTACCATCTCATTGCAGCTTTTCCTTTGTCTTTGGATGTGGGGTATCTTTTTTGGTGAGTTCCAGTGTCTTCCTGTCAATGATTGTTCAGCAGTTAGTTGTGATTCTGGTGTTCTTGCAAGAGGGAGTGAGTGCATGTCCTTCTACTCCACCATTGTGAACCCAAAGTCTGCACATCTTTTCATATGCTTATTTGCCATCTGTATATCTTCTTTGCTGAAAAACACCTTTTTAAAGAATACTCGTTGTTTACTAGACACTGCATTATATGCCAGGAACATATGTTAGTATTTCACAGAGGAAAATAGATACTGAATTTACTACATAGTTGTTGCTTAAAAAAAAAAAAAAAAAAAAGAGTCAATTTACTTTCTGAGAAAGATGGCAGCATACCCAATGACAAAAGCTATTTTATTCATTGAAAATTTACCACAGAACAACTGTTAAATGATAAGAAAAAGATACTACATAAAATCCTGTCCTTTGCCTTCTTTCTTTTTTTAAAAAATAAATTTATTTATTTATTTAATTTATTTTATTTATTTATTTTTAGCTGCACTGCATCTTTGTTGCTGCACATGGGTTTTCTCTAGTTGTGGCAAGTGGGGGCCACTCTTTGTTTTGGTGTGTGGACTTCTCATTGTGGTGGCTTCTCTTGTTGCAGAGCACAGGCTCTAGGCATACAAGCTTCAGTGGTTGCAGCACATGGGCTCAGTAGTTGTGGTTCGGGGGCTCTAGAGCACAGGCTCAGTAGTTGTGGCTCACGGGCTTAGTTGCTCTGAAGCATGTGGTATCTTCCTGGACCAGGGCTTGAACCCATGTCCCCTTCATTGGCAGGTGGATGCTTAACCACTGCACCACCAGGGAAGCCCCCTTTGCCTTCTAAAATGGCTGGTCACAATAATAAAAAGGGTGCATGTGCTACATATTTGTTAGAAGTATGGTATTTTCAACATGTGTATATAATATGATACAGAAATTTCACTCTTGGAATATACCCAACAAAAATACATACATATGTTCATCAAAGGCATGTAAAATAATGTTTATAACAGCATTATTAATCACTAAAAACTGGGAACATCCTAAGTTTCTTACCAGAAGATTGAATAATTTCTGATATATGTGTTCATATAGTGAAATACAAGAAAATGAAAGTGAGTGAACAAATTATTGCTAAAGCAACAGCCTGAATGTTTCTCACAAACATAATGTTAAAAGATAAAAGGCAGGCATAAAAGAACACGAACTACATACTTTGATTTGTTTAAGAACAGAAATGGTCCCTAGTGATGGAAGTCAGGATAGTGGTTATCCTTGGTATTGGCAGACCCATGAGGAACTGGGCATGTGACTGGGATGAGGCATGGGAGGGACTTGGGAGGTGATAGTAATGTTCTGTTTCTTCACAGGGAGCTCTTTACAAGGTTATGTTCACTGTTAAAATATTTGAGTTGTACACTTGTGATTTGTGCATTTTTCTAAATATTTATATTTCAATAAAATGTTTACTTCAAAAAACAGAGGTGCTATAGTAAAATTTCCATCTTTAGTCCTTATACCCTGTATAATGAAAAATCCACACATTAAGTAAAAATAAACCTACCTCTGTAGCTTTTAATTGTTAATAAAATGCTGAAAAAGGAGTAAAGTCTTGAATCTAGCTTTTCTGTATACCCTTCTACTTGAAAAAAAGTTTGATACTAAATATGGAAAATATACAAGCATAAATATGTGTATTTGCATACTATGTAGTTTATATATATATATGTTATATGTTAACTATCTTTATTTTTATCTCTATTTAATCATCCTTTTGAATCCTAATATATCTATGCACACTCTCTCCCTTTATCCTCTGTCTCTCTCTCTCTCTCACACACACACACACATACACACACACATACACACATACATACACACACCCACAAATACGAATTTGGTTATCAGTTTGCAACCAAATCACAATGGATATTAAGATTATATAAATATGTAATTTGCATCCTGGGGAGGATATTATAGAGAGGGATTCCTTAGGGATGTAACTGTATATTTTCTTTT
This sequence comes from Kogia breviceps, assembly GCF_026419965.1. Taxonomy (NCBI): domain Eukaryota; kingdom Metazoa; phylum Chordata; class Mammalia; order Artiodactyla; family Physeteridae; genus Kogia; species Kogia breviceps. Next base: position 96,705,711 of record NC_081313.1, read on the forward strand.
TCCTAGCCATGTTCTGAAAAGTGAATGACTCATCATATTGAAACTAACTGAATGATTCTGGTTTAGATGGTGTGTAAGCAAAATACATAAAATGTGATTATGTAATTCTACAGCACTGATTTCTTACACAGCATCTTCAGTTTGGGGACCACTAGACATAAGTCATTTCACATTTTGGTACCACTGAAATCTGAGGCTATTCTCCTTTTATAAATGTTTTAAGGAGTAATTATTTAACACATTTTAATATTCATTTTATCTTAGCAACACATTAAACCTTCATTTATGAATACCACACTCCTCCATTCAGCTATTTTTACATCCTTCTCTAGTTCCTATATCACTAAGCTAAAAGAGAATGTATTCATGTGTTTCTGAAGCCAGGATAGCAGTCCTGGAGGTAAACATTTCATTTCCTAGAAAAGAAAAAGCGAAAGGCTGGAAGAAACCTGGGTAAGAAGGTGAGATCTAAGACCAGTGGGTGATAGTTTAACTGAATGTCATTATGTTTTGCCAAGAATTAAGTTGAATGAAACTGGAATGGATGGGCCAATAATAGTAGTAGGAAAAAAAGAAAGAATTTTTGTTGTGGTGGTTAATCTGACAGTAGTTAATCACCAAGTTTCCCCAAATCAAGTGATTATTCAAAAATCTTACTTGTGATAAAGCAGAAACTAACACACCATTGTAAAGCAATCATACTCCAATAAAGATGTTAAAAAAAATAAATCTTCTAAAAAAATAAATCTTCTAAAAGTGAGGGCTTTATGTTACTTTTCCAAGTAAGGATACTGACCAACTGGGTCATTCTGTTTCCAGATCTGATCAGATTAGAATGTCTATGGCAAATATCATTGATGCACCAAAAACGATTGATAATTATTAATGGAATGAAACATGGGCTATAATAAAAATACTAGGAGCAAACATATCATAATTCTCATTTCACAGCAAAAGTCTTTCAAATGTTTTAATATCATTGAATTTTAAAAAAATATTATTAATAAGATTTAAATCACAGTCATATTTCAAATATATTGAGTATAAAAACTAAAGCTCAAAGACATATGTAATCAAATCACACATATACTTGTCCACTTTTAAGAGCCACTTGTTAAAACCAGGAAGTAAAAAATATTTTCAAAAATTTCTCCTGTGTATCACTTAAATTGCAGGACTGACTTTCTAAATTCACTAAACATGCTAATCTGATGTGCAGGTTTTCTTTGTGCACCAAATCTACTGCCTTCAAGGCTTTCAGAAATGCATGGTTACCCACTAAACCAGCTTCAATAAACCAGTACTCAGAGCTTTGCTTATCAGTGCAATATTCCAAATCTTCCTAAAACAGGCAAGCAAGAATTCATGCATGTGTGCACACAAACATGCACATACCTCTCACTCGTATGTATGTATTTTTAAAAGATGCGCCAGTTTGGATGTGCAGGACACTTAGAACAGATTGTTAATCACATCTTAAGTAGGAACATCATCATTCTTATTAAACAATGATATTTTTGATGTTTAAATGAGAGATAATACCCCAGTCTTACTAGGTGTTGAACTTGTAAGCATTTTCACATGCAGTGTGTCATTTCATCCTCTCAACAATTCTAGGAGGTTGCTATTATTTTACAGAAAAGGAAATTGTAGTATAGCAATGTTAAGTACCATCTAAATTTACACAGCTCATAAGTAAAGCCCTTTGGTACATGTAGGTTATTCAATAAATATTTGTGAAATAAATGAATAATGAAACAAAAAAGAAGAGGTGGGGAGGAAGGGAGGGAGGGTGGAAGGGAGGAGGAAAGGAGGGAAAGAAATAGAGAGAGAGAGAGAGAGACTGGCAAGGGGGAGAGAGAGAGAGAGAGAGAAAGGGACGGAGGGAAGAAGGAAGGAAGGGGCATGTACACTTGAACTGCAAATCTGCTACACAGTGTTAAAAGAATAGCTTCCTAAGCACTTAGTATCTACATAAAGTTTTTCAGAGCAATTCAATGTTCTGTCAAATTCCATTAAAATGGCATTCTGTTTTGTTCTGCTTTAGTTTGGTTTTCTTTTATCTCAGTGGTGCAAATACTCTGACACATTTTATATTCTACTCAGCTCCTCTAATTGCATGTTTTGCTTAAGCTAGATACTTAAAAAATATTGAAGAATATGTCAAGAAGACCAATCTGAGAAACTCATTTTGAGAAGAGCACTGGGGTAGGGCTGAATAAAGTTGTAATGTGGGGAATGAAAGAATCAAATATCCCTATAAGCACATCAGATCAAGTGCTTAATGAATGTTTCAGATTGGAATACTCCCAACCCCAAAGTATTGAAAATAGAAAAATGCTAGGTTGAGTCTATATATAGAAGAGAGACTTTATATAAAAATCTGATTTATAGAAGACCAAATACGTTATCTAGTTGAAAAAATTAGGCTCAGAAGACCAGAAAATACATTGCAAGAAATAATTTTGTTCAGGCAAGTGAATAGACTGGATGATACATGAGGTCTGATCTCCTTCATCTCTAATTTCTGTTATTCTATGAGTCACTGTCACTTTTTCTCCAATAGCTCAAAAAAATGAATACAATAATCATTCTGTCACTTACTTCAGCAATGTAATTCACAGAGGAAAACTTACAGCTATCTAAGGACTTAGAGGGAAATATACTTTCAATATTATTGAGGAAAGACTATACTATGTTTGTTCTCCTTCAGTTTTCTCTTTTAGCACTTTTACATTTTTTACAAAGGAAAGGACAAAGAAATTCATTCAGATCTGTATTTTGAATGACTGAATTAATTGGAGGCAATTTAGTTAGGCTGATCAGTGAAATTACACTAAAGGGAGATAGACTGCTTGTAACCTAACATACTATTTGTATATTACCATAATAGTATCTCTTAGGCTAGAACAGTGTTTTTCAAACTTTAGCATATGGCAGAATCACCTGGAAGGCTTGTATAAATACATATTCTTGGGACCCACCCTTAAAGGTTCTGATTGAGTAGGGCTAAGGTGGGTTCCCAAAATTTCCATTTCCAAAAGTTTTTCAAGTGATTCTAATGCTGATGGCCCCATTAAGATTTTGTTAACCACTGAGCCAGAAGTTCCTTGAGAGAAGAAAATAGGTCTATATTCTTTGGGAAAAAGATTTCCTACTGAAAGAGATTTCTTAATATTGACTGACTAACTAGATCCATTTCCAAGAATCCTGAGCAGAATAAATACATTATCTTTATTTCAACACTAAACATTATAGTATTGATAAACTTGTATCAAAATAAATATCAAAGTCAACTTCAGATGGATAAATAAATTATATATTAATATTAGAATGTAAAAAGTAAGAAGAACATTTCTACCACGTTGGCAGGGAGATGATGCTTGGTAAGAGGGAGTAGGTGGTTAGGAGTTAGCAACCATATGATAAATCCATAGAATGAGATTCTATTTTTCACTGAATATTTATGAAGAAAGTATACTACCTTATTAAAGAGAAACATACAGAGTTAGGGCAAAGGGTTTAAAGATAAATTTGATAGCTAAAAGAAAAATAAGTGGGACAGTTCCAAGAAGGAAAATTGTGATGGTGAGAAAATATTAAATTAGATGAAAATGGCTTGTTGGAATGCAGAACATGCTGGATTATTTAACAGGAGTTGGTCAATAGAATAGCAAATGCCTTGCCTGGTTATCTGACCATCAGCATGCCTAAGAGTCTCACTATGAATATAATTAAATAATTAGGCAATGAACTGTTAAACCGGACCATGCCCACATGTTCTAGGATCAATTTCAGGCCCCATGTGCTTGTTTATTCAATAAGAGGAAAAGCAGAAGATAACATCCTTATAAATGTATTTAAGAAACAGAAGCAAAGGTACATCAATTATGAAACTTGTGACACAAAAGGTACAAAACGTCCTTGTATTAAAAATACAAAACTGGGACTTCCCTGGTGGCACCATGGTTAAGAATCCACCTGCCAATGCAGGGGACACGGGTTCGAACTCTGGTCCGGGAAGATCCCACATGCCGCGGAGCAACTAAGCCCATGCACCACAACTACTGAGACTGTGTTCTAGAGCCCACAAGCCACAACTACTGAGCCGACGTGCCACAACTGCTGAAGCCTGCACACCTAGAGCCTATGCTCTGCAACAAAAAGAAACCACCACAATGAGAAGCCCGTGCACCACAACTACGAGTAGCCCCCACTCGCCGCAACTAGAGAAAGCCTGTGTGCAGCAACAAAAGACCCAATGCAGCCCAAAACAAACAAATAAATAAATTTATTTTTAAAAAATATTCACAAGGACTGCTGGGCTTTAAATGATACTGGCCCTCAAAATGTCCAGGACTAAGTGTTTGAAAATAATTGAAAACAGCACAGACTTTAAAAATAAAAAAATAAAAAATATAAAACAAAGGAACAAACAAAATAAAACAGAAATGTAGTTATAGATACAGAGAACAAACTTGTGGTTACCAGATGGGAGGGTGGTGGGGAAATAAAGACATAGTTGAAGGGGATTAAGAGGTATAAACTTCCAGCTATAAAAAAAAAAAGATACAAAGGTGTGATGTACACACAGGTAATATAGTCAATAATATTGTAACAACTTTGTATGGTGACAAATTGTAGTGGTCTTATTGTGGTGATCATTTCATAATGTATAAAAATACCAAATCATTATGTCATACACCTAAAATTAATATTATGTTGTATGTTAATTATAACTCAATTAAAATAACAATATCTATAACAGACATAGAAAATAAGTAATACATACATTTACTAACTAAAAAAAAAATTACATAAAGGGAAGCAGGACAGCTACCTAGATTAAAGAGAAACATCTCTTTTCAGCCAGAAAATGTCCTGTGTCTGAGAAAGGTTGGAAATAGAAGAGCTTGAGGTCTGTGTGAGCAAAGATTTAATAGGTCTTCTTTCCCAATATATTTCCAGTTCTGGGTTCAGTGTTCACTACAGAATAGACTCTCCATAAATATAGTATTTCATATGGGAATCTGATGAAATAAAATCTTATAATGCTACATCCTCTATGAAACTTCATTCTTGAAAATATTTAACCTGAATCTAATCAATTATTTACATCTAATTTTTGATTTACACAAAATGCAGGGTAAGGAACAAACTCAATGGCAAGAAACAAACTAAGAAATCCAGAAGGCAGAACATTCTATAAGACAACTAGCTGAGTTTTGTCAAAAGTCAAAAGTTATTAAGAGAAAGTATTGTTTTAAATGAAAAGGAATTTCAGTGAAACAAAAATTAAATATAGCATGAAATTCTTAACTGGATCTGATCTGATCCTTAATTTGATCTTATCAAGAGGTTTTACATGAAACTGAATATGGGGTAAATGTTAGATGGTATTCAGAAATTACTGGTAGGTATGATAAAGATATTGGGTGGCATCTACCAAGGTCCCACCAAAGTATGGGTCTATCCCTGGCCTCTCTATTCTCTTCCATCAATCTGTGTATTCCTGTACCAGTGCTACTTATTTTTTAAACACTGTTTAAAGTATTATAGTCATCAGAGTGACAAAAATCTAAAAATCCCCAAAGTGGCAAGTGCACTGGAAGCTCTCATATAGTGCTGGTAGGGATATAGATTGATACAATTGCTTTAGAGAACAATTTGATGTTAGCATGTATGAGATTGTTCCTTTTTATAGCTGAGGAGTATTCTGTAGTATAAATACAGCATAGTTTGTTAATGGATTTACTTTTGGATGTTTATCTAGTTTGTTTCCAGTTTTTATATATTATGAATAAAGCTACTCTGAGAAAATAAATAAACAGATAAAGGTATTTTGTGGTATTTAACATAAAGTCCTTATTTATTAGTAACACCTTACTGAAGTACATAGAAATGAATGCCATGATTTTTATAATTTACTATAAAATTACTTCAGCAAAAATATCGATGAAGGGGCTTCCCTGGTGGCGCAGCGGTTGAGAATCCGCCTGCCAATGCACGGGACACGGGTTCGTGCCCCGGTCTGGGAAGATCCCACGTGCCGTGGAGTGGCAGGGCCCGTGAGCCATTGCTGCTGAGCCTGTGCGTCCGGAGTCTGTGCTCCGCAACGGGAGAGGCCACGACAGTGAGAGGCTCGCATACCGCCCCCCCGCCAAAAAAAAAATCAATGAAGCAAACTTGCCAAATGTTAACAATTGTTAAATCCAGTGATGGGTGTATTGGTATTTATTATATAATTCACTTCTTTGAATGTTTGAAATATTTATTTAAAAAATTAATTTATAGAAGAAAAAAGTATTGGTGAAGTGAGAAAAGTATTTTTTCTAACCACAATTTATAATTAACATGTATATCCAACTAGAAGTCAAAATTCCTGATGTATGGAATGATGAACACTTTCTAAAGATATCACCTTGATACATTAATTTCACATTTTCATGTAATATGATTTATTCTAAGATGGTATTTTTATTTATTTTGTGCAGTCATTACCCTCCCCGTCAATAAAATCTTATAAGAAATAATAAAGGGAAGAAGGAAGTAAGGGAGAAAGAGATGGAGGGGAGGAAGGGAAGAAGGCAGGAAGAAAGGAGGGAGAAATAATACTTGATTGGATATAGCTAAAATTTCCCATCAGTTAAAATCTCTCCATGGAGAAAGTGTTTTCGAGTGTTTCGATCACTGTGTACCTGAGAGACATAAGTAGGAAGTATTTATTCGCTGGATCCTGTAGTCCCCTATTTATTAAGGATTGGCTGAAAGTTGTTAACTCTCTCATATTTGTAAGTTCATGCCTGAGTTAGAATAGCTGCCTAGGTCCCTGTGGGTGTTGCACACCATGCAGATTTGGCAACATGGTGGCCCAGAAGATGTGGTGCAGAAGTCAAAACAGATTCCAGTTCAGTGAACAGACTCACACCGACCTGAGCCTGGAGCCTGAGATCACTGATGGAACAACCGAGAAGAATCCATAAAGAGAAGACAGGTACTGAGCCATCATTCCAGTTATGGCAAAGAACTGAAGAAAGTGGGACATACACTAAAAGAAACACATCAAGTAAACCATTAATAAGTAGGACAAATAGTCTGTGGGGAAAGGTGAATAAATAGGACCAGGTGAACTGAACCCATGCAATCCTCCTAGAAAGAAGATGAAGAAAGCCCCCTCTCATGGCATTCTGACTACTGCTTGTCCTTGTAGGGATATCTGTGTGGTTCATCAGACTCCTAATAAAGGACTTGCATTCTAATTCTCCTATTTCTATAGCACTGAGGCAGTAAGGTCTTCATGAAGAAAAGCAATCATACCTGACAATTCCATGACCTGGTGCTTAGAGTCTATAGCAGCAGGGCTACCAGATTCACTGACACAGTATATTTCCTTTGTGCATTGTCATCAGAAGAGCATGTCATCTCAGTCCTTCTAACGGATCTCTTTTATCATTTTGTATTCTCTTTATTGGCACCCAAGACTTTAGATCCATTATCCCTCATCTCGTTTCATACTGTCATCCAACAGGCTCCTGCTAATCCTGTCATCTTGCTCACCCTTCATGGTTTGCGCTATTACAAAGCCTTTGCTCTTTGGCGCCACATGTCCAGGGCCAGAAATAAAACTCCTTTAAATATGTTTACACTATTTTGATTCCTGATGGTGACACCCTCTAGCTGCAATTTGTACAGGTTAACAACCCGAGGAGCATCAACTATTCTGGCATTCTTGGTCTAAAGTAATCCTCAAAAAAGAAAAAAAAAAAAGTGTCAAAGTGTTTCATTCCCCCATTTACATTCCTAGAAAAAGATTTCTGACTAATAGGAGGCAAATTGACCCACCTTGGTTGCTTTTTTCCATCCCTCACTTTCAAATCTTTACTTCAAGGTTACAAAGTATTTCTATAATTTGGAAAACATAGAATAGAATGTATAAATATAAACTCCCAATTAGTTGCTGATGAAATCATGTCCCCTCCCACCTCATATGCATTTTATTCAGCAAATAAAAAGTCTGAATTTGTAAATTGAGTTCACTGAAGCTTAAACCGGATTTGAGCTTGAAAAGCTCATAGCATTTGGTTTTGCTTATAAATAGTGCCTGACACTTCCCAAATTCAATTAGGTTCAATTATTGCAAAGTCATATTATAAGCAAAATTTGAGTCTATAAGCCTATTTTAAAGTGGCCTCAGTATATTTTAGTGTGTGAGATTTTATTTTTGCTTTATGTTTTAAATTATTACTGCATTTCAGGGAATAGATGAGTTCATTTTTTCAAATCATGAATATAGCATTATTGGAAATATGGGCTGCTGGAGATTTTTGTTTGATCCTTTTCTGATTTTGCACTCTAATTTCATTTCAGTGCTGAAATCAGGGAAACTATGATTCAGTTTTTCTTGCCCTATATAAGCTAGAAATGCCTTGATAAGTAGGCCTTACTTATTATCTGACAATTATTTCCGTGGACAGATTTTCTCATTTACTTTTTTCTCTTAAAGACTCACAACAGGTGTTTAGAATAAATATAGTAAGCAAACGTCATATAAACTAAAAGCCAGGATAAGAAGTATTCATTGTTTGTGAAATGCTACTTTTTAAATATCTTTTTCCGAAAGCAATCTTGGTCTCTTGAGAGATCCTGATTACAAGAAAAATAAAAAGGAGAGCAAAAAACGGAATAAAAATCTTCTATCTTTTTTATTATAATACGATAGGTGTACAGTAGAGCATTTAGAAAAGATAGGCAGGAAAATAAAATGAATAGATAAAAATTTTATAATCTCAACACCCAAAGATAACTTCTATTAATGATTTTATGGATACCTTTACTGACTCTTTTCTCTCTATGTATATGAGGTTTAAAGATATGAAAATTACTTAAAATGTGCCCAGCAGTGATAGTAGTTGTCATTGTTGTTATGGCTATATTTAATCAACTCCATATTGGATTAGTCATTCAAACATTCATTCAACACAGATCTTTTCAATATCTACTGTGCTTCAGCTACTATCCTTGGAGATGAGGAAAAACCAGTAGGAAAGGCAGGAGATGCTATCCTTCTGGAGTTTACATTCCAGTGGAAGGAGACATACCAGGGTGTGTGTGTGTGTGTGTGTGTGTGTGTGTGTGTGCGCGCGCGTGTGTGTGTGCACGCATGTAGATGACAGATAGACAGTCAGATAAGTGCTACATGCTATGAAGTGATAAATGATATGAAGAATATAAAGCAGTGCAGGAGAACAGAGAGGCCATAACAGTTGGTGGGGAGGGTTTGCAATTTAAAATAAGTCGGTCAGGGAAGCCTTGCTATCAAAGGGATGTTTGAAAAGACTTAAAGAAGTTAAGGGTGACAATCACACAGAAATTTTGGGGAAGAGCATTTCAGGAAGCAAGTGATGCCACACATGTTTAGGAAGAAAGCCAGTGTGGCAGGAACAGCATAGGTAAGGAAGAAAAGACTAGGAGATGGGGTGGGGTATGATAAAGCAGGGTTTTACAGGCCACTAGAGCATCTGGAATTTGACAACTGAATGAAATGGTTTGCCATGCCAGAGTTTTGAGCAAAGGGGTGGCATGCTCTGGTTTATAATGGTCCAATGATCATCTTGGATGTTGTCTTGAGAATAGCTTGTGTATGTGGGGCATGGGGAGAAAGCTTGAGGGAGAAACAAGGAAATTAGTAAGGAAGCTGTTAAAATAATCCAGATGAGAGAAAATGATGGCTTGAACCAGGGTGATAGCAGTACAGATAGTAGAAATGCATTCGGACACATATAAGTGAAAGTATAATCCAGAATGACTCCAAGGCTTTGGGAGGAAGAAGTTATCACTGATGTTAAGTTTAAGGGGTCTATTATACAAACAAATGTAGATGCTGAGTAGGAAGTTGGTTGGGTGAGTTTGGAGTTCAGTGAAGCCTTCTGAGTAGAGATGTACAATTGACAAGAATTAAATGATAATCAACTGGGTGAATATAGTAGGGAAAAAAAGAAGAGAAAAAAGGATTAAGGGCTGAGCACTAGCAAACTTCACAATCTGGAGGTTGTACCTATAAGGAAAAATCTGCAAAGGAGACTAAAAAAATCAGTAAGCAAGTTAAGAGCAAAACCATGGTTGTTCAGTGGCCTAGATGCCAAGAGAATACAGTACTTCATACAGAAAGTACTAAAGAATTGTTTCCAGTGCTACAAGAAGGTCAAGTAAAATGAGACCCGAGGTTAGACAACTGGATTTAGCAACCTTGCAGTCATTGGTAGGGCAACCATATGTTGTCTGAGGCAGTCCTACTTTATTCCCAATGCCTCAGTGTAATAATCATTCCTGCTCCCATTCACTCTCAAAGATGCCCAGGCTTGGATATATGTTATATAGTCAACCAAGCTATTGATGACCTTATGAAAGTTGTTTTATGAATGATGGGGCAAAAATCTATTTAGAATGGTATCAAATGATATCAGAAGGTGGGAATTAGAGAAATGAAGCAGACTTCCTTTAGAAGGGTTTTGCTGTCAAGTAGAACAAAGAAATAGGCTGGTAGCTTGAGGGGATTGTGATATCAATAGAGGGTTATTTCACAGGATAGTAAAGGATTATTTTTATTTTTTATAGCATGTTTTGCTAAGCTGATAGGAATGATCTGGTAGAGATGAGAAAAAATAGGACGAAGAAGAGAAAGAAATGCTGGAGTACAAAGTGAGAAGGGCTGTATCTGGTGCACAAGTGGGGTTGTTGGCCTCAGATAGGAGCACAGAAAATTAATCCATACCAACAGGAAGAAAAGCAACATATCTAGATGCAGTTAGGCAGAGTTGATGTGGTGGACACAAGTGGAAGATCTCTTCTGATTATGCTTTTTTCAGTTTTCTCCTCATGAGCCATGGGGTGAGAGTGAGGAAGGCACTGGGAATGCCTGAGAAGACAGAATGTAAGTATGAAGCCATCATCTAGGACAGCAGAGAGACACTGTCTAGGGAAATTGAGAAAGGTTTCTACACTTTAATAAAACCCATTTAAGATTAGTAACCATGAATTTAAAATGAAACAGTATCAGCATTGTTTTGTAGGTTTTGCTTTTCCAGATTGTTGCAGTTGGATTTAACAAGAATTGGGTACTTGCTAGACAAATATAATTAAAGGGAAATGGGTAAGAAATTAAAGTTTTATACAAGAAAGTGATTATAATGAAGAGTTATGGATTTTAAGCTCTATAAGCAAAGAACTCGATGGGTAAACTGCAACTGTACTTTGTGTGGTCACGAAATTGATGAAATGGGAAAAAAAAGTGAGCTTGAAAAATTAGAGGTGTCAGGCAGAAGAGTAAGGTGACCAAAATTAAGAGTATCAAAAAGTTGCATCACAGGTTATATACTGTCTAGATTATGACCACAGGAAAGGAGTAGCATTGGAGAGAGACAGGAGATAAAATTTTCAAGGTTTGAGGGGATGTGACCTGGGGGTTGGTAGATGATTGAGGGTTCTTGGATTGTATGGCCTGGTGACATGATATTCAGAACTGAAGGTTTTTTGGAAGAAGGGAGGCAGGATAGTCTGGAAATGGTATTGAGGAACAAGGAGGATATGTGTTTTACTTCAGGTCCAAGAGCATGATAGATGTGTGAAGAAAAAAGAGCCACCACTTGAGAGGACATCAGGAGAAGAGTTAACCTCGGAAAAGGCTTTTTTTTTTTTATTATTATAGCAAGAAGAGAGGAGAACATTGAGATTATAGAGATGTTGACTAATGACTGATGTTTGCTTTTAAAGAGTACAGTAGAAGAATGGAAAGAATTTGAGAAAGGAAGGAGATGAAGATCAGAATAAAAGGATTTTCAGAGCCTTAAACAGAGTAGAGGGCTTCCCTGGTGGCACAGTGGTTGAGAGTCCGCCTGCTGATGCAGGGTACATGGGTTCGTGCCCTGGTCTGGGAAGATCCTACATGCCGTGGAGCAGCTGGGCCCGTGAGCCATGGCCACTGAGCCTGCGCGTCTGGAGCCCGTGCTCTGCAACAGGAGAGGCCACAACAGTAAGAGGCCCGTGTACCGCAAAACAACAACAACAACAACAAACAAACAGGGTAGAATCCAAAATATAATGAAGTACCTAGAAGTCTTGAGCATCTTGCAATCACTAACATAAGCAGTATCCTATGGACATGATTAGTGAGTCCTGTTGGTCTCAAGGGAGGGAGTACACTTGTTAAGAATTAGAGGTAGTAGGTGACTGGATAATTGCTTTTGGTTAGTTCTATGTCATGAACTATTTTTAAGTCATCAAATATACTATGACAACACTGTATTGGATGAACTCTATTCTACTGTATAGACACAAAATAATTCATTAGTTAATTCAGTGAGCGTATATTAAGTGCCTAACGGGTGCTAGTCATGATATATGTTAGGGATACAGCAAAGTAAGTTAGATACAGTCTTTGTCTTCATTGAACTCAAAATACAACAGAGAAAAACATGGAATCAGAAGGGGAATGATCATTCGTATGTTACTATGGATGATCAGGAGAATGGGCATGGGAATGAAGGTGGTGAGAGATGAATGAAGCAAAGTTTATGAGGCAAAGAGATAAGAATGTTGGATTGAATGGAAAAAAATGAACAGCACTTCAGGGAAAACAAAAAGACAAAGTTTAAGAGGACAGGGGATAGTGAACAGTAGCATAAAACAGAAGCAATGAACATATGCAGAATACACAACCTTGTAAATCTTGGTAAGAGGTGTTTGTCTTTTGTTTGTTTTCTTTTCACTTCACAACTATTAGACACAGGCAGTTGTTCCTTTTTCTCTATTATACATAGCATGGTTGTTGCTTATAACAACTGTCTCTTAGGTAAATCTTAGTGTCAGATATATCATTTTCTCTTGGATACTCTCCCTAGAATTGGAATTGATAAGGCGAACAACAGGAATATTTTAATCTAATTTTAAAATCCTGCCAAATTATACTTCATCAGTAAAGCCTCCTCCCCCTCAATTTTCCCCAAAATTTGTTTTATTACTTTTTAAATTCTATATGATAGATGAAATATAAGGTCTCATTTTATTTCATGATTTGTGACACTGAGGACTTTTTTTTCACTTAAATTGGCTAATTATATTTCCTCTTCTCTTAATAGTCTAGTACATGTCCTTTGACCATTTTTATTAGGATTTTTGTCTTCGATTAATTGATTTTAAATATTTTTTATTAGCACAATTGGTTCTTTACTTTTCACTAATATTTTTCCAGTTTATCTTTTTCTTGACCTTTTCACTATACAAAAATATGTTCATTTCATTTCTTTTTATTATAATTAAATTTTTATTAGTCTTTTCATTTATAATTACATATTTTATGTTATACTTGAAAAGGCTTTTCCCATTTTAACATTTATGTTTTTTTCTAGTATAATTATTATGTCTTTGCTTTTATTTTTCTACTGTTTATTTTTTTATTTATAATTTTTATACAACTAGAATAGACAAATGGAGTCTGAGGAAGAAATAATCAAAGATGTCCCTAGGAATTAAACCTATGGATTAAGAGGCTAAATAGGCCATTTCTCAACAGAAAACATGTGGAAGGTGTCAAGTCCATGTTGGAAGGGGCTTTGTTTGAGAGTCTAGGCAGTTACTTACTATTTGCCTGGACTTTCAATTTACACCTTTTAAAAAAGGATAAATGAATCTAACTGCCTTTTAAGATTGTTGTGACAGTGTTTGTAAAGTGCATAACAAATGTTAACTATTGTTTTCATCACTATTTCAGCAGGACTGAATACATGTCCCTGGGATGAGTAGAAAAACTATTAAAAAGGAAAGGAGCATACAGAGTTATTTTAGCATTTTAAACATTCAATTTTTGGAATTTTTTCTATTAAAAAAATCTTGACAAAAATGTATGACTTTGTTAGATAAAAGCTTGATTGACTAAGGAATCAGGGTGCTCTCAAAAAAATATGTTCGGAAAGAAGCTCAGCTAAGATATCAGTTACATAAACTCACAGCACAAGTCACTTCTAGGATTATCCAAGCAGATTCCTGGTGCAAGTCAGTGTAAATTATACAGGAAATAATTTCTCCCCTGCCCTCCATTAAAAGTAGGCTGGGGATGTGCCCCAGAAAATGGCTGTGATACCTCATAGCAGAGTGTAATCTAATATATTTAAGATAAGTGGTTCGAAAGGAGATAAAATTAAAATTCATAAAGCCTTTCACAAAAGGCATCAAGTTGGTAATTGTAGTTACTAGTTCATATCCAGATTTTTTAATGTGGACTTTTGCAGCTCTATTCTATCAACATATTTGAAAGTACAATAGCCCTCATTTCCATACTGTAGCCTTCTTTTCCATATTGTTCCATGTTTACTCAGACTCAAGAAGTGAATACTTTTAGGCAACACATGGACAAGATGCATTCAAATAATAATGGAATGTCAGCATCTCATCACCATGATCAATATAAACTGGAACCTATGGAAAGAAGAAAACATTGTGCTTGATTAAACATTGACATTAATATTTTAGTATTAGAAATTTCAAAATGTCCTTTCTCTCCTTGAGTTCATTAAGCCCTCAGAGAAGCTTTACAGACTCAAAATCCTATTCCATGTTGGTTTTTCATTTATGAATCTCAAAGAGTAAAAATGAGATTTAATGACTTCTGAGGTCATGGTTCTTTTCACACCTATAGTATTCTACAAAAGATCTACTTCACTAACTTCACTTTGACATGTCATTTGACCCTGAACTTACAAAATTTAAATGCCACAGAGTTCTTTTTTTTAAATTGAAGTACGGTGCAAATACAAAAATTGCACAGATCATAAAGAGATAGCTCAATGTATTATCACAAGTTGAGCACACCTGTGAAAGTCCACCCAATTCAAGAAATAGAACTTACCAGCACCTCAGAACATCACTTTCTCTGAACATAAAAATAAAAGAATCCTTTTTTCCTTCCTCCCTTCCTGACTTTCTTTCTTCCTTCTGTTATTTTTATTTTTTAATAATTTTTAAAGGTTACTTTACATTTACAGTTACTTCAAAATATTGGCTAAATTCACCATGTTGTACAATACACCCTTGTAGCATATCTTACACCAAATAGTTTGTACCTCCAACGCCCCAACCCCTATATTGTCCCTCATTGCTACCCACTGATAACCACTACTTTGTTCTCTATACCTGGTGAGTCTGCTTCTTTTTTGGTATATTAACTATTTTGTTCTATTTTTTAGGTTCCACATGTAAGTGATATCATACAGTATTTGTCTTTCTCTGTCTGACGTATTTCACTTAGCATATTGCCCTCCAAATCCATTCATGTTGCTGCAAATTTCTTTCTTTTTTATGGCTGAGTAGTATTCCATTGTATATAAATACACCACATCTCCTTTATCCATTCATCCGTTGATGGATGTTTAGGTTGTTTCCATATCTTGACAATTGTAAATAATGCTGCTATCAACACTGGGGCGCATGCTGTATCTTTTCAAATTCATGTTTTTCTTTTCATTTTTTCAGATATATACCTAGGACTGGAATTGCTGGATCACATGATAGTTCTACTGTTAGTTTTTTTAGAAACCTACTACTGTTTTCTATAGTGGCTGCACCAATTTACATTCCCACCAACAGTGTAGCAGGGTTCCCTTTTCCCCATATCCTCTTCAACATTTGCCATTTGTGGTCTTTTTGGTGACAGCCATTCTGATGGGTGTGATGTGATATCTCATGTGGTTTCGATTTGCATTTCCCTGATGATTAGTGATGTTAAGCATCTTTTCACGCACCTGCATTTCCTCTTTGGAAAAATGTCAATTAATTTCTTCTGCCCTGTTTTTAATTAGGTTGTTTGTTTATTTGATACTGATTTGTAAGAGCTATTTATATGAATCAGTAATTTAAAAACTCCCAACAAACAAAAGAAAACTGTAAGAAACTGAGGAAAGAAAATGAAGACGACACAAAAAGATGGAAAGGTGTGCCATGTACTTGGATTTGAACAATCAATTTGTTAAAATGATCACACTATACAAGGCAATCAACAGATTCAAAGCAATCCTTATCAAAACACCAAGGACATTTTCACAGAACTAGAACAAATAATTTCAAAATTTGTATGGAAACACAAAAGACCCTAAATAGCCAAAACAATCTTGAGGAAAAAGAACAGCTGGAAGAATCACACTCCCTGCCTTCAGACTATACTACTAACTACTAATTTAGAATCATCAAAACAGTATAATACTGGCACAAAAACAGACACATAGATCAATGGAACCAGATAGAGAGCCCAGAAATAAACCCACGTACTTACGGTCAATTAATCTATGACAAAGGAGGCAAGAATAGACAATGGAGAAAAGATAGTCTCTTCAATAAGTAGTGCTGGGAAAACTGGACAGCTACATGTAAAAGAATGATATTAGAACATTCTCTAACACCATATACAAAAAATAAACTCAAAATGATTTAAAGACCTAAATGTAAGACTGGATACTATAAAACTACTGGAGGAAAACATAGGCAGAACACTCTGACATAAACTGCAGTAATATTTTTTTGGATGCATCTCCTAAAGGAAATAAAAACAAAAATAAACAAATAGGACCTAATTAAACTTAAAAGCTTTTGCACAGCAAAGGAAACCAACAACAAAACAAAAAGACAACCTACTGAATGGAGGAAAATATTTGTGAATGATATGACTGATAAGGGATAAATATTTCTTCTATTATTTTTAATCTAAAATTAGTTTAATCTAAATTAAACTATAATTTTCATATCCATTGAATCTAGACACATACTCTTAAACCTCAGGGAAAAAAATCTTGAAATCTTTGAGTTGGGGGAACTAATTATGTTTTCTATAAAATCCTAAACCCTGGCTTAAAATATTGTTCAATTGAATAGATTTTTTAGGATGCATAAAATTCTACACCATTGGGATTCATTCAAATAAACTTATCTCTACATTATTAAGCAGTGTTTACTTGAGCTTATAATTGTCTGTAACTTCCAGTAAATAATACTACAATTTCACAACAACACAAAATTATTTAATTTGTACTTCAACAGCAGATTTTTTTTTTTTTTTTTTTTTTGGTGGTATGCGGGCCTCTCACTGTTGTGGCCTCTCCTGTTGCAGAGCACAGGCTCCAGATGCACAGGCTCCGTGGCCATGGCTCATGGGCCCAGCCGCTCCGTGGCATGTGGGATCTTCCCGGACCGGGGCATGAACCCATGTCCCCTGCATCAGCAGGCGGATTCTCAACCACTGTGCCACCAGGGAAGCCCCAGCAGATTTTTAAACATTTTTCTTTTTCTTTTTTAGTTTGAATCTCAAAATCCTAGTTCTTAGGTGAGGATCAATTCCTGAGTTCTTTGACAGAACTTGGGTGGAGTTTGTATTCATCCCATTTGACTGCTGATCTGCCTCATTTATCTTCCCGAATATCTGACTTCATAAATACTTATTCTTAATCTTAAATATAAAAATACTTCATATTACACATTTTTAAGTCCCCAATTAATGAGTTACAATTTTAGTTAAAGCTCATTTGTTTTCAATATAGGCAGTCACAGAGGTAAATGTTTGTGCATTTGATTAAAAACTGTATTTGACTTATGCAAATAACTTTCTTAATTATTTTTTTAATTTTAAGAAATTTCTAATTGAAAAGTTTAAGATTCAGCTAAAGCTCCACTCCTTATCATTTCTCCTTTTCTACCAATTGGTACCCATACCCCTAAAGTCGTTCTCTAAATTGTCCCAATGTATTTTTATATTTTTTTCAGTATTTATAGTCATCAGTAAGATACTGATTATATCATAATATATGTGTCCTTTTAAAGCTTGATTATTTAGCATACATTTGCAAATTATTTTTATGTAATAAATTTATTTTTATATCTACAACGTTTCATCAAGTAAATAAACCACAGTTCCTCTACACCCCTATTATTAGGAAATGAAGTTTTTTCCATTTCTTTGTTAATATAACAGTGCTCGAATGACCATCTTTATAACTATTTCCTTATACATATGAAAGTTTATGTGGTAGAATTCAAAAGTGCTGTCTTTAACTTTACTCAGAATTCCAAATTATTTTCCAGAGTAGTTACATTAATTTTACTTAAAATAACAATATGCAACATTTTTCCGTTTTTAAAACCTTATCAAGGGCTTCCCTGGTGGCGCACTGGTTGAGAATCCACCTGCCGATGCAGGGGACACGGGTTTGTGTCCCGGTCCGGGAAGATCCCACATGCTGCAGAGCGGCTGGGCCCGTGAGCCATGGCCGCTGACCTTGCGTGTCCAGAGCCTGTGCTCTGCAACGGGAGAGACCACAACAGTGGGAGGCCCGCGTACCACAAAAAAAAAAAAAAAAAAAACCAACAAAACCCAAAAATCTTATCAATAGTTGACATTTTTTAACATCTTGTAATCAAACAGATGACTGAGAAATGTATAGTTCCACAACACTGAACAAGAGTAGTCATACAACGTGTTGTAGGTCAAAAAAAAAAAGAAAATTTCTACATGACTTAAACTGTCAAATCCAAGATTGTGATTTGAATATTTTTAAAAGCTGGTGTTATTAGGCCAATCACCAACACACAGAGGTTTTTCTTTTTGTATTTATAACACAGCATGCTAGCTAAGTGCTCTGGAAGTACTAATGACTATGAATAGATATTTTCCTTTTGGAGTATGAACATTTATGAGTACAAATTTATTTGCAGCATTATAGTTTAGTGGGGAAAGTGGTCTATCTTTTAAGCAAGGCTACTACTCTCTTATTTTATAAAGAAAACCACAAATATCAGAAAAACATCCCACCATACTTTAGCCCGAACCTAAATATTTATTTGCATCTTTTTTTCATATTTTATCCCCTCCTATAGGTACTGTGACAAAGATATGCAACCTCTTATCTAATTCTTTCATCTACATACTGCATCCCAATTATTTCCTTCTTTTTTCTCAAGAACTTCATGTCATCAATCACATGGCCACTCCCTGTTCTTTTCCCTTCTCTTCTTTCATGGGTCTTTCCATCAGCATTTCATCTAGAATCAAAACTTTATTACTACCCCATGTTTCCCACCATTGCCCTATCATTCTTTACCTTTACTGCTGTGTTCCTTAAAACAGTAGACTGCCCCTTTAATACTCATTCACTGCTGCTCACCTACTTACTGATAGGTGATGTCTGCCAGCAGGCTCCAGTGTGAAGGGTCTCTCAAGGCCTTCTCTTTATTCAATTCCATTTGACACATTTCAACCCCTATCTCACTAAAGTTTATGTAGCATTTGACCTATTGATTTATCACTCTATTAAATAAATTATCATCTATTGGTTTATTTCTGATAACAAATTAAACAGTTTTTTCAGAACGTTTCATACAGAAAGTTGTGCTTTTTAAATCATAAGTATTTATTTATTTATATGGTCTGTCTTTTTTCACTCACCATAATTGTTTATTTTTTTAACAATTTTAAGACAGCACTTTTGAATTCTACCACACATAAACTTTCATATGTATAAGGAAATAGTTATAAAGATGGTCATTCGAGCACTGTTATATTAGCAAAGAAATGGAAAAAACTTCATTTCCTAATAATAGGGGAGTAGAGGAACTGTGGTTTATTTACTTGATGAAATGTTGTAGATATAAAAATGAATTTATTACATAAAAATCTTTATTGGAGTATAATTGCATTACATTGTTGTGTTAGTTTTTGCTGTGTAACAAAGTGAATCAGCCATACATATACATATATCCCCATATCCCCTCCCTCTTGAGTCTCCCTCCCACCCTCCCTATCCTACACCTACAGGTGGTCACAAAGCACTGAGCTGCTCTTCCTGTGCTATGTGACTGCTTCCCACTAGCTATCTATTTTACATTTGGTAGTGTATATATGTCCATGCCACTCTCTCACTTCGTCCCAGATTACCCTTCCCCCTCCCCATGTCCTCAAGTCCATTCTCTATGTCTGTGTCTTTATTCCTGTCCTGTCCCTAGGTTCTTCAGAAACTTTTTTTTTTTTTAGATTCAATATATATGTGTTAGCATATGGTATTTGTTTTTCTCTTTCTGACTTACTTCATTCTGTATGACAGGCTCTAGGTCCATCCACCGCACTACAAATAATTCAATTTCATTTCTTTATATGGCTGAGTAATATTCCATTGTACACATGTACCACATCTTCTTTATCCATTCCTCTGTCGATGGACACTTAGGTGGCTTCAATGTCCTGGCTAATATAGATAGAGCTGCAATAAACATTGGGGTACATGACTCTTTTTGAATTATGGTTTTCTCAGGGTATATGCCCAGTAGTGGGGTTGCTGGGTCATATGGTAGTTCTATTTGTAGTTTTTTAAGGAACCTCCATAATGTTCTCCATAGTGGCTGTATCAATTTACATTCCAACCAACAGTGCAAGAGGGTTCGCTTTTCCCCACACCCTCTCCAGCATTTATTGTTTTGTAGATTTTTTGATGATGGCCAATCTGACTGCTGTGAGGTGATACCTCATTGTAGTTTTGATTAGCAATTCTCTAATGATTTGTGATGTTGAGCATCTTTTCATGTGTTTGTTGGTAATCTGTATATCTTCTTTGCAGAAATGTCTATTTAGGTCGTCGGCCCATTTTTGGAATGGGTTGTTGGTTTTTTTGATGTTGAGCTGCATGAGCTGCTTGTATATTTTGGACATTAATGCTTTGTCAGTTGCTTCACTTGCAAATATTTTCTCCCATTCTGAGGGTTGTATTTTTGTCTTGCTTATGGTTTCCTTTGCTGTGCAAAAGCTTTTAAGTTTCATTAGGTCCCATTTGCTTATTTTTGGTTTTATTTCCATTTCTCTAGGAGGTGGGTCAAAAAGGATCTTGCTGTGATTTATGTCATAGAGTGTTCTGCCTATGTTTTCCTCTAAGAATTTTATAGTGTCTGGCCTTACATTTAGGTCTTTAATCCATTTTGGGTTAATTTTTGTGTATGGTGTTAGGGAGCATTCTAATATCATTCTTTTACATGTAGCTGTCCAGTTTTCCCAGCACCACTTATTGAAGAGGCTCTCTTTTCTCCATTGTATATTCTTGCCTCCTTTATCAAAGGTAAGGTGACCATATGTGCGTGGGTTTATCTCTGGGCTTTCCATCCTGTTCCATTGATATATATTTCTGTTTCTGTTCCAGTACCATACTGTCTTAATTACTGTAGCTCTGTAGTACAGTCTGAAGTCAGGGAGCCTGAATCCTCCAGCTCCATTTTTCTTTCTCAAGATTGTTTTGGTTATTCAGGGTCTTTTGTGTTTCCGTACAAATTGTGAAATTTTTTGTTCTAGTTTTGTGAAAAATGCCATTGGTAATTTGATAGTGATTGTCTTGAATCTGTAGATTGCTTTGGGTAGTATAGTCAATTTCACAGTTTTGATTCTTCCAATCCAAGAACATGGCATCTCTCTCCATCTGCTTCTATCATCTTTAATATATTTCTTCAGTGTCTTATAGTTTTCTGCACACAGGTCTTTTGTCTCCCTATGTAGGCTTATTCCTAGTTATCGTATTCTCTTTGCTTCAATGGTAAATGGGAGTGTTCTCTTAATTTCTCTTTCAGATTTTTCATCATTAGTGTATAGGAACACAAGAGATTTTTGTGCATTCATTTTGTATCCTGCTACTTTACCAAATTCACTGAGTAGCTCTAAGAGTTTTCTGGTGGCATCTTTAGGATTCTCTGTATAGTATCATGTCATCTGCACACAGTGACACTTTTACTTCTTCTCTTCCAATTTGGATTTCTTTTATTTCTTTTTCGTTTCTGATTGCTGTGGCTAAAACTTCCAAAACTATGTTGAATAATAGTGGTGAGAGTGGGCAACCTTGTCTTGTTCCTGATATTAAAGGAAATGGTTTCAGTTTTTAACCATTGAGAATATGTTGGCTGTGGGTTTGTCATATATGGCCTTTATTATGTTGAGGTAAACTCCCTCTATGCCTACTTTCTGGAGAGTTTTTATATAAATGGGTGTTGAATTTTGTCAAAAGATTTCCTGCATCTACGGAGATGATCGTACGGTTTTTATCCTTCAGTTTGTTAATAGGGTATATCACATTGATTATGTATATTGAAGAATTCTTGCATTCCTGGGATAAACCCCACTTGATCATGGTGCATGATCCTTTTAATGTGCTGCTGCATTCTGTTTGATAGCATTTTGCTGAGGATTTCTGCATCTATGTTCATCAGTGATATTGGCCTGTAGTTTTCTTCTTTTGCGGCATCTTTGTCTGGTTTTTGTATCAGGGTGATGGTGGCCTCACAGAATGAGTTTGGGAGTGTTCCTCCCTCTGCTATATTTTGGAAGAGTTTGAGAAGGGTAGGTGTTAGCTCTTCTCTAAATGTTTCATAGAATTTGGCTGTGAAGCCATCTGGTCCTTGGTTTTTTTTGTTGGAAGATTTTAAGCCACAGTTTCAATTTCAGTGCTTGTGATTGTTTTTATATCTTCTATTTCTGCCTGGTTCAGTCTTGGAAGGTTGTGCTTTTCTAAGAATTTGTCAATTTCTTCCAGGTTGTCCATTTAATGGCATATAGTTGTTTGTAGTACTCTCTCATGATCCTTTCTATTTCTGCAGTGTCAGTTGTTACTTCTCCTTTTTCATTTCTAATCCTGTTGATTTGAGTCTTTTCCCTTTCTTCCTTGATGAGTCAGGCTAATGGTTTATCAATTTTGTTTACCTTCTCAAAGAACCAGCTTTTAGTTTTATTTATCTTTGCTAACATTTCCTTCATTTCTGTTTCATTTATTTCTGATCTGATCTTTATGATTTCTTTCCTTCTGGTAACTTTGGGGTCTTTCTGTTCTTCTTCCTCTAATTGCTTTAGGTGTAAGGTTAGGTTGTTTATTTGAGATTTTTCTTGTTTCTTGAGGTAGGATTGTAATGCTATAAATTCCCCTCTTAGAATTGCTTTTGCTACATCCCATAGGCTTTGGGGCATCATTGTCATTTGTTTCTTCATATGTTCTGATTTCCTCTTTGATTTCTTCAGTGATCTCTTGGTGGTTTAGTAGTGTATTGTTTAGTAGGCTCCATGTGTTTGTATTTTTTTACAGTTTTTTTTCCTGTACTTTATATCTAGTCTCATAGCATTGTGGTCAGAAAATATACTTGATACAATTTCAATTTTCTTAAATTTACCAAGGCTTGATGTGTGACCCAATATATGATCTCTCCTGGAGAATGTTCCATGAGCAGTTTAGAAGGAAGTGTATTCTGTTGTTTTTGGATGGAATGTCCTATACATATCAATTAAATCTAACTTGTTTAATGTATCATTTAATGAGTTTCCTTATTTATTTTCATTTTCCATGATGTGTCCAGTGGTGAAAGTGGGGTGTTAAAGTCCCTTACTATGATTTTGTTACTGTCTGTATCCCCTTTTAGGGCTGTTAGCATTTGCCTTATGTATTGAGGTGGTCCTATGTTGGGTGCATAAATATTTACAATTTTTATATCCACTTCTTGGATTGATCCCTTGATCATTATGTTGTGTCCTTCTTTGTCTCTTGTAATAGTCTTTATTTTAAACTCTATTTTGTCTGATATGAGAATTGCTACTCCAGCTTTTATTGATTTCCACTTGCATGGAATATCTTTTTCCATCCCTTCACTTGCAGTCTGTATGTGTGCCTAGGTCTGAAGTGGTTCTCTTGTAGACAGCATATGTACAGTTCTTGTTTTTGTATCCATCCAGCCAGTCTCTGTCTTTTGGTTGGTGCATTTAATCCATTTACATTTAAGGTAGTTATCGATATTTATATTCCTATTACTATTTTGTTAATTGTTTTGGGTTTGTTATTGTAGATCTTTTCCCTCTCTTGTGTTTCCTTCCTAGAGAAGTTCCTTTAGCATTTGTTGTAGAGCTGGTTTGGTGGTGCTGAATTCTCTTAGGTTTTGCTTGTCTGTAAAGGTTTTAATTTCTCCATCGAATCTGAATGAGATCCTTGCTGGGTAGTGTAATCTTGGTTGTAGGTTTTTCCCTTTCATCACTTTAAGTATGGCATGCCACTCCCTTGTGGCTTGCAGAGTTTCTGCTGAAAGTTCAGCTGTTAACATTATGGGGACCCCCCTGTATGTTATTTGTTGCTTTTCCCTTACTGCTTTTAATATTTTTTCTTTGTATTTAATTTTTGATAGTTTGCTTAATAGGTGTCTTGGCGTGTTTATCCTTGGATTTATCCTGTATGGGACTCTCTGTGCTTCCTGGATTTGATGGGCTATTTCCTTTCCCATATTAGGGAAGTTTTCAACTATAATCCGTTCAAATATTTTCTCAGTCCCTTTCTTTTTCTCTTGTTCTTCTGGGAACCCTATAATTCTAATGTTAGTTCATTTAAAGTTGTCCCAGAGGTCTCTGAGATTGTCTTCAAGTCTTTTCTTTCTTTTTTCTTTATTCTGCTCTGTGGTAGTTATTTCCACTATTTTATCTTCCAGGTCACTTATCTGTTCTTCTGCCTCAGTTATTCTGCTCTTGCCTCCTTCTAGAGAATTTTAAATTTCATCTATTGTGTTGTTAATCATTTTTTTGTTTGCTCTTCAGTTCTTCTAGGTCCTTGTTAAACGTTTCTTGTATTTTCTCCATTCTATTTCCAAGACTTTGGATCATCTTTATCATCATTACTTTGAATTCTTTTTCAGGTAGACTGCCTATTTCCTCTTCATTTGTTTGGTCTGGTGGGTTTTTACTTGCTCCTTCATCTGCTGTGTGTTTCTCTGTCTTCTCATTTTACTTAACGTACTGTGTTTGGGGTCTCATTTTTGCAGGCTGCAAGTTCGTAGTTCCTGTTGTTTTTGGTGTCTGCCCCCAGTGGGTAAGGTTGATTCACTGAGTTGTGTATGCTTGCTGGTGGAGGGGACTGGTGACTGTGTTCTGTTGGATGAGGCTGGATCTTATCATTCTGGTGGGCAGGACCACATCTGGTGGTGCGTTCTGGGCTGTTTCTGAACTTATTATGATTTTAGGCAGCCTTTCTGCTGATGGGTTGGCTTGTGTTCCTGTCTTGCTAGTTGTTTGTCATGGTGTATCCAGCTGTCCCACAAAGGAGCTTCCTGCTCATTGAGTGGAGCTGGGTCTTATCATTGAGATGGAGGTCTCTGGAAGAGCTCTCACTGATTGATATTACATGGGGCTGGGAGGTCTCTGGTGGTCCAGTGTCCTGAACTTGGCTCTCCCACCTCAGCGGCCCAGGCCTGACACCTGACTGGAGCACCAAGACCCATCAGCCACACAGCTCAGAAGAAAGGGGAGAAAAAAAAGAAATAAAGAAAAAAATAATAATAAATAAAATAACGTTATTAAAATAAAAAAAATTTAATATATTAGTAAAATAAATTTTTAAAAGTAATAATAAGAGAGGAACCAAACCAATAAGCACATCCACCAATGATAACAAGCACTAAAAACTAAACTACGATAAAAATATAAATCAGTAACTAGTGTGTTGCATACAGCAAACCCCAAGTCTACAGTTGTTCCCAAAGTCCACCGCCTCAATTTTGGGATGATTGTTGCCTATTCAGGTATTCCACAGATGCAGGGTACATCAAGTTGACTGTGGAGATTTAATCCCCTGCTCCTGAGGCTGCTGGGAGAGATCTCCCTTTTTCTTCTTTGTTCACACAGCTCCTGGGGTTCAGCTTTGGATTTGGCCCCACCTCTGCATGTAGGTCACCATCTGTTCTTTGCCCAGACAGGAGGCTGTTAAAGGAGCGGCTGATTAGGGGGCTCTGGCTCACTCAGGCTCCGGGAAGGGAGGGGTACGGAATGCGGGGCGAGCCTGCGGCGGCAGAGGCCAACATGTTGTTGCAACAGCCTGAGGCACACTGTGTATTCTTCTGGGGAAGTTATCCCTGGATCACAAGACCCTGGCAGTGGTGGGCTGCACAGGCTTTTGGGAGGGGAAGTGTTGAAAGTGACCTGTGCTTGCACACAGGATCCTTGGTGGCTGCAGCGGCAGCCTTAGCATTTCAAACCCGACTCTGGTGTCCAGGCTGATAGCTGTGGCTTGGGCCCATCTCTGAAGCTAGTTTAGGCAATGCTCTGAATCTCCTCTCCCTGCGGATCCCGAAATAATGGTCTCTTGACTCATAGGCACTTCCAGAATTTTTCCCAGATTCCCTCCAGGTTAGCTGTGGCACACTAGCCCCCTTCGGGCTGTGTTCATGCAGCCAACTCCAGTCCTCTCCCTGTGATCCAACCTCCGAAGCTGAGCCTCGGCTCCCAGCCCCCACCCTCCCCGGCAGGGGAGCAGACAAGCCTTTCAGGCTGGTGAGTGCTGGTCGGCACTGATCCTCTGTGTGGGAATCTCTCCGCTTTGTCCTCTGCACCTCTGTTGCTGCGCTCTCCTCCGTGGCTCAGAAGCTTCCTCCCAGCCACCCACCGTCTCCGCCACTGAAGGGTCTTCCTAGTGTGTGGAAACATTTCCTCCTTCACAGCTCCCTCCCCGAGGGGCAGGTCCTGTCCCTTTTCTTTTGTCTCTGTTTTGTCTTTTTTCTTTTGCCCTACCCAGGTACGTGGGGAGTTTCTTGCCCTTGGGAAATCTGAGGTCTTCTGCCAGCATTCAGTAGTTGTTCTGTAGGAGGTGTTCCACATGCAGATGTATTTATTTTTTATGTATTTGTGGGGAGGAAGGTGATCTCCATGTCTTACTCTTCTGGCATCTTGAAGGTGCTCCAGAAAGTTGTGTTTTAATAACCTATAATACAGTCATGTGGCGGTAACTACATTTAGTGTGTGTGTGACTCTTTTTGCTTTCAGTTAGGTTAACTGTAATTACCTATAATATATTGATGTACACTGCCTTTTCACTCAATATTTTGAAATTGATATTAAGTCAAGTTTGAAATTTATTTTAAAAAGCAACATTATTTAATGTTATGTAAGCATGTAACTTAATTTAACAACTCATTTTTCCAACATAATTATCTTACTGACTGTAAATAACACTGTAATTAATATACATATAAATAAATCCTTGTGAACATCTCTCATTAGTAATAGGAAACATATCTGGCAATAAAATAATGAGGTAAAGAATAGGTTTTTAAAACATTTAATTATTTTTAATTTCACTATTTGAAATTTAGAAAATATAAAAAGTACAAAGAATTTAAACAGGCCTAGTTTAAAGTTATTTTTGAATGCACATATCATCTCTAAAGATATTTAAATTAATAACATATATGCTAATTTCTTGACAAACACTGTAGGTAAGGAAGGGAAAAATATTGATAATTTCATAGAATATTAAGAATTTTGCAAAATATTTTTTTTTAGTGGGCAAGTACATTTCTCTCATATGTTCACAATTAGACTAGTCCTGCTCCAATCACAGACTGTTTTGACTCTTATGTTTTAAACTTTGGCATTGTATTTCCTATTAGAACCTTTTTTCAAAATAATAGTTATTCTAACAGATGAACTATTGTAAACATAGAGCAATATTGAACAAAATTAACCTTTTTGTTTTTAATTTAACTTACCAAAATGATTTCAAATTTAATGAAGGATTTATCGTATTACAATACTGAGCCTTCAACTTTGATATTTACTTAATTTTCTTCTTTTTTATTCTTACTGTTTTCATTTTTTGTCATATTTATTTTGGTATTATTTATTCTTCTTTTCTTTTAGAAATACATATAATTTAGTTTTGCTAAATTGTGAATGGAATTTTTCGTTTCAATAATTTCCCAGAGGGTTATTACTATTTTAACTAAGTCTGAAATATCTGTATTTATGTTGTCTCTTCTACACTAGACACATAATTCTTAAGTGGTTAATTCTTAATTATATTTAAATAGTATTTGAAATAATGTATTTTTCTCATCTTCTACAACTTGTATACCTGTTACTGCTTCCTGACTTATTGCTTTCTTTATAACTTCTAAGACAATATTAAATAATAATTTTGATAGCAGATGTACTTGGCTTATTACTGCTATTAATGGAAATGATGAGTTTTAGATCACTGTATATGATAGTGACAATATTTTGGGATAAATATAATTTATTATATTAAAGAATACCCATCATTCCTAATTTATTAAGACTTTTTAAAGAATCAGAAATAGTTCAAGTATCTTTTAAACATTCATTAATAAAGTCAATGTAGTAATATAACCAACAACTGATTTACATTAAAATATTCTCAAACCAACATTGGTTTAATAGATAAAAACTTACATTCTGGATTCCCAGATATTGAAAGACAACAGTGGCCTCCAAGATACTCATCTTTCAATAATCCCTTCAAAAACAATACAAATTAGGGGCTTCCCTGGTGGCACAGTGGTTGGGAGTCTGCCTGCCAATGCAGGGGATATGGGTTCAAGCCCTGGTCCGGGAGAATCCCACATGCCACGGAGCAACCAAGCCCATGTACCACAACTACTGAAGCTGTGCTCTACAGCTCATTGGCCACAACTGCTGAAGCCCTTGTGCCTGGAGCCAGTGCTCTGCAGAGAGAAGCCGCCATGAGAAGGAGCCTGCACACTGCAACAAAGAGTAGTCCCCGCTCGCTGCAACTAGAGAAAGCCTGTGTGCAGCAGTGAAGACCCAACGCAGCCAAATATAAATAAATTTATTAAAATATAATAATAATACATTTTAAAACAAAAAATACAAATCAAGAAAAAAATTCTATACAAAAAGCATGTCTTCAGCATAACTGAATATAGAAAATGTCTGAACATCAAAATAAAATAACTTAAAAGAGAAAAATCTGTACATCCTAGATGTGCATGATCTTACATCTTCCTGCTCCACCTTGTCCCTGCCACAAGCCATTGTAGAAGGCAAAAGCTGATTCTAACATATATACACTACTATGTATAAAATAATCAGCAAGGACCTACTGTATACACAGGGACCTATACTCAATACTCTGTCATAACCTATATGGGAAAAGAGTCTGAAAAAGAATGGATATATGTATATGTATAACTGAATCACTTAGCTGTACACCTGAAACTAATACAACATTGTAAATCAACTATACTCTAATACAAAATAAAAATTAAAAAAATAAATTGATATATCTCTATCCAGATTAACCATGAAAGAAAACAAAAGATGTATATTAATAGTATCAGGATTGAGAGAGGTGACATCACTACAGGTTCTGGTCATGGTCCTAATGTGGAATAGGGGAGAAAAATATGAATTGTAGAAAAGTAAGGAGAAGCCTTTGGGGTTGGACTAAAATTGGAGGTATCAGTATGAAGTCATAGTTAAATTTCTCAGCTCTGTCCCTGGAAAGGCCTTAGAAGCAATGACACACAAGTATCAATGAGCTCACATAGCACCCAGATCTTGGTTTCAAAATAAGTATTTTAAAGGCTATTGCAGAGTTTTACAATGAGTGACAAACAGATTGCATAGAAGAAAAGCATAACATAACTGACACAAGACTGATTAATAGAACACATTATTTGGACATGTTCATTACGCATAGAAACCAACCCGAATAGTTTCTAGAGACCCCCTCCACGCCGCAGTTCTTAGCACTAGATTCCCAACCATGACCACTGGGTCACTGACTTAGAGTAAAAAAATTTTAAATATTACAAAAATGTCCACAGCCACCTCTCATAATTAAATCCCCCAAATAAATTTGCAAGACTGAATAAAGGCCACAGTGTTCTGTAACTTCTGAATGAGATTCACATTTTCTTTTACTTTTTAAACAAATGTTCATCTTACCCATTTAATTTGTTTATGGTGATAAACTTATGTATATGTCAGTTTGCCTTTGCATTTATCACGTCTGTCTGTTCCCAGGAGAAAAGAGCCATGTTGTTAAATCAATCCATCTACTACTCAGCACAACAGATAATTTAATGAATTTTGCATTAATGATAATGAGAGTTTAAAAACACTACTAAATTGTAAGTTTACAGATTTGCCTCCTCTTGCTTCTGATGGTCATTGCATTGATGGTGATGAACAGATGGTATGTAGAGAATTGTAAGCTATCTCCCAGAGATGATACTCTTTCTCAGTTTACCTCAGCCTCAAACATCATGTAACCTTATGGGTTTTTTTCTAATGATATATCGCACCAAGCATTCCATTAAATTCTACTAGCTTTTAAAAATCTTATCAACAAAATATAATAGTGATCAAGAACAAAATGTTAAAAACATAATTATCATGAGCATGTGTCAAAGTTTTGTTTGACTCATTAATGATGGGCCAACAGAATGACAAAAATGGTTCAAGAGAGAATACAAAAAGACAGACATATAATAAGTGAAAAAAATTTGGAAAAAAGTTTAGATTTTTTTTTTTTTTTTGTGGTACGCGGGCCTCTCACTGTTGTGGCCTCTCCCGCTGCGGAGCACAGGATCCGGACGCGCAGGCTCAGCGGCCATGGCTCATGGGCCCAGCTGCTCCGCGGCATGTGGGATCTTCCCAGACCGGGGCACGAACCTGTGTCCCCTGCATCGGCAGGCGGACTCTCAACCATTGAGCCACCAGGAAAGCCCAAAAGTTTAGATTTTTAAAAATGATTAATAAAATCATAACCTTGGAAATTATCTTCTCTGTAAGACAAATCAATAGCATCACCACTGTACGAAAACAGTTGGCAGATTTTCTATTTTCTCCAAGTTAATCTCTAACTTTAAAGAATCTGGGTCCTGATGAATAGTAAAGAGTAAGTCAAATAAGTCACATTCCCTTAGAAATTCAGATGACCTAGTTTGATAGTTAGCACTCTAGTATGACATTGAAAGAACATAAAGTCCTTTATGCCTTATTTCCAGGTTTTAGTTAAGTTTCTTTAACAAAATGTTAAGTTTATTTTTAGTATTAAATACAACATATATCAATGAACTGTATAATATACAACAAAATACTCCTCTAAATTCTCATAAAATCAAATTACTTTCTTTTTTTCTTTTTGGCCATGCTGCTCCCTAACCACTGGACTGCCAGGGAATTCCCTCAAATTACCTTCAATAGTTTAATTTTGCAAACTATATTTCTAACCTTTATACCCATAGGTCCCAGACACGGGAAGTATACAGTAAAAAGGCACAATTTTCTAGTTCCAAATACATGCATACAATACACACACATACATACATGCAAACACATGCTGGTATGAATATAAGTTTCCACTTTGTGGGGGGATACTTTATAACCTTAATCTAGTCAAGGAAGTGAAATAGTAAAAGTGAAGCTGAGAATAATATCTGATTTATTGATGTCCATTTGGCAGTGTAATACACAATACCTCTTTGATGAGTATGCAGGTACCACTAGATGGTTCCCAATTTCTTATATTCAGGAGACTTATTGAAAAATTAGAATTTACACTTGGTCCACAGTTTTAGAAAATACTTCTAGAAACAGTGCTTTTGCATTTTAAATGCTCTGTAGCTGAATTACATTTAAATAGCTCTGTAGCTATTTTTAATATAAAGAAAATTGATTTTTCCAATTGCTCTTGATGTTTCTGAAATGCTATCCCCACACTACTTTTCCAATATTATTTGTAGCTATGTTCTGTTTTCCTGAACACATTTGAATGTACATGTTTTTCCTCAATGATGTAAATTCATTTGTTGTGATAGTAGCTGCATGTATGGGTCACTGGCATGGTTTGGTTCATTTATTTCCTTGATAGCTTAGATTTATGTTTGCCTTTATTTGGAAAGAGAACACATGATTCCAAAACTGTTACAAGGAGGAATATGTTCAATGTTTAGTTTAGGATACTAATCTTGAGCGAATTCCATTAAATTACTGTCATAATAAATCACTTGCTGCTTTTTGAACCTGATCAGAACTAAACAGTGCAGCTATTGAGCAATTTCAAGTTTCAGACATTTCAGGACATTGGAAATGGTGTCCTGCTTTTCTGTTTAGTCAGGTGATATGAAAATGCATTAACATCCATAAGATATATTTAATACATGAATAAAGAACATGTTCATAGCCTTAAATTAGTTTTCATTAGCTCTCAGAAAACTAAGAAGCTTTAAGTCATCTTACTGCTGATCAGACTTTTAGAAAAAAGACCTCTCTCTTAGTTATTACATGTTTTGTTAGCTAGGCACCATTTGATCCTTTTTTTGTGACCTACCAAAACTACATTTATAATAAAACACTCTTAAATGTAAAGTGTCTGTATAGACTTTCTAACACAACGGTACTAATCTGCAAAGACTTCAAAATCACATCTACTCTGTTTTCAGCAATTGAGCTATTACTGACTGACATTACAAGACTCTATATAAAAAGTGTATATATAGTGAACTCTATGCATCCAAAGAACATTTACAAAACTGGAATTTACTTTAGGCTGCAATAAAAGCATTCATTATTTTAAAAGTCAGAAATAATACACATCACTTCTGAATCCACCTATCTGCAAAACCTGACTTTAATGCTAGATGGAGAAGTTTATTTAATTCAATCTCTTGGAAACATAAACATATAAAATGCTAGAAGTAGGTTACTTAATATATAAGCCACTACCCTCCATGTGACTATTTAAATTTAAATTAATTAAAATTTAATAGCATTAAAAATTGAGTTCTTCAGTCACACTAGCCACATTTGAAGTATGCACTAGCCAAATATGTGTAGTAGCTGTAATATTGTACAGGAAGGTGATATGAAATATGCAAATGCACAGCATTTCATCATTGCTGAATGTTTTATTACACAGTGCTGGGCTAGAGCAGCCAATATTCACTTCTGTATTAGACTGACTCTAATAATGTGTAGACTAATTTTTTTTTCTGATTTTATCTATAACAGGTGAATGTTTGAACAGAGCCATAATCTATGTTTACAAGATAAATATATTCATTTTTATCAATTTAGTAGAAAAAAGCCTTACTACTTTTTTGCATGATTTTTCCTGGAAAGAACTGAAAATGATATATTAAAATTTCCTACTAATTGGCTTCCTGTTAATTTCTACTTGCATGTTTAACAGTCTTTCCTTAAATGTTATATCAGCAATTTATTTACTGCATAGAGGCTAAAAGCTATAATATCTTCTGATTGACTTGTAACTTTCATTAATCAAAAAAATCATCCTTGCCCTATCTCTCTTTAAAAAAAAAAATTCCAAAATGAGTATGATGCTATCCTTGGTTGAGAAAAATGATATATAGCAAAAAAAAAAAAAAAAATTGGAAAACAATGTTTTATTTTCTTTTATTTCCTGTTGTGTCTTGGTTAGAATCCAGTTTTTAATTCTACTAGTGTATAGGGGGAAAAAATGTGTGCTTAATACTCCATGCAACTGTGCCAGCTTAATTTCTCACTGCTTCCACACCTGCGACCAGGGTTTAAATTAAATTGTACAATTCACTATTTCCCAAACATATACTGAGTTTCCTGTCTATCTGCTTTTTATCCTTTCCAGAATTTCCACCTCATTCCACTCCATCTTTAAAATTACTCCAGATCTTAACATTCCTAATATACATTGAGTCACTTTTATTCCTGTAATTTACTTATTTATTCTCCTACCCCAATTAACTTCTTGAGAGTGGGAGTTTATAGATTACTGGTCTATATATAAGTGTATATATATATATATATATATATATATATATATATATATATATATATATATAGATGCTTAGTATACATTAGGCAGATTTAATTAACTTAAAAAATGTCAATCAACAATGAAATATGGCTGTGATCTTTCAAAACAGGAAACTTAAGGAAGATACTAGGAACTTTTTTACTTGACAAAAACTTAGAAAAATATACAAAGAATACTAGTAATAATATAACAGTTTTTATACCTGCTAATCAACCCAAAATTAAAGAATCTTATTCTTTTGTCATATTTGCTCCAGATCTTTTGTTTTTAAATAAATCATATATATTCAATTGGATTACCTTTTACACATTCTCCAGACTCATTTTCCTTCATCCTTCCCCTTTTAAGGTTAACTATTATACCAAAAACTCTCTTTTAGAAGTGATTTGTCCACGTGTACATACAATCATTTATGTTAATACTTTTCAAGATTTTAGTTCTAAATGAATGGCTTTGCTTACAAAGCCATTTAGAACACTGAAACATCAAAGAATACTTCTTAAACAAGTAGCTTATTATTTTTGCTATATTTTGTTTCTGAACTCCTTTAAAATTAAGTTAAAGAAGAAAATCACATGCCTTTGTGAGAGCTTTTTTTTTTTTAAAAAAGAATCCTTTTCACTGACTTCACAGATAAATAAATACTGGCTGCCAATTTCACTTGCAGGATAATTGATCCAAATTATCTAATCCAAAGCTCTTTGAAAAATGAAAACTTCAGTCGATCCTTAGAAATGTCATTGATTAAAGGTCCAGGTCTAACTGGACCAGGACTGTGCTCTTGAAAGCTGCATGGAGTGTTCCTTTAAAAACCTCATGACTGAATCAGTATATTAGAAGCACAATTATAGAGGATATTTTAATGGCAGAACACTGTGCTAGGTGTTGGGAATAGAAAGACAACGGAGATAGTGGTGAATAATACGTGACCTTGTGTAATTAAATCTAGAGGAGTGTTCTGCAAACTATAAATCCTATTGGATTTATGAGTAAAAAAAGATCAATGAGACCTGAAGTAACAGAAAACTATCTAATGAGAGAGAGTGATTTGCAGAGTGAATAGGACTTGCATATGTTACAGCAATAAGAGCATTCCTGGCAATGGAATGCCCTAACTATAGTGGTGGGTGGGTATTGGAGAATAGTGGAAATTAGTATGGATTGAAACACAAGGGAGAATATAATAGAATTCAACATAAACTCTATTTGGTCTTTAAAAGTCATTGACTTTTATGATTCCCTTCTTTCTGGTCATGACCTTGATTAACCAATAATGATAAGCTCTGAACACATCTGTACCCTTCTCTTTCACTTTTTAAGAAAAAGGCTTACAAAATTATAAGGATATTTTAATGTCGGGTGATAGAACTAACTTGAATCCAAACTGTAGATGAAAATAATCTTTAGGGGTGGGTTTCCTTACAACCATTCCACCAGATGTGTTAGAGGAACACTCACAAATTTATTAGGAAGAGAAATGAGGCGTAGAGAAATAAAGTGGTTCAGCCATCAGCGAACAGTGCTTCTGGGACAGAGTGGAAGAGAATCCTAAGGTTGGAAGAAACATTCAGAGGTCATCAACTGTCATTCTCATCTGACTACTAACTGTGTTATTCAGTGCCCCCCAGAGGAGAATTTTCTATGTCCTTTTTCACTAACCTCTCAAAAGTTTATAAGTCTATGTTAGTTACCTCTTCCAGAACTGCTCCTGTCTGACTTCGGCCCACTTAGAGTGAACTACTCTACAAAAGACATGTTTCCAAGTATTTTTAATTGCTTGTACATAAAGCACAGTGCTGCTAGTTTTATTCATTTCCAAATGCAAATTTTAAAACTGTGTCCACTACAAAGTGAGGAGGCCTTAATAATAGCTCTTTTTTAGACTTTAAGAAATGAAATAAGGTATCATAAAGTTACCACACACAGTTACCACACACAGAATCTGAATTTAAGTGGCTTATCTTAAATATTTTGTTTCTCTTCAGGGTAGTGTGTTCATACGTCTCCCACGCTCCATGCTGAAAAGCAGTTGAGTTGACAAGAAAAATACATGTTACCCCAGTTGAAGTCACAGACCATCACTCTATTGGTCTACTCCAGATTTCTGTTCCATCTCACCTCCAACACTAAAGAGTGTGTTTTAGGTCCTCTTGGGGTTAGGGGGTGGTGGGGAAGTATGATACCATTATGACAAGTTTCAGAACCTTTCAGAACCACATTTTACAAAATTGCAAAACAAGCATTTTCCAACATGATGTACTTCTGTTCACATTTTAAGTATGATGGCAGTGTGACATAGTCATAGGTTGCTGAAGTCAATAATTCAATGAGAGATCTATGAAAGAGAACTCTTCTATATCACCTTCTAAAGAGGACTTTCTTAACTGAGTAGGAAAAAAAAAATCATAAGATTTCCTTTCCTGGGTTTTCCTCTAATAAGCATACATTTAATGTCACTGGAGATATTTAATGGGAAAAAGAAGTCACCTTATAATTATATGCATACACTTTGATAACCACTGGTTAATACTACTTTGTACAAATATCAACTAGATGCCCTTTTCTTTCACCTTCAAAGGGATATCACTCCAGCAATTTCCCCCTCTTGTGCTCATATTTTCCCTTGCTGCTGGATCACTGCATGGAAAGACACCAGCTCCCAGCTACTTCAGGGTTTGCCTCAGTTGCAGAAAGCTACCTTACCCAATCAAGCACATACTTCTCCCAGTGGGCACACATCCAAAGATCAATTGTGCCAGGTTATTAATACCTGGATGTTTCGGCCCAATGTAGGACACCCCTGACACTCCTATTATGTTCACAGTGCTCTACAGAACTGCCCAAGACATTTTTGAGCCTGCATCACAATTCAAATGCATCACAGTTCAAATCCATCCTTTACCCCACCTTGCTTTCTTCTTTTCCCTCCACAGATGTGAAACCCTAATAAATATCCAGAATGCCAAAGTCCATCTCAGTGTCTCCTTATGTAAAATGCCATGCTATGGTGTTCTTGTCAAAGTCACAATATGGTCTTCACGCTGCTAAATCCAATGGCCAATTTTCACTTCTCATCTACTTGGACTAGTAATTGGCCTTTGGCCTCTCTCATGCCCTAAATTCTTCAGTCTATTCTCCCATAACAACCAGAGCAGTCCTTTTAAAATATAAGAAAATTCATCTCCCTCCTCTACTCGGGACTCTCCCATGTTTGCCAGCTCGGTCTAAGTAGGAGTCAGAGTCTTTACAATTTCCTCCAAGGTTCAGTATGATAACTCCTTCACTCCCTAACCCTTTGACTGTATCCCTACTACTCTTCCTCTTGTTCATTTTGCTTCAGCTACGTTAGTCTTATCACTGTTCCTTGATCTATTATGATGCCAGTCACGCCCCTATATATTGGTGTATCCTAAATATGACTAGCCCCTTCATTTCCTTCAAAACTGCAACATTGCCTTTGCAGAGAGATCTCATCTAACTACATTTATTATACCATCCCCTCCTGCCCTTCCTACTTTCCTATTTCTTGTACCTTTTTTTTTTCCCGTAGCATTTTTTTACCATCTGACTCATAACGTGTTGATTTGGTTGTTTGTCTCCTCTCACTAAACAGTAAGTTCCAATAAAGTAAGAGACCTCGTTTGTTCACTATTATAATTATAGCATCCAAAATAATTCAATAAACTCAACAAATTTAACAAATAATCATTGAATGAGCAATTTAAGTAATGAATCAACTTCTGAGAGTGCAATTCATCTTCTTGGGAATAATAACAGTGCTACTTTGGGTGTAAAACATAGAGTAGTCTAATATTTTATAATATGCTATAAATCCACAGCAATGTCATATACCTCTGAGGTGAATATATCTAGAACACTCACCTATTGTTTATTTGATATCCCTCCTGGGTCAATGCCTTTTCAAAGCTGTGGCAATTGGAAGAAGTACCAAACATCCTTTGGTTTGGGAACATTTGTAGTTCCAGGGCTGTTCTGAATGCGGTCATTATATACGGAAATGACTGTAAAGTTTTAAAACTAGATTTCTGTTTTAAGAATAGGTTAGGAGGTTCAGTCACTATGATAATCATTCTGACACATATTAGTTTGCAAGGAAGATAGACTAGAATGGGATGTTCTTCTCAAAATACAATATAGTTTTAAAGAAATTCTTGTTGAACTAAATAAGCAAAGACCTTATGCCAACATTAGTGTAAATGCCACTAAATCAAGAATGATAAGTAGTATTTAATCAGCCAGACTCGGTGACTAATGGATTGACCTGGTCAAGGCCTCTAAGGATCCAGACGTGCTTGCCAATCTGCATTACCTTATCTAAATTTAGGGTGCGGATGTCATAACAACAAAAAGACATTGTGACTACACTGACCTCGTGTAGCAAGGTGGTTCAGTTATAGTTGTCTCCGAGTATTAAAAAATAAAGAAAAGAAAAAACAAGAAACAAATTTAGGATTCCCAGTTAAATGATGATCATGCTGGCAGAAAAATGAACATCTGGCTACTTCTACCAATTCTTCATCAGAAAAGAACTTATGCTTGGGGTATGCACCTGCATTATGAACACATGATTTCTTATCTATGCAAATGTAAAGGGGAAATATAAAACTTTTTCATTAGTAATGAATAAAGCAGTAAGAACAATTTATTTGAGGAAAAATTACATAAAAGTCGTTATGGTTGGGACAACCTCTTTTCAAACCTAAAGGGGAACCAATTTTTTTTTTTAATTTTCAGTAAATAAGTACTTACTACTGACAAATGTAAAGTTTTACATTTTAAATTAAAAGCTACATGGAGAAATATATACAGTTTAAGATGCTCCAATTTTACAGTTAAGTACTAACAGTACATTTGTAATTATATATTTAATTTTGCCTTTAACTTTAATATTTTAAAAATTAAAGCCTTCAACTTTGATCAGAACTGTAGTCTCTTAAAAGGGCTCAATGTTCTAATTATGAAAGTAAAGATTAGTGGAGTTTTAAAATGATTGCTTAGAAAAAGGATTTTTCACCAAAGCTAAGGGTAATTTTATAGAATTAAGAGATAATAAAAATATTTATAAGAGTAAAATATTAATAGCTAACATTTATTAAGTGCTATGTGCCAGCCAGTATTTTAAATTTTTTCCATGTATTTCCTCTTTTATTTTCACTACCTCCTCCTCAGGAGTGAATTACTATTTTGATAACCATTTACAGATGAGGAAACTGAGTCTGAAATTTCAAATACTCTGGACAAGGACACAGAACTAGTAGGTGATGGGGCCAGAATCCTAACCCAGGTACTCTGACCTCAAAGCCCATGTTTTCAATCCCATAGTGTAAACACAAACTACTAGCTTAGGGAATAATAGGTTGAAGTACAGAGCTCCAGCAGTAAGTCTGTCTTGATGGTGCCAGGAGAGGCAGTTGTAAATTGCAAAATCCAGGCAATCTTCTTGTCATTTTCTCTCCCAATGGCAAATAAACAGCTTGACTAGTAGTTTTGACAGAGCATATCAGTTGATTTGGCATCCGCAGACAAAGTCATTGTCTAGCTACCATATACTACAGGGAGGTTCTTGACCAGAGTTCCCGTCAGCATTGTTTCACAACACTGTGAATCACATACTCCCTGCAGAGGTTCAAGCCAAAATAGAGTACATTAGACCCAGTCTTCACAGCTCAGCGAATTTAAGGAAAATTAAGGGGATAGTGCCATGCCCTCTACATCATCTTATTGCCATTTCAACAGATTTACTCCTAGGCAATGACCTTAGGTGTTTGGCTACCCAAAGAAATTCTTCAATGTCCTAGGAAAGTAAGTTAGTGGTAATAAAGCTTTTCTAAATCAAGTTCACATGCATGTTTGTTACAAATTAGGTAATGTTAGCAAATGTTATAGAATGGTTAGGTTTCAAAAAGACTAGATTTACAAAAACTATTATACCTCCCTAACACACACACACACACACACACACACACACACACACACACACCCCATCAAACATTGTTTAGCCTCTACATTCTCACATCTTTTCATTCAGATTTAACTATCAGCTCATGTGAATAACCCTCAAATAATTTCTAATCCTATAAACTCAGTTGGCCTGAGCAACTCAACCTCTTCAAAGGAGACTGCTATGTTGACACCTTTCTAAGATCCCTTGGGGTATAGTTAAATGGAGACGTTTGCTGTTGAATTTTAATAACGATGTTCATAAATGAGGTAAATAGCAGCAACATGTCCCAGTCTACCTGGATCTCAAAGTTGAGAGACCAGGTTTACTGTCCAGGCTGACCTAATCTAGGAATTGGACTGGTTGAATGTATAAATTTGAGTCAAAGATCATTAGATGGCAAGGAAACTAGGTCACGGGGATCCTGAAGAGGCCATGAGAGGAGAAGCTAGGGAAATAACAGTCTAAAGAGAGGAATATAAAGACAGCTGGGATCGTAAGAATGCTAATGAACAATCCTATGTGTTTTATGCCTTAAAGGAGCATTATATATTGTGTAGCAAATTACTCCGGAATTTAGCAGCTTACAGAATGTATTTACTATCTCATAGTTTCTATGGGTCAGGTGTCAGGACACAGTGCAGCTGGTTTAAGGTCCTCATGATGTTGTGGCAGTCAAGCTGTCAGCAGGGGCTACCCTCATCTCAATGCTCGCCTGGGGCTGAAGTATCTGATTCCAAACGCACTCTCTTGGGCCTCTCCTGAGGTCAGCCTCACAACATGGCAGCTGGCCTCCCGACGGTGAGATGTCTATAAGGGAAAGGGAGAGAGAGCACACCCAAGGCCTGAACTGCATATTGTCTCTTTGTAACCTAATCTTAGAAGTGAAGTCCCATCACTTTGTCACATTCTATTCAGTAGAAGCAAGGTCCAGCTGACACTGAGGAAGGAGACTACACGAGGACTACACGAGGGAATGATTACCAGTAGAGAAGATCAGTTGGGTGCTACTTTAGATGCTGCCTACCAAAAAGGGTAACAGAAAACCTAGAATAAGTGATACGCAGCCAGAAAAAGTCTAGCTTCGTCTAGATTTTATCTAAATACTTGTCTTTACATCCCAGTGTGCTTTAAAGGCACCTGGGGAGCATGTTAAAACCTTAGCCTTTTAGGTCTCACCACGAGACCCTTCAATTCAAGAGGCCTAAGGTAGGGCTGGGTGCACCCCATACTTTTATCACTCCCTCTTAGAGATTAGAACATAAGTGATGTGCAGACCACAACTTGGGGAACACTGATTTAGGTAAACATTTTATTCATGTCCTAAGCACTGAAGTGATTATAGTCCCTACTCCCCAAACACACACTTACTGAAATGTTTTTAAAAAGAAAAATACTAGACTTTAAAACATGTATAAACGATCCTAACAAAATTCCATTTTTTTTTCTTACAAAAGCAATTTCAAAAATCTTTTGGAAATGTCACTTGAAAACATTTACTGCCTCAGTTTGGGTGAAGTCCTCTATTTGTCGCGGCCTGCAGTTAGTCTTGAGTTTGCTTACTAGTCATCCCTAGTGAATTAGATTGTCACTTAGTGGGAAAAGTAGTCTGATGTTTCTGGGGATTGAATTCTCATGTTATCCAGTACTAGATGGATGGATTGTTTCAGATTCCCCAAATTCTGTTTCTTCATTTTAAAGCTGTAAGTAATAACATCTACATCAGTATGACTCTGTTGTGAATTCAATGGGTTAGCCAATAGAAGTGGACCGATTAGTACAAAGTAGGTACCCAATTTGCAGCATCCAACAAGAAATCTTGAACTCAATAAATGGTAACTGTTGTCATGATTGCAGCAGATGCTCTGTGGTTATAGATGGTTATATTTCTCTTCTGGTGAATTTTATGTTCCCATTTGGGCATGGCAAGATCATCACTGTTATATTGTTATGTGTTGTTTTGTTTACTTACTGTTTTGTATATACTATTCAGCTTTAAATTTTTCAAAAGCATCCTTTAACCTGAATTTACCTGATTATCAAAGTCATGAACTAATTGGTATCTGTTGAATCTCTTCTTTTTATATAAAACTAATAACTCAGCATGGTTTCACTGCCCTTTGATGACATGTCTTTTTTTAACCTTTGTTAGTATGGGGTTTGGAGTCTGGCATATGTGTTTTTGTTGTTATTTCCTGTTTTTAAAATTACTTTGACACTACTATTTATTGTCATGGCCATACACACAATAATTATTTGGGCAATTCTATGTTTAAATAGCTTCGGAGCTCATCTCCATTCATAAAACATTCACTATTCTTGAGCTTTACCTAACTGTAGAATGTGTGTGTGTGTGTGTGTGTGTGTGTGTGTGTGTGTATACTTTTTTTTCAAGAACATGTTGGTAATGTGTTTTTAATGCTTTCTTCCCCCTACAAAATGTTGCATTCAGAAAAATAATTTCAGTATAAACTTCACAAATTGTAAAATTTTCTCTTGAAACTTTGTAGTTATTTCTCCAATGTTGTGTCATATTTGCTGCTAAAGAGTAAAACTCTGAATTCATTCTGACTTATTTGTTAGGGAAACCATATTTTTAGCACAAATGCTTGCAAAAATTTTTTTTTGATCTTTGTAACATTGTTTTTGCCAGAATGTGTCTAGACTCATTGACCTCTCTTCAGATATACTTGCAGTTATAAGCCATTTTAATGTGGTCTTACTGATTCTTTTTCTTTGTTGTAAAGCAGCGGTCATAAACTCCAATAACTCCAGTGTCTAGATAAGTAATGTAAACAGTGAAGTGGATCCTAAGAGAAAATGCAGGCCCCACCTAAAGGGAGCAGCTGCCACTCAAACTTAAATAGCTGCCATTTGGAAATGGAGACTAAGTATGCCTAGTCTAATTTTTCAAGAGAAGATATGAAATCACACAATCTAAATGTTAGATTAACCTTTTTTTAATGAGTGACATTGGATGGGCCAAATAAAATATATCTGCCAGCCCTATTTGGTTATAGACTATCATTTGAAAACACTTAGTTATCAGCAATTAATCTTTCTTTGATTCATCCATTAGGAAATATTAATCGAGTGACTAGGAACCCAGTCATGATCTAGGAACTAGGTATATAGTAGTTTCTCTTGTAGTGAACACTATTGATTTGAATTTTTTCCTCATTGTAGTTTTTCTGAACTTTTTAAGAAAAGTCTTTGATGGGATGCCATTATCTGCATTTCGCATTTTCATCTACTTTCTTAGTTATGTGTCTTTTATTTCTATTTTAAATAGAAATCCACATCCTGGATTAATCGTCTGCAGTATTAGATCCCTTCTTTACCCACTATGATAAGGAGTTTATTTATACTACAATTTAAATTCTCCTTGCAATTCTTCTTTATTTTGCACATCACTTTAAGAAATCTTTTTGTTTCTGCTGAGTAGAGGCCGTATCATCATGCATTATACTGAAAATCAGTTTAGGATTATATTCCATATCTCTTGTGCTATAATATTCGTTTGCAGGTTCCATGCTGGTCAGTTTGTTTTTGTTTGTTTGTTTATTTTAATTTAAAATTCTTTCTGTTATTTGAAGAGAAATTCTCTCTTGATCCAATGTTTGCTCACAGGGAAGTGGACCTTAGATCTATACTTAGATTTTAGATCTATACTCTTATCAGTCCTTGAGCTCTGTATATATATGCTACATTGTGGAACTTTAGGGTTTGATTTTTCTATATTATGATATATTTTATTATTCATCATTCTAGAGATTATTTTATCATTAATCTTCACTACGTACGCATCACTTATCATCACTGATGTTTAAAATAACTAAAATAGGAATACAGAAAACATGATGGAATAGCCCAAAGGGTAATATAATGTTCTTCTCAATTTTATTACTTGTCAAAAGTTTTATACCCTCTTTCAAGAAGGTATAAAAGAAGACTGAAGATATCCTTTGTATTTTGTTTTTTAGTTTTATT
The DNA here is from genome assembly GCF_026419965.1 of Kogia breviceps. NCBI lineage: Eukaryota > Metazoa > Chordata > Mammalia > Artiodactyla > Physeteridae > Kogia > Kogia breviceps. The sequence goes on from NC_081313.1 coordinate 96,749,322, forward strand.
GAACACAAATGAGAATTCAGAATTTTTGAATTTCCACCTAAAGTACCAAAGGAAGAAAACTGACAAAGGGAGATGTTTCACAAGTCAAAGAGTAGTACTCTAGACTTTAATAAGGAGAATAAAATTGTTTATATAAGTGAAATCCGAGATGAATTTTCTTAAAACTTAAGAACTTCTAAGTGGACAATGTCTTTCTAAGAACATAAAGAAAAAATATATTCCCTACTAGTTAGTCATAAAGCAAGTAGGACCTGGACCTAAGCATGCACGTAATATTTCACAGCAAAAACCCAGTTGATCCTATTTTCCTAAAAGTATATGTGACAGTATTCTTTTACCTTTTATCTGTTTGTACACCACAGTTCTCATGATACAAAAAATGTTGCTATGTTTAGATTATTAACAATTCTAGTTATTTTTATTATCTCTTTATTCTTACTTCTGTAAATTTTTCATAAAAATGACAGATAATTATAAAAAAGGTTTATTGGACCCAGATGGTAAATTCAATAATCATATACCTGGTTTCCTAGAGGCTTAACAAATATTATATGCTGCTAAGTGTTTATAGTTATAGTGTATATTTGGTGGCTGTGTTTGGTTATGGTTGCCATGATTCTCTTCATCATCAATATAAAATCATTTAAGCCATGAACGGGTCACTAATAATTTCTTTCAATTAAAACATACCTTCACCATAATGGTGAAGAGGCACTTTGTTCATCTTTACTTAAGGTAGTGATGTGAAATTTCCTCTTTATCTCCAAGCATACATTGGTGGCTAAATACGAGATAGGAAGGTCTACATGGAAAGCTGCTAACTGAAGGCATTTTAAATTAGAAGTCTGCGTATTTATTTGTGTTAAAATGTAGGGAAAATAATCAGAGAAAATGAAAGAATTCTAGATACCAAATAAGACAAAGGAAAATAAAACAAAATTGGAAATAAAAAGAAAAATCAATGGAGAAAATGAGAAAGGCAGTTCAGAGAAAAAGAGCTAAAGAATTGGAAGGACCTTTCAAAAGAATGAGATTATCCAGTTCAAACATTTTATCACTCAGGCACTCATCAGCCACATATTTACTCTGCATTGCATCTAAATGTGCCAAGAACTATACTGGGAATACAAAGATAGAATCCTGGCTTCCAAGGGTTTATAATGCAGTGGGCACAATCAACAAATAAACAGTCCCCCTGCCCAAAGTTTCACAGTAAGTCTTCTGCTTCCTGCACAACTACATCTCAACTGACATATTTGGGTGGACTAAAAGTTCTGCTGCCAACATGAATGGAGTAGCCAGATGGAATGAACAGAGAAAAAGTAAAAGTACCATAGAAAGTCAAAAGTGGAAAAGTAGAATTCTACAGCTTGTCAGGAAAATAGCATGCTACCACATTTTTCACCCCCTAAAAAACCCCACTAAACATTTTATAGTTCTATTTAGGATAAGTGTGAAATATTACGGGAGACAGAGAAGGAAGGAATTAATCATGGTTGGTAGAGATCTTAGGGGAGTTAATCAAAGTAGGCTTCACACAAGAGGTGACATAAAAATTGTCTTTTTAAAATATAAGATCCCCAGGTGTATAAGAAGGAAAAGGACATTCTAAAGACAGAAAAGAAATGCACAGGGCTTGGGAGGAAAGAAGGCTGTTGTATTCAGGAAGCATAAAATCACCAGATTTCCCCAAAGCACACAGGATGTAAAATTCTGGTGGCAGAAAACACTGCCAAGAAACTGGCCACACTAGGCAGTGTCCACACAGGGATCTATACACCACTCAGAAGGCAATGGGGAGTTATTTATGCAATAAGTGCCATTAATACTTTCTCTCAATTTTATCATTCATAAAATGGGGTAAAGTACAATTTAAAATTGATTTTATTATGTTCTGGATTCTGTTTTTGCTGATAACCAAAGGGGTGAGGGTGCAAGCTAGGTAAACTTAACCTGGCTGATGGAAAACAACTTGGATTCTTCTGGTTAAAACAGTCTTGCGGGCTTACTTTTTCAGTCAGTTCAAAGCTCAAATTCAAAACCAAGACTGCTTCACCTTCTCAAAGCATATTTCCTCTCTTTCCTCTTTTTCAAAATGCTTCAGGTACAGATAGAAGAAGAGAGAGCTCATCTCCTCTGAAAGACCCAGGATGAGGGCTCTCTGGTTCTTGTGCAATCCTTATTTGTGGGGATTGATGAAGGCATTGTTTCTCAAATGTCTTAATCTCCCGATCCCTTTCACATTAAAACTATTAAGAAACCCAAACAAACTAGTCAACATAAGAAAAAAGGAAACAGACTTACAGATATAGAGAACAAATTAATGGTTACCAGTGGGGAGAGGGATGGGGAGGAGGGGCAATGTAGAGGTAGGCAATTAAGAGGTAAAAACTATTATGCATAAGATAGGTTACAAGGATGTATTGTACAACACAGGGAATACAGCCAATATTTTATAATAACTATAAGTGGAGTGTAACCTTTCAAAATTGTGATCACTATATTGTACACCTGTAACTTATATAATATTGTATATCAATTATACTTCAATTAAAAAAACCCCAAAAGTTTTTGTTTATCTGGGATGCATTATTTATATGTTTATGTGGGTCATCTCTTTCTATTTACCACATTAGTAATCAAAACAGAAAAATGTTAAATGCACATTAATTTTTAAATAACAATAAAAATTCATTATATATTAACACAAATAATATTCTTATAAAAAATAAAAATTTCAAAAAAATCTGTGGTAAGGATGGCATTTCTTTACATTTTACAAATCTAATGTCTGGATATCTGATTTAATAGAAGATACTTGGATTTTCATAAATACTTCAATCTGCTGAGATATGATTAGTTTAAATATTTGAAGAAAATTCTGCCTCATACACATATTTTTTAGAAAAGAAAGGAGTATTCTAATAGCCTTTTCATATAACTGTGGATATTCTTTGAAACTATAACAAAATCCAACTCAACAAGTGAAAGCATCTTAAAAGTAAGTAGTACCTAAGTAATGTGAAACCATATCAATGAATTATTTGTGCTCTTTTTATACTCAGGTTTACCTCGCAATTTCAATAGCTCTTCCACTCATGCATGATTTTGTAACATCTCTTGGAAAATACTGGTTGAATAGTTACGCAGATCTTCTATATGGTTGACACATTTCATTCTACAAAGTCCCAAAACATTTATTAATATCACCACTGATCTCATGAGAAATGTCTATCAAGCTCAAGGTAACAAAAGTTTTTCAAATGTATTAGTTTTCTATTGTTGCCATAATAAATTACCACTAGTTTATGACCTCACAGTTTTGTTGTTCAGAAGTCCACCTGGACTTAGCTGGTTCTTAGCTCTGGGTCTCACAAGCGTAAAATCAAGGCACTGGCAAGCCTGGTCTTTTATCTGGAGGCTCTGGGGGAGAATCTGCTGCCAGGGTCATTCAGGTCAAGATGTTGGCAGAACTTAGTTCCCTGTGCTTATAGGCTATGATCCGTGGTTCCTTATAGCCCTGTCAGCCAGGAAGGAGCTTCCTGCATTGCCAGCCATGCTGCTCTTTCCATCTTCAAACATGAAACGGCATGTTACAGAGTATCTTACTCATACTCTGAATCTCTCTGACCTCCTCTTCTGCCACATTTCTTTTGCTTCTTGGTAGAAAAATTCCCCTGCTTGAAAGGCTTATGTAATTAGATGGACCCCACCAGGAAGATCCAGGATAATCTCCCTATATTAAGGCCAATAACTTTAATTATACTTTCAAAGTCCCTTTTGTCATGTAAAACAAAATATTCATGGAGTTTAGGTTTGGTGCCACCATCTGGATTTATGTTAATACACCAGCAGTTTTGACCTTTATTGCTTTTGCACCATGATGCGAACATCAAAATATATCTTAGAATTATATAAAAATAGTCTGACCTTGTAGATTGCCTAAAAGGATCTCAGGGATTCCCAGTTCTGCAGACCATATTTTGATAACTGCTGAGCTCCAAAATCCACATTTTTTTTGAGAAACCATATGTTTAGCTGTGGTAAAAATTAACCATGAAATCTAAGTGGCTTCATGTATGAAGCTACTTCTCACTCATAACAAATCCACTACTGGGTTGGGAGATTCACCTGGAGAGCTCTTCTCCATGTAGTGATGAAGTGTTCTTTGCCTGTCTTTCAATTATCTATTGTGTTGTTGTACTGTCTCCCACGGCTCTGTGACTAACTGGGCTCTGTTGGAAGGTTATCACTTGAGATTTCTTATACAGAAGCAATCTGAAATCAGCTGAGGTTACAGATATCTCTAAGGTATCAGTTGGGTTAGGCATCCAACCTGGCTCTCTCATATCACTGGATGTGACTGGCAGCTCAGCTGAGGCTGTTGACCCGAATGCCTGCAAGAAGCTTCCTCTTGTGGTTTGGGCTTTTCAAAACAATGAGTTTGGAGATTCCCAGAGGGTGTGTCCCAAGAGCAAGTGTTTCAAGAGACAGGAAGAAAAATGTGCCTGCCCCTGAAGGCCTAGGTATGAAAATTGGCACAATGTTATTTCCATCACATTATGTTGGTCAGAGCATTCACAAAACCTGACCTGATTCAAGGGTATGGTGGTATAATCCCCACTCCTCATGGAAGGAGCATCAGAAAATTTTGGCCATTTGTATTCCATTACTGCTTGACTGAATCTTGAGAAGTAGTAATGTCCACCACACTGTTCTACTGATACTCACTGGGAGACAGTCACTCTGGTCTTGTCCCTGTATACTCTACTGCTAAATTTGTCTACCTGGTCATCAAAATTGTATCTGCTTTTGAAGTTTGTAGTCCCTTACAGAGTCCACTATTATGAAGCTTTGAAACCACCTTGTCTTAAACACCAGGCTTATTCTTACCCACCAGTCCTCTCAGTACCGTAGCTTCTTGCTTCCAGGGCATTACGATACTTGTAAATCTCCTACAAGCCATCACCAACTAAGTATGTCAGAAGAGATACTCAGGCCATGTCAACCACCACCTTCTACCAAAGTTGCTCTACAACATTTAAACAATTTGGGATAAGGTATCTCTTTAATGAGCTATAATTTTCTTGGTCTATACATTGGGAGAACATAACAACTCCCTGTCTTCTGGAATCTTCCCCTCCAAACCTTACTAGATATTTGTTACCCCTACCCTTGTGATTTGACTTAGGAATTCGAAAAAAATGCAAGAGCACTAATGTCCAACCACTTGCATTTCTCCCACTTTCTTTTTCTTTGGCTTCACCTCTCAGCTCCAGAAGGTCTTTCTACTTCCCTATCTTGTCTTTTAGGAATATCCTTAAATTCATTCTTCTGTGCTATAGGTAATAGTAAAAATAATCCAGTTTCCCCAGAACTAGTTCTTGATAGGTTAAATGAAATTAGAAGGGGAAAAATGCTTTTCTGTCTCAACTAAATCTGGGTTGCAAGGATATTTTTCTCACTATGATAAAATTCAGCATTGCCCTATTTGTTGTAGTTGGAAAACTCCAGTATGCAAGCCAAATCCAGTCCCTGGGCCAAACTGAGTCTGTTTTTGAATGGTCCATGAGCTAAGAATAAATTTTACATTTACAAGATGTTGCTAAAACTATTGTATATAGGATGGATAAACAAGGTCCTACTATATAGTACAGGGAATTATATTCAATATCCTGTGATAAACCACAATGGAAAATAATATGAAATATAATATATATGTATAACTCAATCACTTTGCTGTATAGCAGAAATTAACACAACACTGTAAATCAACTATACTTCCATAAAATTTTAAAAATAAATAAATAAAAGATGTTTCTAAAAAACAAATGACCAAAGAAACCAAAAGCCAAAGAAGAATATGAGACAAAGATGATATTTGGCTCAAAAAGCTTAATGGGTCTTCTACAGATTAAGTTTGCCAATCCCTGTTCTATATGGCATCTTCTATCCTCCAGAAGTGATGAATGACTTGGTTTAAATGCTTGGAAAAGCACAGTGAAGCTTGGTAAATCAGTTTAACATTTTAAAAACATCCCCATTTCAAGTATAAGATCTATTTCAATATCTGACACATATTGAGTGTTCAATAAATGTTAATTTCCTTTCTGGCCTTCTTCTTTTCAATGAGGATTATGAGAAAGAATAAAAGTATGCAATTTAACTCTCCAAAAAGATTAAAGCATTGATGTTTTAGATGCTTAAAAGGCATTTGTTTAAATGGAAATGAAATGTTTAAAAGGAATTTGGGGGAAAAAAAAACATGGTAAATTTTTTTGCAGACAAGTTGAACTTCTAATGGTGCTAGGGAGCCATTTGGAAATGTGGAAGTAATTTTTAAAAAAAGAAGATTGGGTGTTGAGTAGATAAATGGGCTTCTCATTTGGGAAAATATGTGACAATTGGAACTACTGGAGTATAAGAATCAAATTATTAAAAAGGAAATCAGAAATGAGGAAGTCCAAATACTGGAGACCATGAGCAGTTTAAGAGTTGTCAAGAGATAGAAAGGAGAAGTTAGAGAAAGACCAGTAAGAGAGGCAGCAATACAATCAAGAACACGTTTTGTTGGATGTCAAGGTAATAATTAACAAGGAAACTCATACCCAAAGAATATAAGCAATTTCCCCAAGACTCTCCAGCTAGATAATCATAGAGTCATTATTCCAAATGTCAAAACTAGTGCTTTCCCCACTACTAAATCCTGACACATTTTCCCCTGACAACTTACATTAATTTCCTATTGTTACCGTAATGTATTAAGCGTAGTGTATTCTCTTATAATTGTAGAGGTCAGAAGTCTGAAATGGGTCTCAATGAGCTAAAATCAACATATCAGTAGGGTTGGTTTACTTCTGGAGGCTTTAGAGTAGAACTTATTTCTTTGCTTTTTCCAGATTCTAGAAACTGCCCACATTCCTTGGCTCGTAGCTTCTTTTCATTTTCAAAGCCAGCAATGGCCAGTCAAGTCTGTCTTACATGGCATCACTCTGACATGGAAACTTCTGCTTCTCTCTTCCACATTTTAAGGACACTTATGAGTACATCGGGCCAACCTAGATTATCCAAAATAATCTCCCTATTTTAAGGGCATCTGATTAGCAACCTAAATTCCATCTGCAACCTTAATTCCCCTTTGCCATATAACCTAACATATTCACAGGATGCAGAACAAGTATATAAACATCTCTGAGGGCCATTATTCTCCCTACTACACCACTCCACTTCAAATGCATCCCATCCTTTAGTCATTCCATCTCAAAACCTGGGAGCCACTTTTGTTTCAATTCTACTTTAATCAGCTGCTAATGATAAGGCTTCCTTCATTCATTTATTCATCATTTAACAAGTACATATAGAGTCATGTCAGGTTCAAAGCATTATTTGTGATTTTATAAAAGGAATAAGTTATAATGTTTGTCTTCAAGGATGTTGTCCTTCCTTTATGTTCATGTCTGAACTAAAATAACATCTTGTTCTTCCTGTTTGCCCCTTTATCACCTTTTCTTTTTAATTTGGCATACATCTATCAGCTATATTTATCTGAATGTTCAGCCCAGTATCATTTTCATGTACTTGCCCTTTTACTTCAGTATTTACAGTGTTCTCTACCAAGGGTTTATGCCACACGTGCCCACTGTTCAAAAGCTGTCTGATCTGAGATAGACCTTACAGCTTTTTCCATCTTCCCTGATGCTCATTCTTCTCCCAAATGTGTATATGAGCCCCAATATATCTTCTTTCTCTTACTTTTTCTTGTATCCACATACCTCTCCCAGAAACTTCCTCCTGATTTCCAAGTGACCAACAGAGGTAGAAAAACTGATTCATAGTGCTGCTTCCTTGTTCAGAGTCTGTACAGAGGCTTCTCGTAACCTATCAAAACTTTTCCAACACCCAATCCCAAAAGCTCAAGCCCATATTCTATTATCAGGACCTTCTTTGCCTATGAATTGTCTCCATGACTCCTATGGAGTCACCTTCTATTGCAGGTACTCCATCTCTACACCTTCCGATCCTATCATGCTCATCCAACACTGAAGCCTTTTGTTCTTGCTCCTATTCCTGCCTGGAGTAGCTTCTGACTTCTCTGCCCTGTCACAACTGTCTCTGTATCTCATGCCCAGGGTTCTCCTGCAAACCCTCCTTCAATATTTTTGGCCTAATAATTATGTAGTTTTCACTGTTTCAGTTTCCATTCCATAGAAATTATTGTCATTATCACCAGCATATTACAAGACACCAACCAGTTAAAAAACTAGCTGTAAGTTTTAAAACAGCTGGTCAGTGGTTAAGAACAGGGACGAAAAGGAAGATGTTTGACATTAAGCATATACAACAAATACACATCACAACTCAAGTCTCAGAAAGTAAGCAAAAATTTGGTTTGATAGTTTTGATAACTAACACTACTCTCTATTATGTAGTCCTCTAATCATTAAGCATATATAACCTTAAGCGTACCAACCATATATTTGGTTTTTTTCAAAGTAATTCATGCCTTTTACACATATACTAAATTTGAAACTTTATACAAGTTGGGCACATATTGTCAATCATATATTTAATTGAATTGAATAGAATTGAACATTTTATTGATACTTTTATAACTGTAGCATCTCATGGTAGCACAACAATTTTCTAAAATAATGCAAAATTCATACTTGAGCCAAATCACAGCCAAGCCATATTTGTGTCCAAAAACAATTTTACTGATGAGGCAACTCCCAGACAAAGCCAATTTACATCCCAAAGTACTTTTTATTGATGAGACATTTAAAAACTGCAACAAGAAATTTGCCACCTTAGGAGAACAAAACAAGGCACTAATACATATTGAGGAAACAAATTGAATTAACGAAGCCAATGCCTACTTTAATAAACTGACAAGCAAGACATGCAGAAAAAAAGTATCAACTCCAAGAACTAAATTAAAGTGTACAGAACAAGTGGGCCGTTCTCTCTTCTTTATGGTTCTGTGGCCCAGTTCTACCCAATGACATCATGCTTAATTTCTTGAAAAAGTCAATCACCATCATATTTGCTTAATTCTCAGAATCAAATGTTTGGACAACACTTCTAATCCTGACATCTTAAACCACTGACGACCTTCCTGAATCCTGCTCTTAAAGGAAACTCAAAAATACCTTCACCTAAAAGAGGAACATGTGGGGCAACAAGATGTTCCCTAGGGGACTGCACCTTGTGGCTGTCCTTTTACTTCTCCCAAGTATCAACAATGGTATCATTTCAAAAGCACTTGAGGGCTTGCTCTGGAATAATGCAATCTCTCTACAGAATTCTTATATCCCAACATGAGCAGAATAAAAAAAATGTCACAGTACCTCATGCTGTGCAGGGTTGCTGAGTCATTGCGGAGGTAATGGCACCTGGTATAAGCAACAACAGGTTCCTCAGCCTGAGATCTAAAACAAAACAAAACGGACAGTTCAAAGGAAGTTGTTGTACACGTAATCACTCTTCTGGTGTTCAGAGAGTGCCTATGGGGCACACAGGTGAGAGGCACCAGCAAGCACACCAGTTTTCAAAAGATGAGACTTCTCTAATTCCCCACAGCATAAAAAATTACTGTACATACACATGAATCCTGTGCCAGATAATTAAAACAGGAACTCATATGTATTGTATAAACATCATTATCTTATAGAAATACATTGTATATCATAAATCACAGTATTTAAGATGTACTAAAATAAAATGCAAAGAATGACAAGATGTTTCCATTGTAAATGACTTTTTAAAACTTATATAACTTGGAAAATATCTTACGTTGATAAATCACAAGCTCCTTTGGAAATACTTTTATATTCTGCATATCATGGAGCATTTCATTTGGAGATGCCAAATTTTCATAACTGGTAACCACATCGTTGTGCAGACATTTTCTCTACAGTACCTTCCCAGAACTCTCCTTTCATTCCTTCCCAAAATAAGAACCCTCAAAACTCAAAAGAACTGAGAGAGAGAAAAAAATTGAAGGAAGGAAGAGGGTCTTTGAGGATAAGTATTTTAAATTGGTTGCTTCATTTAAATGCAATAATTATTTTAACACATGACAAACATAATCAACCAGCCTACCTTGAAATTTTCTATTTATGTAAAGCACTATGTTTATGTGAGTAGTTTCTAATATTTCCCATTCAAGCCTCCTACTTATCCCTAACAAAAAATGAAACATCAATAGAGAATGTGAGGCTTGACACTGATTACCAGAAAATGTAGGAAAAGAGAAAATTATTATCTAGGAATCACCTCAGAAAAATCCTGTATCGTGCATTAAGTTAACTCCAAAAGTGCATTAACTGAAATCCCTCCACTATGTGAGAACCATGATAGCTTGTAAATGATTACCCACTTAACCTGAGATCACCCCAAATGATTCTGGTACCACATAAGAACAATGATGCTAAGATTTCCATTTTGGTGGGGGTTTTTTTGTTTGTTTTTTTAAAAAATTAATTTGTATTGGAGTATATTTGCTTTACAATGTTGTGCTAGTTTCTGATGTACAGAAAAGTGAATCAGCTATATGTATACATATATCCCCTCTTTTTTTGATTTCCTTCCCATTTAAGTCAGAGAGCACTGAGCAGAGTTCCCTATGCTATACAGTAGGTTCTCATTAGTTATCTATTTTATACATAGTAGTGTATATATGTCAGTCCCACTCTCCCACTTCATCCCAGCTCCCCTTCCACCCTGGTATCCATACTTCCCTTCTCTACGTCTGTGTTTCTATTCTGTTTTGCAAATGAGTTCACCTGTATCGTTCTTCTAGTTTATTGCTAAGATAAATTGTCTTTCTTCCCTGGTTCAAGCCAAGGGCCCACAAAGCCATATTTGCTTGCCCCCACCTATGTGAATTATGGTAAAATCAAAGATTAGTATGAAAAAGGGGATCTAAGAGGTTAAAGAGTAGTGACACATTAATCTAAAGTACAAAATATTAGCTAGAAGTCTTGCCTGGCTGTCCCTAACTCCCCTGAAGTTAAAGGGGAGGAATGAAGATTGTTTTAGCGGTTACACTTCAAAGACGACTTAGATAGCTGACCTTAAAATGTTGGTGAACTCTGTTTCATTCGTTGCTTTCTACTTGTTATTATTAGTGAAAACCCTTAAAAAGGAAACAGACAATAAACTCAAAACTGTGTTCATTCCTATTTACTGTATGGGAAGGAGAAGATTCTATATTACTTGGCTTTAGACTGCAAGAGAAAGATAGTTATGAAAAGAAAGAGCTGTAGTTTTTCTACAGCAATGGATTAGAGAAACAGGGTCAATTCCTATGATAGACAACAAAAAGGTCTAAGAAGTACCCCAGGAAGCCATCCTTAAACCCAGTAGTGATTTTGGAGGAGTATTTTCAGAAAAACTCTTCTTAGGTAAATCCAGATATATCTCAATAGAGCTTGAAAATGGGGAAAGGTGGTGAAGATCACAAGATGAAAGATGAAGGAGGAAGACCTGATGTATCACATATGGTCAGCACCTGACCACCATTCCCCTAGCAAGAGACAACAGTTCTTAAGAGGTAATCACATCAATGAAAACCGAACTCTGAGTCACAGTCAGATATTTAAAATACTGACGTCAAGGCCTTGACTTGAATCATAACTTCTGGGGAAGAGATTTCATAATCTCTGTCTTTTAAAAGACTCTCAAATGATCTTGGTAATCAGCTACTTTAGAAACTACTATTTTATATGTAACTCTCACTTAGACTAGTATGACTTTTTTGGAAGAGTTTGAGAAGAACTGACTTGATTCAAAGGATTCTTCTTTGAATGTTTTGTAGAATTCAATAGTGATGCCATTGGCTCCTGGGGTTTTCTCTATTTATGGGAAGATTTTTAGATACTGATACAATCTCTATACTAGTTATGAATCTGTTTAGGTGCTGTCTTTCTTCATGATTTAATTTTGGCCTGTTGTACATTTCTAGGAATGTATCCATTTGTTCTGGGTTATCCAATTTGTTGGCATAAAATCTCTTATAATCCTTTTTATTTCTGTGTTGTCAGTTCTAATGTCTCTTCTTTCATTTCTTTCATTCTGATTTTAAGTCTTCTCTTTGTTTCTTAGTCTAGCTCAAGGTTTATTAAATTTGTGTATCTTTAAAAAAAAACTCAGTTTCAATGATATTTTTTCTCTTATTTTTCTGTTTTCTATTTCAGTTATTTGCCTTTCTGCTTTTTAAAAAAATTTTTGCTTCGTGTCTCATGTTCTAGGTTTAATGAGGTTGTGATTTAATCTTTTCCTGTTTAACTTTGGTATCATGTATATTTTAAAAGAAATGTTATACATACACAAAATTTGATTTCATCATATTTATTATTGTATAAGGCATTATATGGTCAGTGAAAAACAATGTGGGAGAAAAGAATAGCTGTGAACTCTGAAATACTAATTATATGACAGTGCTTATTTTTTAAAAGACATTCAATTTGTTTGAAAGATATGTTACTTTTTCTAGAATTTTTCTACTCTGAACTAAAAAGAATTTCTGCTATAAACCCATATCAAGACCCCTAGGGAGAATAGAAATACTCTTAAAGTTTGCAATAAAATTAATGACATCCTAAACATCACCACATAATAGTAAGGTTATTAAAAATGAATACAGTCTCTATGACTCTTTTATAGTTATATATATATATATATTTTCAGATTATTTTCCATTATAGGTTATCATAACATATTAAATATAATTTCTTATGCTATACAGTAAATCCTTGTTGCTTATCTATCTTATATATAGTAGTTTGCATCTGTTAATCCCATACTCCTAATTTGTTCCTCCACCTCTCTCTCTCCTCTTTGGTAATCATAAGTTTGTTTTTTAAGTCTGTGAGTCTGTTTCTGTTTTGCATACAGATTCACTTGTATTATTTTTTTAGATTCTACATATAAGTGATATAGTATTTGTCTTTGTCTTACTTCACTAAGTATAATATTCTCTAAGTCCATCCATGTTGCTGCAAATGGCAATATTTTGATCTCTTTTATGGTTGAAATATATATATCATATATATATATATATATATATCTCATATATTCTTAAGCCAATTTTCTGTTGATGGGCCCTTTGGCTGTTTCACTGTCTTTGCTATTATAAATAGTGCTGCTATGAACATTGGGGTGCATATATTATTTTTCAAATTAGACGTTTTGTATTTGTATTTTATGGATATATACCCAAGAGTTTGATTGCCAGATCATATAGTAACTCTATTTTTTTTTTAAGGAACCTCCATATTGTTTTCCATAGTGGCTACACTAATTTATATTCTCACCAACAGTGTATAAGGGTGAGTCTTTATCACCAGAAGAGAAAAAAGCAGTGATGCAAATTGGAGAGCATTTTAGAAAAATTGCTGAAAGTTACATGCGTAACTCCCATTGGATTCATGGTGTCTATGCGTTTATTAGATACGTTGGAAAAAGCAAAAAATAAAACAAAGTTAAATACATTTACATGTGGAAATGTCTTCTGGTTTCATATAATTTTAACCTTAGTGATATAGTAATTTGTAAATACTGGTGAAACTAATCAGAGAGTCTATGAAGATACCAACCATTTATTTAAATATTGTATTAAATATAAAGATTCAGACATGTATGTTCAAATGTTCACCTTAGCACTTATTAGCTGTGTGACCTTCAAGCAGTGATTTAACCTCTATAAGTTTCAATATCTGTATCTACAAATATATCTAGGAATACAGTAGTTATAAAAAATGAAGCTGATAAAAGTGATGTAAAGTTTATATATTAAAAACCTAGCACAATATCTATTATGAGGCAGACAAATAATAAATGAAGTGCTTTTCATTATTATTTCATGAAAAATATTATATATGATCAAAGTTTATTTTAGTTGAACAGTAATGGCATATAATATACACACTGTCACTAAGATATACTCTCTGAACAGTGACAATTACAGTACAATTCAGAACTTTCAAATAGACACTAATCAAATAAATCCTATTAAATAACATGGGAGGACATTTTAAAATGTCTTGAAATTTGCAAAAATACTACCCTTATTGACATCTTATTTGCCATGTAAAACTTTCACAGCCCCATGCATTCTTACATGCACTTAGATGTTGACCATAAAATAAATGTTGACTTGGCTCATCTAAGACATAACAAGCATGAAAGAGCTATAACTAATCAAAGGATAAATCATGTAAATAAAAGATATAGATCATAAATTGCCATTGTTTTTCAGAATTACTTATAAGTGGCACCAAATAAAGAAGTTTTAAATAGAACAAATAAATGTCAAATGTTAGATACATATTTATGTTACTGTGTAAGAAAGCATAATATATCCAGATACTACATAATGCATCATATACGGTAAGAGAAAAAAAAATTTTTCTTGTTGAAGACAGAGATGTACATATGCTCAGTATACTTCTTGGGGTATCACAAACCAGTAGAGAATTTACTGATTATAGAGGGAAAATAAAGTGAGATTGTCATTTAACATAACACATGATTGCCAAATGGATGAGTTATAAATAAACAAAAGAAGCAAAGAAACAAAGTAAAACAATAAAAACCCAATAAAATACAGGGATAATATATAAATAAATAACCCTATGAACTTAAACTTTTAATGAACTTGATGGTATAATGATTGAACTTACAAAATAAAATGTATTGGTAAAACTAACAAAAGACAATTTGTATAACATGGAACAATTTGCCATACATTTCCTTACCCTGGCTAATATCTTTAGTATGTAAAGAGTTTCCACATACTCAGCCATAAAAAGGAATGAAATTGGGTCAATTGCAGAGATGAGGATGAACCTAGAAACTGTTATACAGAGTGAAGTAAGTCAGAAAGAGAAAAACAAATATCATATATTAATGCATATATGTGTAATCTAGAAAAATGGTATTGATGGTCTTATTTGCAAAGCAGAAATAGAGACACAGATGTAGAGAACAAACATATGGATACCAAGGGGTGTGGTGGGACAAATTAGGAGATTGGGATTGACATATATACACTATTGATACTATGTATAAAACAGATAACTGGGCTGCCCTGGTGGCGCAGTGGTTGAGAGTCCACCTGCTGATGCAGGGGACACAGGTTCATGCCCCAGTCCGGGAAGATGCCACATGCCGCGGAGCAGCTGGGCCCGTGAGCCATGGCTACTGAGCCTGCACGTCCAGAGCCTGTGCTCCGCAATGGGAGAGGCCACAACAGTGAGAGGCCCGCAGACCGGAAAAAAAAAAAAAAAAAAAAAAAAAAGATAACTAATGAGAACCTACTCTATAGCACAGGGAACTCTACTCAGTGTTCTATGATGACCTAAATGGGAAGGAAATCCAAAAAGGAGGGGATATATGCATACATATAGCTGATTCACTTTGCTATATAGTAGAAACTAACACAGCATTGTAAAGCAACTATACTCCAATAAAAATTAATTTAAAAAAGTAGTTTCCACAAATATATAACAAAATTATCATATTATATCTTCTTATACACCATCAGAAATCATCCCAGCTATCTATTTCCTTCATCTGTAAAATGGGGATTATAGGAGTATCCCATTATTCACAAGGTTGTTGTGAGGATCAAGTAAATCAATACATATACAACACTCAGAATAGTGCCTGGTGTTCAATAAGTGTTAGAAAAAAATCTTGTCAATAGGTTCACACAGAAAACCCACAGAAGTCAAAGTGCTGGTAAATACAAACTGTTTAGCCAGAGTACTAAAAAATATTTTAATTCAAATAATATAAAATGACTGTGCCATGAAATTCACATTTTAAAATAATGTTTAATATAATAAAGGTACTATGCAACAGATATTCTCAGCCATTTCTGCTGGGAGTATGAATTAAATACAGTCATTCTGAAAAGCAATTTGATAATATTTATCAACAACTTTTAAAAGAATACAAACATATTAGATAATAAAATCATTAGTTTAAAATGCAGATAAGATAAATGCCCAAGTTATTTCATAATTACATTTATCTATAATAAGGAATTATTTAGATGCCTAATAATAGAAAAAATGTTGCCTATAGGGAAATGATTGCTTATATAATGGACAGTGTGCTTTTGTCAGTGTCATATTAAGGGACAAATTTAAGACATGAAAAAGTACCGTTATTTACATTTATATACTTTTCTCCATTCACTCAACTACTATTTATCATACTTATTAAATATATATTATGTAGCAGAATTGTGTATAACTGAAGGACAGCACTAAGGAAAGTTAACAGACCTTATTCTTAATACATAAAGAGTATGTAAAATTTAATTTTTGTTCACCTTTTTTTTGTATTTCCTACTTTTTTTTAGTGAGGAGAAATCACTTCTAAAACTTTTTCTTTTTTAACATTTATAATTAACACAGTATCACTATACGAGGCTATTAAAAGCAAAACTTTAAGCTTAGAGATATCTGACTCAGACTATGGCTCTATGCATTGTTTATGAGATCAGCTACTCAATTTGTAAATCAATAAGTGAAAGCTGAGTTGTTTTGAGCATTTCCTTGGCCTTTGCTATTGCACTGGTGTGTAACTAGAAGTGTTTAAAAACACTGATTTAAAATCCTGAGTTTTCAGAGTAAACAAAAAATCAGTCTTAAAAGATATGTGTTAGCCACGACACAGTCTGAACTGGAATTACACAAATCTGAAGAAAAGTAAACATACAGATTTGTCTTTTAAAGATCAGATTACACCCCCCAAAACAATCATCATTTGTTGATTTTCACTGCAAGTAAAAATGAGTGCATACATTCCTACTTGGAGAAGGATAACATAAATGGATTTAGATCATCCTAGGGTCCTAGTATGTCCTGTCAATGGACAGGCAATCTCCAGAAACAGACTGGCTTTAGTTTGAAAAGGGAAACAAGTCAAAGACAAATTTAATGTGACACATGCTACTATCATTCAGCAAAATGTTGTCAAGAGCTGTCTCATAGAGAATAACAGAAGGTTGTGGGTTCAAAAGGGATATTTAATCAAAATAAATGGCACACTAAAGTTAGCAGGTAGGATTCTTAAGAGATGTTTTGTTAAAGTTCAAATGCTTTTGGTCTCATTTTAAATGTGGTACAACTTGAGGTTTGCCCAGCATGTCACAGAAAAGCAGTCTATGAAGAAAGGTGATCTAGCCCTCTGCCATTTATCACAGTGACTTGAACTGCAAGCTGGTGCTTTCCAATGAGGTTTAGAAAAGGAATTTGAATGGCAACTGTGCAAAGTTCACAGCCAATGAAAGGCAAGCAGGGGGAAAAGAACTCTGGGAAGCAGAAAATGTGAAAGATCCTACATCCAAATAGGGTATAGGTGTCATGAAAGATTTTTACATAGGAGAATGGCATGTTTAGATTAGCATTTTAGAAAGATTATTTTGAATGGAATGTAGAAGAATGGACTGGAGTGATCAGTAGAGGAGTCAGAGGGAAGGTGTAAGAGATATCAGGTGATGACTGCCCAGGCTAGGGTTGGAACAGTGCAATTGGAAAGAAGTAGACAGAGTTGGGTGAGTTTAAGGGCATAGGAAAAGCAGCCCTTAGTGACTGATTGAATTGGGGAGATGTAACAGAGAGAGAGAAGAATCAAACTTGATTCCTGGATTTTCTTGGAAAAATGAGAATGTTGTCACTCACTGAGATTGGTAACATAAAGGATAGGACAGTTTGGTCACAAGTGGACAAGCAGAAAATGATAGTTAAATATGGGAAAGGTGGAGGTATCCAATAGGAAAGTAGGTATAAAGCTTTGGAACTCAACAGAGGGTTCTGACCCAAAGAGCAATTTTTGCCACGGGTATGAAGAGGACCATCTAGAAAGAGAAAAGAAAAGAATCTGATGGGAATATCAAGGGACCTAAGAAGAAGAAATCACAGAAATAGGAGAAAACGTGATGATGGCAGTGCCACAGAGGTCAAAGAAATAGTATTTTAAGAAGAAGAAATGATTATCGATGTTAACTATTATGCAGAAGCTTACACTGGAACTAAAGAATTCTTTAGGTTCAGAATATAAAAGTCATTGGTGACTCACTGAGAGTTACATCAGTGAAACAGTGAGTGAAATAAGGGAGATAAATGAAGGGTAGAAATTACTCTTCTAAAAATTTGGGTAATAAAAAATATGAAAAGATAGGTAGGCTGAAGGATGACTCAGTTTATTTAAAGTAAGGTAAAGACTTGAACATGTCACTAGACAGAGAAGTTGGACATGTAGGAGGAAAAGTCATAATTCACAAAGAATCTATAAGAGAAAAGATTCAGAGCACATGTGTACAGATGAGTCCTATTAATTTACTAATAGTGTTATCATTGTAGTAATTTATATATTAACCGTGATTTCTGAAAGTGAGATGTCTCACATCTTATAGAAATACATGAAGTAGATTCATCAAGACGGCACAGTAAGAGGATAAATTTCCCCCAAAATCACATCAAAAATATACCTACATGTGGAACAATTCTCAATGGAAACTGGCAGAAGGACTTTTCTGTACAACCAAGGCTATAAGAAAGATACACATGTAACCAACTGTGTAGTATGGCAAGAAAAGCAGTCGAGTTGGGACCCGTGCCCCAGGAAGGGACCCAGAGGAAAAGGGAGAATACATGGGCAGACACTCACCCTGGGGAGTGAGTGGTGAAAGCCATAGCTTGGGCACCCCAGTCCTGGGGTCCTACTCAGGAGAGACGAGCTCACTTTGCCAGTTGGAGGACCTCAGGTGTTAACAGGAAGACTGAAGGAAGCCTGGGCTCCACCACTGACGAGGAGCATAGAGATGCTGGTTTGCCCCCAGGCAGGGTGGAGAGAGGTCTGCACTATTGGCTGCCAGGTTTCCCACAACCCAAGCCAAGCAAACAATCTAGCCTCACTCCCTCCACATCACAGAGCAGAACTGGATATGGGACAGCCATGACCAGGAAGAATACTTGACCGTGGGACACAGAGGTGACCTGGTCTGAAGAAGAGCCTGGGAGGGTGGCAACAACCACCGTTGGCATAAATCAAGCAGTGCATTAGAAACAGCCCAGATCTCTTACAGCAGCCACTCCACCACAGCTCACACCCATTGATACATGCCAAGAGTCCATGCTGGTACCCACGGCCCTGAAGTGTAGCTCCACAACAGGGCAGGGGTGGCAGAGGCTGGAGGCAGTGATCAGCTGTTGGAGACAAAGGGGACTTGCACCAGAGGTTCAGTCTGAGTGGAACGAGGAAAACCAATTGCAGGCACCTACACAGGTACCTCACTGAAGACAGCTTGGACCTCTGTCTGGAGCCAACACAGGCCAACAACCCTCACGGGCTCCACTTGCTTCTGCATAACCTTCCTCCCCTGCAATGCCTTGCTGAGGCAAGGGTCACAGTGTAGGGAAAGGATAAAACACACACTTAAGAAAAGCAGAGCCAGCTCAGGCCCAACTCTCAGGGCTACTGCTCTAGCCACTTGGAATCAGAATCCATTCCTGATAGGGTGGTGATGGCCACTGAGCAGAGGGGATGCCCTGCCTCACACCCCACTGAAGTCTAGACTATCCATCTCCAGCCCCACTGACTACCAAGGTGAGAGTTGCCAGCACACCATGAGGAAAGACATAACTTGTGTCCATGTCAAATGCAGCTCTCCCACCAATGGCACTGGGGACAAGCAGTCTGTATAGGGACACTCGCACACACACAGACACACAATAACCCTTTCAAGACTGCAATAGAGGCATAAAGAATTAAGTGAAATGAAAAGGCAGAGGAACTGGTCTCAATTTAAAGAGCAAGAGAAAATCCCTAATACGTAAATAATAAAACAGAAATAAAAATTTACCAGATTAAGAATTCAAAGCATTGGTAATAAATATGTGAACTGAATTAGGGAAAAGAAGAGATGTACACAGTGAATATTTAACAATGAACTAGAAAATATAAAAACACCCAATCCGATGTGAAAAATTTAAAACCTGAATAAAAAACACACTAGAAGGAATGAACAGCAGGCTAAGTGATACAGAAGAATGCATAAGTGATGTGAAAGACAGAATAATAGAAATCACCTAATCAGAAGATTTAAAAATTTTTTTAAATGAAAACAGAATAAGAGATCTCTCAGATAACATTAAGAATACCAACATTTGTATTATAGAGGTCCCAGAAGGATAAGAGAGAAAGAAGAGAATCTAAAATATATTTGAGAAAAGTATGCCTGAAAACTTCCCAAGCCTGAAGAAGGAAGCAGATATCTAGGTACAGGAGGCATAGAGGATCTTAAACAAGATGAACCTAAACAGACCCATGCCAAGACATATCATAATTAAAATGGCAAATTTAAAGATAGAAAGAGAATTCTAAAGACAGCAAGATAAAAACAAAGGGTCATATACAAAGGAATTCCCAAAAAGCTATCAGCTTATTTCTCTGCAGAAAAACTGCAGGCCAGAAGGGGGTGGTATGATATAGTCAAGGTACTGAAAGGGAATACCTGAAATCAAGGATACTCTATCTAATATGATTATCTTTTAGAATAAAGGAGAGATAAATGACTTCTCAGACAAACAAAAACTAAAAAAGTTCCTCAATACAAAACCAACCCTAAAAGAAATGTTAAAGGGTCCTGTCTAAGTGGAAAAGAAGTAAGAATCTATAGGAAAGGTAAAATCCCACCAGGAAAGGCAAATATATAGTAAGAGCTGAGACTCAACCACTTTAAAAAGCCAGTACAAAGATTAAAAAAAAACAAAAATTGTACAAGCAACTATAACTACAATAAACAGTAAAAGGATAAACATGGAGACGTATAATATGACATCAGGAACACAAGATGTGGGCGAGAGGATTAAAATGTAGATCTTCTAGAATGTGTTTGAACTAAATGACTACCAGTTTCAAACAAGAAGATACAGCTATAGGCCAACATATATGACCCCAATGGTAACCACAAAGAAAAACCTACAACAGATACACAAGACAGGAACACAAGCATACTACTAAATAAAATCATCAAATAAAATGGAAAAAACAAAAAGAAAAAGAGAGGAAGACAGGAGAACTACAAAAACAACCAGAAAATAAGTAATAAATGGCAATAAGTACATACTTATCAATAATTACTCTAATTATCAATGAACTAAATGCTCCAATCAAAAGACATAGTGTGGCTGACTGGGAAAAAAAGACACATGTATATCTTGCCTATAAGAGACTCATTTCAGAGCTAAGCACACACATAGACCAAAAGTGAGAAGATAGAAAACGATATTTCATAAAAATGGAAACTATAAGAAAGATTGGGTATCAATATCATATCAGATAAAAGAGAATTTGAAACAAAGGCAATAACAAAGATAAAGATGGGCATTATATAATGATAAAGGGATCAGTACAAGAAGAGGTTATTACACTCATTGACATATATGCACCCAATACAGGAGCACCTAAATATAAAAGCAAACACTGGCACAAAAAGGAAGTAACTGACAATAGTACAGTAATAGGAAATTTTAACATCCCACCTGCATTACTAGATCATTCAGACAGAACATCAGTAAGGCAACAATGATCTTAGATGACACAATATAAATGTTGGACTTAATAGATATCTACATGACATTCCATACAAAAACAGCAGAGTACATTCTTTTCAAGTGCAAATGAAACTTTTTCCAGAATAGATCACGTGCTAGGCCACAAAACAAGTCTCAACAAATGTAAGATGATAGACAATATGTTAAGCATTTTTGTCTGACCACAAAAGTATGAAACTAGAAATCAACTACAGAAAGAAAAATGGGGAAAATCAAACACATGTAGACTAAACAACACACTACTAAAAAAAGAAAAAAAAAAAAGAAAGCAAGGGATCAGTGAAAAAAATCAAAGAGGAAATCAGAAAATACCTTGAGACAAATGAAAATAGAAACGCAACACTTCCAAAATCTTTGAGATGCAACAAAAGCAGTTCTAAGAGTAAAGTTTATAGTGGTAAAGTCCTCACTCAAAAAACAACAACATCAAACAACCTGACCTACCACCTAAAGGAGTTATAAAAAAAGAAGAAGAAACAAAGCCCAAAGTCAGCAGAAGGAAGGAAATAATAAAGATCAGAGAGGAAATTTTTTAAAAAGAATTAAAAAAACAACAGAAAAGATGAATGAAACCAAGAGCGCTTTTTTTGGAAAGATAAACAAAATTGATGTACCTTTAGCTAGGCTCATGAAAAGGATAAGAGAGAGGACCCAAATAAACAAAATAAGAAATGAAAGAGGAGAAATAACTACCAATACCACAGAGATACAATAAATCATAAGAGCATACTATGAACAGCTACATGTCCACAAACTGGACAACCTAGAAGAAATGGACAAATTTTAAGATACATACAAACTGCCAAGACTGAATCAAGAAGAAACAGATAATTTGAACAAACCAATCAGTAGTGGTGAAACTAACTTTATAATTTAAAAAAATCTCATTAGTCATAAAACCAATACTGGACAGATTCATGGGGAAGTCTACCAAACAAATAAGTGCTAATACCTATCTTTCTCAAAACAGTCAAAAACATTGAGAAGGAAGGAAATCCCCGAATTCATTCTGTGAGGCCACCATTACTCTGATACCAAAACCAGATAAAGACATTACAAAAAAAGAAAATTACAGGCCAATATCTTTGATGAATACAGATAAAAAAATTCTCACCAAAATATCAGCAAACCAAATTCAACAATACATTAAAAGTATTGTACACCATGATCAAGTTCAACCTATTCCAGGGACCCTTAGATGGCTCACTATTCATAAACCAATCAGTGTTATATACCACATTAACAAAAGGAAGGATAAAAATCATATGATCATATAAATAGACAAAGAAAAAGCATTTGAAAAATTAAACATCCATTCACGATAAAAACTCCCATTAAAATGTGTATGGAGGGAACAAATCTCAACATAATAAATGCCATTTATGACATACACACATCTAACATCATCCTCAACAGTGAAAAGCTGAAAGCCTTTCCTCTAAACTGAGGAAAAAGACAAGATTCCCACTATTGCCACTTCTATTTAACAAAATATTGGATTCCTAGCCAAAGAAATCAGACAAGAAAAAGAAATAAAAGACATTCAAATTGGAAGTGGAGAAGTAAAACTGTCACTGTTTGCAGATGACATGATACTGCATATGGAAAAACCTAAAGTCTCTACTAAAAGCTTATTAGAACTAATAAATGAATTCAACAAAGTTGCAGGATACAGATGAATATACAGAAATTCCCTGCTTTTCTATACACTAATAATGAACTATCAGAAAGAGAATGCAAGAAAATAATCCCATTTAAGATGGCATCCTTTTTGACCCACCTCCTAGAGAAATGAATGGGACCTAATGAAACGTAAAAGCTTTTGCACAGCAAAGGAAAACATAAACAAGATAAAAAGACAACCCTCAGAATGGGAGAAAGTATTTGCAAATGAAGCAACTGACAAAGGATTAATCTCCAAAATTTACAAGCAGCTCATGCAGCTCAATATCAAAAAAACAAATAACCCAATCCAAAAATGGGCAGAAGACCTAAATAGACATTTCTCAAAAGAAGATATCCAGATTGCCAAAAACCACATGAAAGAATCCTCAACATCATTAATCATTAGAGAAATGCAAATCAAAACTACAATGAGGGCTTCCCTGGTGGCGCAGTGGTTGAGAATCCGCCTGCCGATGCAGGAGACACGGGTTCGTGCCCCGGTCCGGGAAGATCCCACATGCCGTGGAGCAACTAAGCCCGTGAGCCATGGCCGCTGAGCCTGCGCGTCCGGAGCCTGTGCTCCGCAACGGGAGAGGCCACAACAGTGAGAGGCCCGCATACCGCAAAAAAAAAAAAAAAAAAAAAAAAAAAACTACAATGAGATGTCATTTCACACTGGTCAGAATGGCCATCATCAAAAAATCTAGAAAAAAAATTGCTGGAGAGGGTGTGGAGAAAAGGGAACACTCTTGCACTGTTGGTGGGAATGTGAATTGATACAACCACTATGGAGAACAGTATGCAGATTCCTTAAAAAAACTACAAATAGAACTACCATACAACCCAGCAATCTCACTACTGGGCATATAACCTGAGAAAACCATAATTCAAAAAAAGTCATGTACTAAAATGTTCATTGCAGCTCTATTTACAATAGCCAGGACATGGAAGCAACCTAAGTGTCCATTGACAGATGAATGGATAAAGAAGATGTGGCACATATATACAATGAATATTACTCAGCCATAAAAAGAAATGAAATTGAGTTATTTGTAGTGAGGTGGATTGACCTAGAGTCTGTCATACAGAATGAAGTAAGTCAGAAAGAGAAAAACAAATACCATATGCTAACACATATATATGGAATCTAAGAAAAAAAAAAAAAAAAAAGGTCACGAAGTACCTAGGGGTAAGACGAGAATAAAGATGCAGACCTACAAAAACGCATGGACGAGGATATGGGGAGGGGGAAGGGTAAGCTGTGACAAAGTGAGAGAGTGGCATGGACATATATACACTACCAGACGTAAAACAGATAGCTACTGGGAAGAATCTGCATAGCACAGGAAGATCAGCTAGGTGGTTTGTGACCACTTAGAGGGGCGGTATAGGGAGGGTGGGAGGGAGGGAGACACAAGAGGGAAGAGATATGGGAACATATGTATATGTATAACTGATTCACTTTGTTATAAAGCAGAAACTAACACACCATTGTAGAGCAATTATACTCCAATAAAGATGTTAAAAAAAAAAAAAGATGGGGTTTCCCTGGTGGCACAGTGGTTGAGAGTCTGCCTGCTGATGCAGGGGACACAGGTTCGTGCCCCAGTCTGGGAGATCCCACATGCGCAGGAGCGGCTATGGCCCGTGAGCCATGGCTGCTGAGCCTGCACGTCCGGAGCCTGTGCTCCACAATGGGAGAGGCCACAACAGTGAGAGGCCCATGTACCGCAAAAAAAAAAAGAAAAAAAAAAAAAAATGATGGCATGAAAAGCAATAAAATGCCTAGGAATGAACTTAACCACAAAGGTGAAAGATCTATACTCTATACACTATAAAACACTGATGAAAGAAATTGAAGATGGTATAAATAAATGGAAAGATATCCCATGCACTTGGATTGGAAGAATTAATATTATGAAAATGGCCAAACTTCCCAAAGCAATTGAAAGAATTAATACAATCACTATAAAATGCCTATGACATTTTTCACAGAACTGGAAAAAATAATCCTAAAAATTCATATGGAATCACAAAGTATCCTAAATTGCCAAAGTGATGTCGGGATTTAAAAAACAAACAAACAAACAACAAAAACCCTAGGGAATAACCCTCCAAACACCATGGTACTGGCACAAAAACAGACACATAGATCAAAGGAACAGAATAGAGAGCCCAGAAATAAACCCATGCACCTAAGGTCAATTAATCTACAACAAAAGAGGCAGGAATATATAATGGAAAAAAAAGACATTCTCTTCAACAAATAGTACTGGGGAAAATGGACAGTTACATGTAAAACAATGAGATTAGAACATTCTCTCACACCATATACAAAGGTAAACTCAAAATGGTTTAAAGACCTAAATGTGGGCTTCCCTGGTGGCGCAGTGGTTGAGAGTCCGTCTGCTGATGCAGGGGATACCGGTTTGTGTCCCGGTGCTGGAAGGTCCCACATGATGTGGAGCAGCAGGCCCGTGAGCCATGGCCACTGAGCCTGCGCATCCGGAGCCTGTGCTCCACAACGGGAGAGGCCACAACAGTGAGAGGCCCGCGTACCGCAAAAAAATAAAAATAAAAATAAAAAATAAAGACCTAAATGTAAGACCTGAAATCATAAAAGTCCTAGGTGAGAACATAAGCAGAACACTCTTCAATATAAACTGTAGCAATATTTTTTGGATCTGTCAAAAAAAAATTAAAGCAAAAATAAA
This sequence comes from Kogia breviceps, assembly GCF_026419965.1. Classification (NCBI taxonomy): domain Eukaryota; kingdom Metazoa; phylum Chordata; class Mammalia; order Artiodactyla; family Physeteridae; genus Kogia; species Kogia breviceps. Next base: position 96,775,333 of record NC_081313.1, read on the forward strand.
CAAATGGGAACTAATTAAACTTCAAGGGGTTAATACCCAAAATATATAAACAGCTCATGTAACTAAATATTAAAAAAAATTAAAAAAACAAGCAACCCAATCAATAAAATGGACAGAAGAAGGTCTGAACAGTCATTTTTCCAAAGAAGACATACAGATGGCCAACAGGTTCATGAAAAGATGTTCAAATCACCAATCATCAGAGAAACGCAAATCAAAAACAACGAGATATCATTTCACACCTGTCAGACTGCCTATCATCAAAAAGACTACAAGTAAAAAACGTTGGAGAGGATGCACAGAAAAGGGAACCCTCCTACATGTTGGTGGGAAAGTAAATTGGTACAGCCACTATGGAAAAAAGTACAGAGGTTCCTCAAAAAACTAAAAATAGAGCTACCATATGATTTAGCAATTCTATTCCTGGGTATATATCCAGAAAAAATAATAACACTCATTTGAAAACATACATGCACCCCAATGTTCATAGCAGCATTATTTCTAAAAGCCAAGATATGGAAGCAACCCAAGTGTCCATAAACAAAAGAATGGATACAGAAGAAGTGAGATACACACACACATAACACATAACTAAATATTACTCAGCCATAAAAAGAATGAAATTCGGCAATTTGTAGCAACATCAATTGACCCAGAGAATATTATGCTTAGTGAAGTGTCAGACACAGAAAGATAAATGCTGTATGGTACCACTTATATTTGAATCTAAAAAATTAAACAAAGGTATATAGCAAAACAAAACAGACTCATAGATATAGAAAACAAACTAGTGGTTACCAGTGGGGACAGAGAAGGGTAGAGGGGCAAGATAGGGGTATGGGATTTTAAGAGATACTAACTACTAGGTATAATATAGATAAGCAGCAAAGATATATTGTATAGTACTCTAAATTATAGCCATTATCTTATAATAACTTTTAATGGAGTATAATCTGTAAAAACACTAAATCCCTATGCTGTACACCTGAAACTAATATATTATAATAAATCAGTTATACTTCAATAAAAAGAAACACACAAAGCAAAAATACTTCAATTGCTAACAACATGGTAAAGCCCTCTAATTCTTCTAAGAAGCTTTTCCTTTCTACATTCTTTGTGAAAATGAGTGAAGGTGCTGTCAGCAGTCTTCTTTATCCTGATGAGAATTTCAGAAAGCCAACAAAAGCAATGTATGAACAGCAACAGATGGTTTAGAGATCTAACAAGTTTGGAATCAAGTTTTAAAAACAGATTCTGAACTACTGATTAGGAACACTGACCGAGAGAAAGCAGCTGAGTACTTTATTGGGTAAATGTATTTCAAATCAAGAAAGACAACAGAAATTGTGAAGTAAAAGAAAATATCAGCTTATTGATGTATTTTCTTAGCTATTACTGATGAGCATTCCAATAAACTATCATTTGCCTTACAAAATGCCCCAGAACATAGTGGCTTAAAATTACAACGCTCAATTATTTGGGTCAAAAATCTGCAAGGGGGGCAAGGCTCCAATAGAGACAGTTCATCTCCACTCCATGTGGAATGAGCTAGGGTAGCTGGACTAGGGTAGAGAGACACCTTCAAAGATAGCACTTTGGCTTGGCTGCTAATGTGAACTCATTTACAACTGGGATCTGGGGCCACAGTTCCTCTCCATAGGAGCCTCTCCAATGAGATTGTTTTGCTTTCCTCACACCTGTGTTCCAAAAGTGACTGTTCTGAGAGATACAAAATGGACACTTTCTACATCTATGGCCTGAGTCTGGAAACTGACACAAAATCACTTAGCAATATTTTATTGGCCAATACAATCACAGAGTCTGCTCATACTTAAGGGGAAGAAACACAGACCTCCATTTCTTGATGAGAGAAATGTCAAACAGTTTACAACCATCTTTAATCTACCCCTGTACACATATTTTTAAAGTTCTCTAATAGTAGGATAGGGAGGTTTTCATTCCTCTGCACTACTACCATTTAGTAAGCTATCATTCGTCTGAGCATTTAGTGAATATATTAATTTATTTAAGATCATCATACGTATGTTTGCCTTTGAAATGGGTGTGGGGGTGGGTACTATTTCTAAAAAAAATCTACCAAAGGATCATTTAAGAGGTACAGATTTCTGCAGAACTCTACCAGATGTTCAGTCTAATGAATATTTCCCCTAGGAAATCCTGATGTGTCTATAGCCCCTCTATGTGCACATCAGGCTTCATTTGCAGCTTCTTGGTCCCATCTCCAGCATAACTGTTAATTGTACTGATGCTGCCTGTAGAGCTGATGTCTATTAAGGCCAGCCAATTACATTACTTTGTTTTGTTTTGTTTTTTATACTAATATGTTCTATTTTATTTATTAGTACATAGTATATAATACATATATATGTGTTTATATACATAAAATATAACACATGTGTTTACATAATATATAACACATAACATGTATAAGGATTATGATTAATATATTTCATAACAAGATTATGTAACAATAATGATGAAATATTATTTTTAATGGATCTTTATTAGAGAATAATTACTTCACAATACTGTGTTTGTTTTTGTTGTACAAAAAAGTGAATCAGCCATATGCATGCATATATCCCCATATCCCCTCCCTCTTGAGCCTCCCTCCCACCCTCCCTATCCCACCCTCTAGGTCATAGCAAAGCACCGAGCTGATCTCCCTGTGCTATGCTGCTGCTTCCCACTAGCTAACTATTTTACACTTGGTAGTGTATATATGTTGATGCTACTCTCACTTTGCCTCAGCTTCCCCCTACCCACCCAATGTGTCCTCAAGTCCATTCTCTATGTCTGCGTCTTTATTCCTGCCCTGCCATCAGTACCATTCTTTTTTTTAGATTCCATATATTTGTGTCAGCATACGATGTTTGTTTTTCCTCTTTCTGACTTACTTCAATCGGTATGACAGACTCTAGGTTCATCCACCTCACTACAAATAACTCAATTTCGTTTCTTTTTATGGCTGAGTAATGTTCCATTGGATATATGTGCCACGTCTGCTTTATTCATTCATCTATCGATGGACACTTAGGTTGCTTCCATGACCTGGCTATTGTAAATAGTGCTGCAATGAACATTGTGGTACATGTCTCTTTTTGAATTATGGTTTTCTCAGGGTAGATGCCCAGGAGTGGGATTGCTGGGTCATATGGTAGCTCTATTTTTAGTTTTCTAAGGAACCTCCATACTGTTCTCCACAGTGGCTGTGTCAATTTGCATTCCCACCAATAGTGCAGAAGGATTCCCTTTTCACCACACCCTTTCCAGCATTTATTTTTTCTAGATTTTTTGATAATGGACATTCTGACCAGTGTGAGGTGATACCGCATTGTAGTTTTGATTTGCATTTCTCTAATAATTAGTGATGTTGAGCATCTTTTCATGTGCCTCTTGGCCATCTGAATGTCTTCCTTGGTGAAATGTCTATTTAGGTCTTCAGCCCATTTTTTTAATTGGCTTGTTGGGTTGTTTGTTTTCTTAATATTGAGCTGCATGAGCTGTTTGTATATTTTGGAGATTAATCCTTTGTCCATTGTTTCATTTGCAAATATTTTTCCCATTCTGGGGGTTGTCTTTTTGTCTTGTTTATGGTTTCCTTTGCTGTGCAAAAGCTTTTAAGTTTCATTAGGTTCCATTTGTTTATTTTTATTACTCTAGGAGGGGGGTCAAAAAAGATCTTGCTATGGTTTATGTCAAAGGTTGTTTTTCCTTTGTTTTCCTCTAAGAGTTTTATAGTGTCTGGTCTTACATTTAGGTCTTTAATCCATTTGGAGTTTATTTTTGTGTATGGTGTTAGGGAGTGTTTTAATTTCATTGTTTTACATGTAGCTGTCCAGTTTTCCCAGCACCACTTATTGAAGAAGCTGTCTTTTCTCCATCGTATGTTCTTGCCTCCTTTGTCATAAATTAGGTGGCCATATGTGCATGGGTTTATCTCTGGGCTTTCTATCCTGTACCATTGATCTATATTTCTGTTTTGGTGCCAGTACCATACTGTCTTGATTACTGAAGCTTTGTAGTATAGTTTGAAGTTGGGGAGCCTGATTCCTCCAACTCCGTTTTTCTTTCTCAAGATTGCTTTGGCTATTCGGGGTCTTCTGTGTTTCCATTTGAATTGTAAAATATTTTGTTCTAATTCTGTGAAGAATGACATTGGTAGTTTGACAGGGATTGCACTGAATCTGTAGATTGCTTTGGGCTGAACAGTCATTTTCACAATATTGATTCTTCCAATCCAAGAACATGGTATATTTCTCCATCTGTTTATGTCATCTTTGATTTCTTTCATCAGTGTTTTATAGTTTTTGAGTACAAGTCTTTCACCTCCTTAGGTAGGTTTATTCCTAGATATTTTATTCTTTTTGTTGCAGTGGTAAATGGGATTGTTTCCTTAATTTCTCTTTCAGATTCTTCATCATTAGTGTATAGAATGCCAGCCATTTCTGTGCATTAATTTTGTATCCTGCAACTGTACCAGCTTCATTGATTAGCTCTAGTAGTTTTGTGGTGGTATCTTTAGGATTTTCTATGTATGGTATCATGTCATCTGCATACAGTGATAGCTTTACTTCTTCTTTTCCAATTTGTATTCCTTTTATTTCTTTTTCTTCTCTAATGGCCATGGCTAGGGTTTCCAAAACAATATTGAATAAGTGTGGCAAGAGTGGACATCATTATCCTGTTCCTGATCTTAGTGGAAATGTTTTCAGTTTTCCACCATTGAGTATGATGTTGGCTGTGGGTTTTTCATGTATGGCCTTTATTATGTTGAGGTATGTTCCCTCTATGCCCACTTTCTGGAGAGTTTTTATCATAAATGGGTGTTGAATTTTGCCAAAAGCTTTTTCTACATCTATGGAGATGATCATATAGCTTTTATTCCTTAATTTGTTAATATGGTATATCACATTGATTGATTTGCATATATTGAAGAATCCTTGCATCCCTGGGATAAATCCCACTTGATCATGGTGTATGATCCTTTTAATGTGCTGTTGGATTCTGTTTGCTAGTATTTTGTTGAGGATTTTTGCATCTATGTTCATCAGTGATATTGGCCTGTAGTTTTCTTTCTTTGTGGTGTCTTTGTCTGGTTTTGGTATCAGGGTGATGGTGGCCTCGTATAATGAGTTTAGGAGTGTTCCTCCCTCTGCTTTATTTTGGAAGAGTTTGAGAAGGATAGGTGTTAGCTCTTCTCTAAACATTTGATAGAATTCGCAAGTGAAGCCATGTGGTCCTGGACTTTTGTTCATTGGAAGATTTTTAATCACAGTTTCAATTTCATTACTTGTGATAGGTCTGTTTATATTTTCTAATTCTTCCTGGTTCAGTCTTGGAAAATTGTACCTTTCCAAGAATTTGTCCATTTCTTTGTGGTTGTCCATTTTACCGGCATATAGTTTTCTGTAGTAGTCTCTTATAATATTTTGTATTTCTGCAGTGTCAGTTGTGATTTCTCCTTTGTTATTTCAATTTTATTGATTTGCATCCTCTCCCTTTTTTTCTTGATGAGTCTGGCTAAGGGTTTGTCAATTTTGTTTATCTTCTCTAAGAACCAACTTTTAGTTTTATTCATCTTTGCTATTGTTTTCTTCATTTCTATTTCATTTATTTCTGCTCAGATCTTTATGAGTTCTTTCCTTCTACAGACTTTGGGTAATTGTATTAGAATATTTAACCACACAGAGAATCTTGGTATTTTGACAGGTATATTGTACTCCATAAATAAAAGTATTTATTCAAAGTGGCAAATGTGTTTCCAGAGTTTCCTAGAAGATGGCAGTTAGCATATGACCCTTTACTATTATTTTTTAGGATTCACATTCTGCATTTTCTAAATGCTTTCGAAGTCTCAAAGCAGGAAACAATAAATTCTTTACCAAGTATTTCTTTAGCAGAATCAGCAAATCCACCTCCTCCCAATGGCAGAAGGGTGCAGATCCTGGTCATGTTTTTTTTTTTTTTTTTTTTTGCGGTACGCGGGCCTCTCACTATTGTGGTCTCTCCCGTTGCGGAGCACAGGCTCCGGAGGCGCAGGCTCAGCGGCCACGGCTCACGGGCCTAGCCTCTCCACAGCATGTGGGAACTTCCCGGACCGGGGCACGAACCCGTGTCCCATGCATTGGCAGGCGGACTCTCAACCACTGCGCCACCAGGGAAACCCTGGTCATGTTTTTATTATTCTGCTCTAATGAACCGAGTCCAAATTTCTAAAATGTGAGTTGTCTGTTTTAAACTTGGGTCCCTGAGATTTGTAATTCTAAACTGGTGTCAGGGTCTGTTTTCCTATCAGCAAAACAGGGGAAACCATATGTGCAAATTTTTCAAGATCTCCCAAGCCAATCTGTTAGAAAAATGAAAACTATTAATGTGACAGGACTTAGCCCATAATTTATTTGTTGTGCCATGGTAATCTCCTTATTTATTCTGATTGAAGGCAATCACAAGCCTGCTCAACACTCAGAGGGAGTGGAAGTAAGCCAATCTAGTCTGAACACTGAGAACAGAAAGCACAGGCACCCAGGTGATTTCAGAGTAAATGCCTGAGTGTGCAAGGTTACATAGGATGCTGACCTTGAATGTGCAGACAAATTTGACTCTAGTACTAGAATCCAATAACTGAGACTTCATCCTATCCCAAAGAAAGGAGTTTAACTTCATCTACTGTAATGAGCCGAGGTCAGTTAACACTATCAAAAATGGCATGGGTTATAAAAATGAATAAGGTAAAGGAACATTTTCTATACTCTTTATATCTCTTTCCCCCTTCCCCCACTTCATCGCCCCAAACAAGAGACCTCACTGAGCAGTGAATGAAGGTCTTCAATTACTAGGAAGCTGATATACAAATGAATGCTTCTTGTTAATTGTTTCCAATAGTATGCTACCGAAATCAGTCAAAAATGCATATTCATGTATTTGCTTTGATCTTTTCTTCAATTCAAAGTTTATCAAATTCAACAGCTCAAATTTTGTGACCTATTTCATGTTATTTTAAGATAACCTCTTAAGGACATAGGTACAAATTTGGAGACCAAAATAACTTTAATGGATGGAGGCTATTGAAAAAGTGACCTGTTAAAACATTTAAGCTAATTATGACTTGGCATGAAGCAACTGTTTTCCTTCTTAGCTGAGTTTGGGGCAACTAAGGAGCAGTCACACCACTATTCTAACCACATACTCACAGATTGTATTGTAATCTATCTTTTTATAATTTCTACAAATACTCAATTTTTCTTTAAAAATCTCATTTTATAATATGAAAAGTTATGCCTGTGGAAGTAAGACAACTCTTGGGAACTAGTACAGTGTTATTATCATAATGCAGGCAAAGCAGTGAAAAGATATAGACAGGGAGAATCCTGCAGGCATTTAAGTTGTTAGAAATTGGACCTATTGGGCTGTACCCCACAGGCCTACAAGGCCTGTACCTGCCCAGCTTTAAGACCTAAGAAAGAGCTTGGAGTCAGCAACAGAGAAATCAGGGGTTTAGGATGCGGGAGCTTACATGTTTGAAGCAAGGTCCTGGAGGTATACCCCACCATGTGTGGCAGACAGCAGGCAGGCAGGACAGACATGGCTGCAGTCGTTGCCAAGGAAGGGGGGGTGGGGGGAAATTGCCAGATTGCCAGTTATAGGGGTAGTTGAGTAAGGTTGACTCATCGTTACCAGGGAAACTAGCAAAGGGGCACGCTCCCCACCATCCCTGTGATAAGAACAATCACTAGCTGAGCCTGGGGCAAGTATGTAGGAAGGTCAGTCATGTGAGTAGGGAGAAACAGGCACTGGTTGCGCAGGGGATGTACAGAGAGCAAGAGAACAGCCACCTTGAGTGGCCTGACCATATAGGACCCATCTTGGTTGAGAAAATATTTTGAAGAGTATCTTTGTGCTGTTTTATCTTTTTATGAGCCTTTCTGCTTGGGAGTCAACTGTGATCCTCTCCGTAAATGCTAGAAAGGCATCTGATGACATATACTGTTCACCCTGCATTTGACAGAGATTATAAAATAGATCCATATTTCATTCTTTTCTTCCCTTTCTCCATCTATTTACCTAAAATATATTTTTAAGTCAGAAATTACTATAATTGAAATTACTAAAGTAGAAGATGCCAGCTGTCCTACTAGTTCTTTCATATTGTTCTCTATATCCTTGTTAATGCAATTACAGAATTCAGTCACAAAGCTTCACCCAACTGCCATGGAGGTTAGGAAAATACAGTGTCTTATGTAGCTTAGAGCACAGGAGGGAAGCGCAAGAGATTTGAAAAAGCGCAAGCTTTTTCATCACAAAAGCCTATAAAATAAACTTTAATGTAGTATGATAACAAAAGGCTGTATTTCAAGATCACTGAGACGTCACTCTTCTCTGAAACCTAAATTTTCCTCCCTTTCAGACTAAATGTTTTTATAAAAGTAGCTCTGCACCTAATGCCTTTATTTACTCTCACTTCCCACCTGCAACATACCTCATGCCAAGGAAAATCACTCTTGTCCATCAACCAGCTGCAGCTATTTTAATGACTGAGCCATTTTACCTCAGACCATCATGTGCCTCGTCCCAGGGCTTAGAAGAACCTTGTGATATCTCCGCATCCTAGATCAAGCTCACTCCCCAGGCTCAGTAGCTGGGGCTCAACTCCTTACCTTTGTAACTGAGTACAGCTAACAGCCAATCCCAGTGGCTTCTCTCCTGCACTCCTCATATCCTTTGGGTGACCACTGCTTGAAACTTTGCACCGATGCAATTATTTTTGACTTAATAAGTTAAGAGTTCTCTGAGTACAGTCCTTGACCCCTGACTCCCTCCATCCAAATGTCTGAACTTCAGGAGAACCTTTCCACTAACTACTGCGACTACACTCCTTGCGAAATGTTCTCACTATCTACTCACTCCTCCATGTCACCCATAATCTGGAGGGAGCAAACATCCTAAGAAACAGAACACAAAGGATTCTGGTGAGTTTACAGTGTTGATGGCTAGTTAAGGGAAGCACTAATTAAGGGACTCTGAGGCTGAGTTAAATGGAACCAGATCCAAAATGAGAAACTAAAACAGATTCCCTAGGGCTATAGAGAATTAAGAAAGGGTTCTCAAATTCAAGATAAAAGAAACATAAAGTCGTTTGATAGGATAGTGAAAATAACAAATACCTCAGACACTGTTAAACCAGCACCAAGATTCTCAGTTGTCAGCACTTATTTTTTACAGCTGCATTAAGGAGAAAAGAGAAAAAAAAATTTTAAAGGACTTATTTTCAGTCTTACCCCCTATCACCTTACTTGATTATATAACCAGTTTATTCTTGAATTTCAACTTGTTGAAATAAAACCTAAAGCAGTTTTATTTTTTTCAAACATCTGCCCCAGCTATATCACATCCAATCCCTTTTCCTACAGGATAATGACTTTGTTAATAAGTATTAAATATTTCATGCTCTCCCTTTTCCTGGCCACTCATAATCTCAATCCATTTTTACTGAGATTCAGTTCTTTGAGTCAGTTCTTTTTAAGTCGTGATCTTACTTTCAATTAAATAAAAACAACAGACCTTTTCTGTGTCTCTTTCCTCATTCTCCACCACCACAGAGACTACAGAGAATGAACAGGCAGTTCCCCAGCGACAGAGAGAAAGGCAAGGTTTCCTTTCACACACACCCTCTGTCTGGTGTTGGGGCAAATTAGGATAGGGGAGACAGAGCTTCGCTGTGTAAAGACCCAGGGTTGCTTTGTAATATCCTCTCTGTTCTTAGTTCTTGTGTGGGTTGTCTTTCTGTGACAGTACACAAATGCCAGCTTCTGCTTGAGGTGTGTTGTGTTTGTGGGTTCTTAGAAGTGCACCACACATACACCCCAGGTGTGAAATGTGGCTTGGGTTTGCCCTCCTCCCATATTTAGTCTTGGCCCCTGGTAGTACAACCCATGGGGATCTCACAGCAGCCTTAGGAACCTGGGGTACAGAGAGGAGAAACAGAACACTGTGAGGATCCTATAGAGGGTCCACTTAACCTAATTGCAAAACCATATATTTTCTCTGTAAATGTTCAGGGGTAATGATTCATCAAAATTAGACGCTTAGAAACCTAAACCAAACAAAACCATCACCAGACCCTCTATTTATGCTTAGAACAGCACAGATCCAGTTCCAGAATGAAAAATTTGAGAAGATGACTGGCTGAACTGCTCTCCCCAAGAAGGCTGGGAATTGTCACGATTTGGGAAAGAGGATGATTTCTGATGAAAGCATGAAATTGATGAGATTCCAAGAAATCTGAAGTTGGCCACTCTGACTAGATGCTTAGGAGAATGCAGGGAAAAGACATGGGGGACATGTAAGCTTTCTCTGGAGAGCCTCAAAAATCCTGAATAAGGGAACATGATAACCCCTAAAATTTCTGTAGCCATACTCATGATAAATGCTTTATGATAGCTGTTCAATGAAAGAAAAAATAAAGGCTAATGGGTTAGGAACAAACATCAACAACAAAAGTTCAAGATACACACTTTCCTTTGATCAGCACACTGCAATAAAAAATAAAAAGTAAACAAACAAACAAAAATCAGCACAAAACATTTTGCTACTGTCATTTCATTGACGTGGAAATAGAGCCAGACTTATTTTCTTTTTAAAATAACACAGAGTTGCTAATGGAACCAAGAATAAACTACCATGTGGTATCCATTAGAGTAACTTCTTTAATCTTATTTAAAAAGTGATAAGTAAACCTAAACAGCATATAGTGAACCTTTGGACTCTAAAAAGGTTTCAGAGTCCACCATGTAAGTCTCCAAGTACATTTTCCATCATCTGGTCAGTTACTGTTTCAAAATAGTGTTTTACTATATACCTTTACATTCAGATAACAGACGGGCAAAAACACTATCATATTGGAAAACAGTAGAATATACAATTTAAATTGGTTTGAATATGTCTTGAGTTTGTACACTCAAATGAGATAATATCAGAAAATTTGGGGTGAGTTATCTGAAACTCTTTTCAAATATATTGTCTCACTCACTTGTACACTACCCATTTTTCTTTTGCTTGTGATAGTCTTTAGTGAAGTAAAGAAAACTCTCATGGTAATTCTATAGCTGAAGAAGCTAGTATCATATGGAAACTTGATTTTCTATTGTTGTCCGAGTGGAAAGCACAAATATTTGAAAATGTTCAACTTGTTTTGAAACAAGCCTCCCTCCTACTCTCTGCCATCAGCTTAAAGAAAAACAGACTTTGAATTAATTGCTTAAGACATGCTATCTATTTCTGAAATGAGGAGAAAGATCCAGTCTCAGAATTCATTTAAATCATCTGATTTACTGCCACAGAAAATAAGAGAACTCAGTATTATTGCTTTTCTTAAACATCGAAAGTTTGTGGTTACGACTGTCAGGCTTTGCTGTGCTCAATCCCGCTATTAAATCCTTATAACTCTATATGCAAATGCCATGCTTATACGGGATCTTCATTTGTGATCTAATATTTTCATTTTAAAATGAGCTAGCTAAAGGTTCTCTGAGTTCATTTTTCCTATCTCTTATTCTCATTCACATTATTATGTTAACATTATTCTATTTATTAGAACACCTTTCAGTTAAGGATATTAAAGAGCTTTGACAAGCATGAACAAATTCTCCCCTAAAAAGTAAGTTGGCAGGGCTTCCCTGGTGGTGCAGTGGTTGAGAGTCCGCCTGCCGATGCAGGGGACACGGGTTCATGCCCCGGTCCGGGAAGATCCCACATGCTGCAGAGCGGCTGGGCCCGTGAGCCATGGCCGCTGAGCCTGTGAGTCCAGAGCCTGTGCTCCGCAACGGGAGAGGCCACAACAGTGAGAGGCCCGCGTACCGCAAAAAAAAAAAAAAAAAAAAAAAGCAAGTTGGCACAATGCTAAGATAGAATGACAGGTGGGTAAGATGAAAGACAGTGAAAGACAGTGTAGAGGTTAAGTTCCCCTACTCAAAGACAATCCACAAGATAGTCAGTGTCTGTTCTTTATCCAAAAGTTTAACCCTTTTCAAACGAAGGAGCCAAGTGTCCAAGTGACACTTACTATTCAGACAAATTGCTTGCAAGGGTAAACTTTGAAGTACGAGAAGTTTCTGAAAAGGCAATTTGACAAGCACCTAAGCTTGACTACCTCTTAAGTGCAGTTAATGAATGGTCCTCATAAGTGTGCATTTTTAGGATAGTTATTGGCATATATACAGGGCTGAGAATCCTTAGAATGATCACTCCAGTCTTGGTAGGCAAGAAATTAGGAAAAAGCCCACGCAGTGTAAGTTTGCCCAATCCATAGGCATGTCATTTTTCTTCTTCTAGTGTGTCTGATATGTGTCAGACATCAAAGAAAGATGCATAGGAGCGAACCATCTAGTATGTCTCTATAATATCCTTCAAATGAATCTAACAAACATATATGCCTCAATTATGAAATAAGTATGTCACATCAATGACATAATTATTTTATGTGTGTCTTTAAGTTTCAGTGGCAGAATGTTAATCAATAGATGAGTGGTTAAATAAGTTTATGGTTCACTGACATTTGGAATGCTCAGAAATACATTAGGCAGATCTAAGTTCACAGACATGAGGCTTTCCTATATATATATATATATATATATATATATATATATATATATATATATATATATTCATATTTTAAATTATAGAACATTATGTTATGATCTTATTGATTGCAGAAAACACCTATGCTCTAAATGAGTGCATGCTTGTATGATAAATAAAAAATAAGGATACAAGCTCAAGTGTTAACATTACTTTCTTCTAGAGGGAAGTGGGACAGGTAAGCAAAGGAGTTGCAGCTTTTATTGTCTGTATATGTATCATTTTAATGCTTAGAAATTGTGCATGGATTTGTTTTATTTGAACAATTTATATATGACTGGAAAGGCACTATAGCATAGTGGTTAAGAATACAGGGTCTGGAGCCATATTGCTTGTGTTCAAACCCAGATTACCACTATCTCTATAAGCTTGTGTAATACATTCTGTATGCCTGTTTATCCATATATAAAAGATAAACAACAATGACTCATACCTTACAGAGGGTTATAATGAGAATTAAACAAATTAGTATAAGCTATTTGTTTAGAGCCATCCTCAACAAAAAGATAGGATTTTAAAATATTGGCTATTATTATTATCTTCATATTAGATGATTTTGAGGGTGATGATGATGATAAAAAATAGGGTATCAGAGAAGAATCTTGTATGATTAAGGCAGAAATATAATTAAACCAAAAGGAGATGATATTGGTGGCCTCAAACTTAAACCATTGCAACATCTAATCTCAAGAGACAGCAGAGCAATGAATTTGGAACTCTGAGAAACAAAGTGAATTCCAAGAACTATATAACCTGACAGGCTGTCATTCAAGTATTAGGGAAACACACAGTAATTCTGAACTAATCAAGAAAATATAGCACTGTAAACATTACTTACTACTTGTTAATAAAGTCTGTCTAGGATGCAGAACAGTACAGAGATTAAGATAGAAAATACCACATGTTTAACGCTCAGTGCCATTCTATGTCAAACCTTCATGTTTTGTCATTTGTCCCCACTTCTGCTCCTTCTCTTAAAAATACAGTTGAAGCTATTTCCTTTTCTATTCTCCCATTCCACTCACCCCCGCTCATGTCTGGGTGTGTACACTTGCCTGAATTTGGTGTTTAAAGTTCTCATGCATGCTCCAGTAACTTAATTAGAAATGTTTTCTTAAACAATATAGTAAGTTTCTGCATGTTTTAAACTATATGTAAAAAGAAACTTAAAATGGGATTTTTCTTGCTTCAGTTTCTACGAAGGCCTTAATGTGATAGATACCCAATATAACAGTGAGGATGTATATCAAAAGGCACGTTTTCAATGTAGGTTTTCAAAAACTAATTCTATCATTTTAGGCCCTTCTTAGGTACTCTTGCTTAGACTAAGAAAATAAAAATTCAACAGATTAGAGACGAAAAAATAAATTTTTGAAAAGATTCTTTGGAGAGAGTTGCTTCCACAGCATAATCCCCCCTTCAAGGGGATGGGGTGCTGCTTCCTTCAGCATGATCTTAGAAAGAAGAGGCTTTGAAAAGACCATGTGAAAAGAGATGTTTCCCTTGAGTCTGAAGTCTCATTTAACTGTGGCCTGACACATACCTGATCTGAAGACAGGAGGCAGCAGGGCAGAGAGAAGAGGGCAGTGTCTAAGAAGTAACCCACTAGCAGGTGAGAAAGTTGGGGTGGACATTTTCCACAGACAAGGATGGCAAGACTGCGAAGGGTCTGAGACTTTAGCCTATTTTCGAACTAGCAAGTTATGCGGCCCTTATTTCCTGGATACTGACAGGAGACATGAGACTACTGAGTCAGAGACAAAAAGATGATTTACTAGTCACAGAAAAGAGAAGTAGCCAGAGAATCATTATTTGCACTAGTTCCCCAAGCTCCAGTTCCCACAGAGTGATACAAGAGAACTAGGACACACTTTCACAAGCACTGGGCTATATCAAAAGAGATGAACCCTGAGCTTAAAGAACACAGGGCTTTTATAATGAGCAGTAGTCTGTATGATATCTTCCCCAGAGCGAGATATTATTTTTATTTTACTGAACAACAAACAAACTTCCCTTTGCCCTGGAGTTAGAAATTCTCTGTCTTCCAAGACAGCTCTCTATACAAACATTTCTGAAAAGGTGGTCTGGAACAAAGGCAGACAGAGCCTCAGCTCAGAAGACATACAGGAACACAAAAGACCCATGGAGAATTTTCTCCCAAAACAGGTATGATCTACTGAGAGACAGAGCCACCCTACAGCAAGTTTATGTCCAGCTGAAGGAAGACAACCTGAAAGGGGTAGGTAATCAACACTGGAAAACCAGAAGCTGAGGACGGAAGCCATTAGCAAAAAAGAAGGCATAATCTCATTCACAGGTGTTGCAGCCTGAGAGACCCAGCAAAGAAGGGATTACAATTTACTTAAGACACCAGGAAAAAGATGGCATTTCTTTTTTTTTTTTTGCGGTACGCGGGCCTCTCACTGCTGTGGCCTCTCCCGTTGCGGAGCACAGGCTCCGGACGCCTAGAATCAGTAGCCATGGCTCACGGGCCCAGCCGCTCCGCGGCATGTGGGATCCTCCCAGTCCAGGGCACGAACCCGCGTCCCCTGCATCGGCAGGCGGACGCTCAACTGCTGCGCCACCAGGGAAGCCCAAGATGGCATTTCAATTGAGAATGATTTGATCAGTCAGAGTTCAGACTGAAGGTATTCAGTTGTAAGGGAATATAAAGAGTCACAAACGGGAATCAAGCGCTTCCCTCATGGCGCAGTGGTTGAGAGTCCGCCTGCTGATGCAGGGAACACGGGTTCGTGCCCCGGTCGGGGAAGATCCCACATGCCGCGGAGCGGCTGGGCCCGTGAGCCATGGCCGCTGAGCCTGCGCGTCCGGAGCCTGTGCTCCGCAACGGGAGAGGCCACAGCAGTGAGAGGCCCACGTACCACAAAAAAAAAAAAAAAAAAAAAAAAAAATGGGAATCAAGGTATGATTCAGGGAACAGAAAGGAGTCCAAAGTTACTGAAAGAAAACTTCAAGAATTTATTTTGGTTAACATTTTAAATGTTCATTTCTCAAAATACTACATTCTTGCTCCCCTCTCTGGTTATATAGTAACTTGCAAATAGGCAGCAATGCTGCCTTCAATTGATAATATATGAGGGAGGCGGAATAGGGTCTGTAAAGAACTAAGCTGAATACAATCCACACTACAAAGATATTTAAATTTCCATTGGCTAAAAGGAAAAGTCTTTAATATAAACCTACTTGGAGTTTCAATAAACGAAAACACAAGACCAACAAAGATAAAGAATTTGAAAGCAAAGTCTTCGTAATGGCTAAGCAAAATATAGATTCTCTTTATTATTGCTTTATGTTCTAGAAGAATTTAATTGGCATTTTTTTTTAGCTTTCTGTCCCATTTTCATAACTATACAAATGCAACTTATTTTCATGAATGATAATAGATTCCAATCTAACATAACATGTCTTGCTCTGACATTTACACACACACAGCTGTGGGAACAGATAAATCTGGCACAATGTTTATTTTCTAAGTATGTGAAAGGAAATGGGACCCTCCTGCTTAATAAAACTCATATAGCACCATAAATCTAAAAATATTATAAAACTGTCCCTGAGATGGAAAAAAGTGATAGCATAATTTGAAATGTCCATTATACTGTTTAACATTATGTTGTATTAGTGTCTTATGCAACATGATATATAACCGCTTAGAATCAGGTAACATTGAATTGCCTTTTCTTCGATTCACATATGTGGAAAATGAGAAAAGGGCTCCTAATAAATGCATATCATTAAAAATTGCTATTAAAAATTCACACAAAGAATTAAATGACTGAGCTCTTATCATGCAGTCCAAGAAAGTCCTGATTATCATATATGCCTTAAAATATAGCTATTAGATATTTCCAGTGATAACCCGCCCCCGAGATACTTTCCAAATCTGAGGATTACATTAAACAGCCAACTACTTCCTCCATTACATTTTTCATCCTTTCTACACCCAATTTCCATCTTTTCCAATTACACTTTTCCTGTTGCACACACAGCTAGCTACCTTGACCTAGAGAACAATAAGTATTAAGTGAGGAACACATTCATTAGATGAACAGATAGTATTATCCAACAACAACAACACAAAATCGGATTAAAACAAATTTTCTTTTGTAATTAAAATACAGTTTCTCTCCAGGCTTACTTAGCAGTGCTTCACAGCACATGCACTAATATCCCTGAGAGCACATCACTTACAGATCAGTTGTTCTTGGTGGAGGATGAGAGTAGGAGGCAATTTTACCCCCAGGCACAACTGGCAATATCTGGAAACATTTTTGATCATCATGATGTTAGGTGGGGTTACTACTGGCACTTGGTGGGTGCTGACCGAAAGAAAAAGGCAGAGTATAAGTGCTGTGAATTTCAGTTTTATTCAGGGACTTTACTGAGGACTATAGCTTGGGAAACAGCCTCTCAGAACCCCTGAAAGAACTGTTCTGAAGAGGTAGGGGGAGAAGCCAGTAAATGTAGGATTGTTGGCCGGGCAATAAGGGCAGTAAAGCTTATACCTTGGTAAAAGATTACTGCTAGTCTAAAAGAACCCATATCTCAAGCTAATGATTTTGATGCTTTCCTACATATAGGAAGCTGAGAGAATTTGGGTTCATTAAAATTCTTCCTGAGATATACATCTAACCATCTGAGGGGACTGTTCTTCCAAAGTGCAGAGTGCCTCGTCCTGGTTTTTTTTGTCCTGAATTCCTTCCACGGTGCATTGTTGGTCAGCGAGTGCAGTGGCTAATGACTTAAACCTTGCAGAAGTGGAGCGTGGGCAACATTCTTTGTTTTACAGGGGTAAAGCCCGCGAAGGATGCTTAACGTCCGCAATGCACAGGACAGCACCAACAACGAAGAATTATCCAACCCCACGTGTCAATAATGCTGAGGTGGAGAAGACCTGCCCTAGAAAAAACACTTCACCCCACATCACTCCCAGCTGTCTTTCTCCATGTCTTTTCTTTGAGCAGATTTTTTGCTTCTTGTATTAGAACTTTTCTTTTAAAGTACCAGTTGCCTATGAGTCAACTAACTTAAATCAACTCTTTTAACTCCTATGACTTGTTCTTAAATTCACAAAGTGTATTTCCTTACCTATTATCTCCAGTTTAGTATAGTGCAAGGCACTGGTGGCCTCTCTACCTTCTAACCATATAACTAGAATTTGTGGTCTCTAGATACTCACCTATTTCTCGAATGTTCCTTGAACAACAACAACAAAGTCCCTGGGAAAGGGATAACATCTGTGGCTACCCACTCTTTGAGCCTAGGTATGCCCTTTGTTCCTGAGGATGCTATTAAAAATCTCTTGGCATGTTAGCTAAACCATCAGACAAAATTAGTGATATACCTTTGTGGAGTTAAACCATGCTCATCTCAACCAAACTATGCTTAAAGAATTGAAATAATCAGGAATCTAACAATGCGACATTCGTGTTCAAGGAGTTTCAGCAGTGTTTATTCTGGGAAGAAATACAACAGTTAATTTACTCGTATTTCTCCTGACCTTTTTTTTTTACCTCCTGCATCTGTCTGGATGCCTACAATGGTTTGTTATAGCTGTCATTTACCTGATATAGTGAACACTGTGCTGTGCAGCCCAGATTCCCCTTTAGAATTCACAGGTTTGTTCCCTCAACTGCTAGGAGTGCTCTCATCTAAGTTCTGTCGTGAACTTGAGGACTGTCACCTTGGCCAAGGTCATGCCCCCTCCCCTGAGCATCCTGCATACAGTGAATGATCAAGGGTACAAGGACCTAACCCCAAATCTGGACATTATGTGTGGGCAACCCAAGCGTCAGGCTCCTCATGGGGTAGGATGTGGCTTTGGTATTACTGCGTAGGAGCCCAACTTCTTCCCCTGCATAATCCAGCTTCCTTCCCTTCCTGGGACATGCCCTAGTAAACTTTCTGTATATTAATCCACATTTCAGAATCTCAGGGAACTGACCCACAGCCTCAGAATTGTTAGAGCACCTTGTTCTTATACTGTAAGGAGCATATATTTTGTACAACAATAATACCTACTGTATATAAAAATAGGTAATGCTCATGACAGTAAATAAATTGGGATTTAGACCTTCATTGTTAAGTAAAATGTGTTCAACACAAATGAGTGCTTTGTTTTCCTTCTACGTGCCAAGGATTTCAATAGAAGGCTATATTTATTTATTCCACTTCGTAACACAGATTCAGTGTGCTGATGATTATTTGCTTGCTGAGTACAAATGTGGAAGGGTGCAATTTTGCTAACAATTCTTTCTCTCCTTCTTTTTTTTTTTTCCTTGACAGAGCCTGGATTGATGGACTAACTGAACTGATTTATAGGTCTCACTGTGAGAGATAAGCCTCAGTTTGATTATCAAGACTGTCTCAGGTGGAAAACTGAAATCACTGTGCATTCAATTAGTTATTGAATCTTGACACACCAGGTGCAGGGGTCACTCCACAAAGTGGTTGCCTTTAAGTAAGAAAACACATTCAGAAAGGGTTTTAGAGAAACTTGGCACTGTTGAGCCACTTTGTGATAGATTACCTGAAATGGCCCATGTTCAACATCAGAACAGGGCTGCTTTGACAGTAGGTAAGACAATAAATCAATGCATGTGACAGTGCTATAAACAAATCAATATAAAAAAGGAAGAAAAATTGGGCTTTCAAGAAAGTTTCAGATGCACTCTTTGGATTTAGATAAAAAGCCTTGGTATTGTGAGGCCCCCCACATTTAGGGATAGAAATAGGCCAGGGTTAAATAATGCAGGGCCTTCTCCCCACAGCATTGCCCTGGCCTTATCATTGTGAATTTGACTGCTGATTAGAAATTAGCAGGTGAAAGGAGGAAATACACATAAAAATTCAAACTTTTACATAAATGCTGATTAAAGGAAGGAATCGCCTAGGTCCTTGGTTTATAATTAGAAGAATGAACTAGCCTTACCAGCCAACATACATCCAACTTACACTCTGGACAAATTCTCAAGGCAGGGAAGGTGTATTATAAAATGTGAGTCCCCCTAGCTACTTCAGTTGCCTTGCTCACACTTCTGCCAGATGAAAATGTAGGAGACAGGGTGGGGAGAAGACAGCGGTGGCTGGTGCCGCTGAGTCTCTCTTCTCATTCATTCACTCCCCTTCTAGGAAAACAGGTGAAAGTTAGACAAGTCACCTGGTGACGCTAGTTTCAATTGTGTGCTCTACAATTACAACCACTCTGCATGCCTGGACTGCTCTTGGAACTCAATCAACCCCTTGATGGTTTCTGAGGGTCTTGTCAGAAAAACCTGTCATTATCAAGATCCTTCTCCTCTGATCTTAACCCTCTTTGTTCACATACTAAGTCACTGATCTTCTCCACTTCCTTCATCCTCCTATATCAAGACAGAGTAATTTTATTTGAGACATTCTCCTCAAAAGTCACGAATCCTTCCTGGGAAATCTTTACACCTCATCCACACAGATGTGATTCACACAAAAACATGGCATTACCATCCTCACATTCTTCCCAAGAATAGTAGGTATCCTTGGCTTTAATTACCCTGGGGCAAAAGAAACATGTTTAAAAATATCACCTCTGGCTTACTTCTAACAGATCATGCTATCTCTCAGTGATGTAAACATTTATCCACATTTGCACAGTTTTTCCTCTCTAGACCATAGTGTCCAGAAATACACCTGTTGTAAAATATATGTGCTGTACTCTGTACAACTGGTTTTTTCCATTCTCCTGGGACCAAAATCATCAAGTGGATTTGACTCTTTGCCTGTAAATATGCCCCTTTTCATTACTTTAGGTTTGTAAAAATTTACTTCTGTGGTTAAGGAATTTGACCAAGATTTACTTTGTGAAAAAGGCCTACTTTCTCACTTGCTCCATTTTATTCTGTTAAACTTGCACCCTCACTGCTCCTGTGACATCAAATGTGGGATGTGAGACAAAGAAGCTGAGATAATTTTAATGCATTAGAGCAATGTCCTTGAAACCTTACACTAAAATATTTATGTCCACAACTACCTGTGCTATACTCTAATTTAGTGTATTATTAAAGTCCAAACCAAGGAAATTAACATAATTGTATGAAAAAAACGTTAAGGAAAAAAGTCTCACTTTTGATCTTGAAGGGGAGCAGAACTTGTCACCCCAAAATATGCCACTTTGGCATGAGGATTCTTTTGAGCTAAAGGCAATCAAAACCCAGCAAATTCATGAAAAGCTCTTTACCTTCCCCTAAACTGCCTATACCAGGGGCCTATAGCAGGAAGAGAACTATTACCAGAGACACCCTTTGACCTAAGCAACTTACCTGCATAACAGGGTAACCTTTGTTTTCTTAACATCCCCTCTGCCCTCCTTTGAATGGCCTTCCTCGCCTTTGTATCCCAGACCCCTACCCTTTTCTTAGCTCATGATGTTATATAAGCCTCAATTACCTGGCTGCCTTTTTAGTCTTCATATCTTTATAGCCTCCTGCATGTATGTAATTTTGTTATTTTCTCCTGTTTATCTCTCTATGTCAATTTAATTATTAGACTAGACAAAGAAACTAGAAAGAAAGAAGGGAAAATGTTTCCACCCCTACAATCTCTACTTTCATGACTTAGATAATACTATGGACAATAACAACAGAAAAGGACAGAGAGACTCACCCATCATCCAGTTACACAAGGGTAATGTTGCAACCCACCAAGAATGCACCGTGAGAGGAATTCAGAATGAAAAACAGGGTGAGCTACTCTGTGCTTTGTTTAAACGCACCTTTAGATAGATGCATATCTCAGGAAGAATTTCAATGACTGCAGATTCTTGCATCTTCCCATTCATAGGAAAGCACTAAAATCATTAACTTGAGATATCTATTCTTTGACATTAGCAGTAATCTTTTACCAAGTTGTGTGTTTGACTACCATATTTCCTAGCCAAAAGAGGAATACATATATATATACTGGTTCTTCCCCCACCTTTTCATAGCAGTTTCTCAGAGCTGTCTTCTGGGCTACAGTCCTCAGTAAGACCCTGAATAAAATTTAAACTCACAACTCTTTATGCTGTGTGTCTTCCTGTAAGTCAGCAATACTCTGCTCCCCCAACTCATATATTTATTCACTTTTATTGTGTTAGACAAACCTGGTAAAATATCTTGACATTTGATTTCAAACCTAAGGCAGAACGTTTCATGGTCTGCAACCTCAAATTATTTCCAGACTTTTTGAGATGCTGTTCTCTGTAAATGTTCATACATATAAGTACAAATAGCGTTTTTCAGAGCAAATATTACTTCTCCAAACTGGCTTCTTAAATTTTTTTGTGTGTACCTCATTTAAAATGCACATTTTGTAGGACTTTTGAAGTCACACTTGTAAGATAGAACACATGAAGGTAACTATCACATTTATTAGTATAAGAAAAAATTAAATAATGACAAACTGGTGACATTGAATTCTGACCAGACACAGAGATAATACACATTTTGGATCTAGTTTGGCTTTCAGATATGATGACTGATTTTATCAGTTTGCTCAGGATTGTCCTTGTTTTCTGATTTCACATTCTGGGAACCCCTCAGTTCTGGACCATGGCTCACCTGATTTCCAGAAGAGCTCACAAAACAGAAAAAACAATTTACAGCAGAGGTTCTTAATCATCTACCTTGAGAGCAACAGAAGAAAAACACCAATATGGCTAAGCAGACATTGAGTTTGATTATTCAGAAATGTTTATAGTGTCCAAGGATCTCAGGCTTCAAGTTGGAAATCATTGATTGTGTAATATGTGTTTATAAGTGGATACTGTTTCAATCAGCAGCATGTATATGTATAGTCAAGAAAAAGGTAAGAAGAAAGAATAAAAAAAAAAATTCACAAATTTAAGCAACTATGGTTCTAAACAGTTGCATGAACACAAAATGAATATGACATTTGGGGCAGCAATGAGACCAACAATGATTTAAAAATAGAAATAGCCATTTAGTTTAAAAAATGAGACCTGTGTAATGTGCAAGCTAAATGAACAATTTTAATCTAAAATTAAATCTTAGAAATGGAAGGTCTTAAACATTTCTGAATGTAATATAACTATGGCCTACTAGCTAAGTTCTGCATTTCCAGAATGAAATTCTCTCTTTGAAAAAAGAATGTAAAATGTTTATGGTTCCAGGTGAAAGGCAGCAAAATCTACCACCCCAAAATATGCCTTTTTGGCATACTGATTATTTTGAGCTGGTTATTTTTAAGAAACAGTAGATACAGGTGAAGCTCTGAAAACAAAGTAGAAGTTACCCTTTCAGGAGACATTTACATTTATAAGGGAAATCTCCATTTGTAAGGGTGTCTTCCTCTTTGGTACTAGGAAGAGAAGGTTGACTATAAATCTGTAGAAACTCTTACCAGTGCAGAAGGCAATGACTTAAATCTACATAACAACCTTACCCCTGTTCACTGTGCTTTACCTGGTAACCTCCCATGACCGAATCCCCAATGCCAGCAACTTCTTTTGTCTTTAGCTTAAGATGGTATTTAAGGTGGTATCTTGGACCATTTCAGTGAGTTGCTCAGTTTTCCTGGATATCTCCCATGTCTACAGGAACTATACATGTTATTAAACTTCTATTTGTTTTTCTCCTTTTGTTTCAAGGGATTGAGGAGGGGGTGGTCTCAGTCAAGAACCTAAAAGGGTAGAGGAAAAATTATTTTTCTTCCTCCCCACAGGCATAGAGTGGGACACTAAGGAAGCATCCCAAAGATCTACATCTAGAAGGAATGGAATATAATTTTATAGAGTTTGAAGGAAGATTTGGCCCAGTTTTCAATAACAGCTGAAACTGAGTCCCCGCGAAAAACGAGTTCCCCTGCCAAGTTTACGATTAACCTCTCTATCTAAAACTTTATTCCCTTTCTTTTCCTGCCCCTGTTCCCCTCAGTATTAATGAGTATCAAAGAAAAGGAGGAAATGAAACTGAGTGGGATCCTGTGGGGCCTTCCTGGGTACAAAAGCCCCTCAGGACTCCCATTTCTTGTTTGTAGAAAAAGCTTTGGGTTCCTAGGCCTTCTCTGCATTCCAAAGAGCAGACTCAAGCGATTCCTAATTAGGGAAGTGAGGGAATGCTGAAACAAAGGAAAAACAATCAAGAAACTATATTTCATGTCAATCCCAATCTCCCAATTTATCCCTCTCCACCCCCTTATCCCCTGGTAACCGTAAGTTTGTTTTCTACATCCATGACTCTACTCCTGGTTTGTAAATAGGTAACTAATAAGAAACTGCTGTATAGCACAGGGAACTCTACTCAGTACTCTGTAATGGCCTATATGGGAAAAGAATCTAAAAAAAAAGTGGATATATGTATGTGTATAACTGATTCAGTTTGCTGTACACGTGAACTTAACACAACATTGTAAATCAACTAGACTCCAATAAAAACTTAGGAAAAAAAAAAACTATAGTTCAGCAATAAAACAAAGTCCTAGTTACTCCTCAAGGGATATCTGATGCATATGTTTAGTTGTTATGCAGAAAAAATTCCACTCAGGTGAAGGATAATGACTACATGCTGACCACAAGCACGTAGACCCCAGACTGGCTGAAACCAGAAGGGTGATGACTGAGATTACTGAAACATCACCCTATTACCTCACTGACAAACAGTCAGAATGAAGTCCATGACTGCAACCCTCGCCCCAAATGTTGCCTTTAAAAACCCTTTCCTACATGCCATCAGGGAGCTCCAGTCTTTTGAACACGAGCTGCCCTTTCTTCTCTGCTCAGTGCCCTGCAAATAAATACTGTGCTTTCCTTCACCCACAATCTGTTGTCAAAGTCCAGTTCAGTAACATAGTTTTGGGCGAAAGTTATGGCAAATTCTCATGGTTTACTCTGAGCTCACACAGTTATCAATTAACAGAGACCTGCTCTAACTACTCAACAATGTCCATACACACTTCTTATGTTTCCCTAGTTTGATCTCCTATGTCTAAGTGAACATTTCATATATTTTCCAGTTTTCTCAAACTTCCTGCAGATCCCTGACATCCACCTTACAAAATAAATTTTGCTTTATTTTTCCCAGAAAAAGCTGATGCATTCTGTAAATTCTCAGCCACCTAATTAACAAAGTTTCCTGCATTCACACCTATCCTTCCTCATTCTCTCTTCTTACACTGAAGTTTACTCCTTTCTAAGACAGACTGCTCAACAAAACCTGGGGGATTCATCACCACCCAAGCCCCAGGGAACTCACCCTACTCATTTTCCCTCTCACGCCCTACTACCTCCTCCCATTAGAAGTTTACCTTCATTTCATTGTACCTCCTTTCTTTTCTATTTTCTTGCCAACAATTTTGCTATTGTACCCTCTTTTATTTTCTGTTTCTTTTTTAATTACTTGAAATATACCCTTCAAGTAATATACCCTTCACTAGTCTAATATAAATCTATTTTATTCTAATACAAACCTATCAGATTATATTCTTCACAGTGAAGCTTTATCTGCAACTCACAGATTTTTACCTGTAATATTTCTTAATTAAAATATTTTTCTAATTTTCATTAAGATTTCTCTTTTTTTTTTTTTTTTTTTTTTTGCGGTACGCGGGCCTCTCACTGTTGTGGCCTCTCCCGTTGCGGAGCACAGGCTCCGGACGCACAGGCTCAGCGGCCATGGCTCACGGGCTTAGTTGCTCCACGGCATGTGGGATCTTCCCGGACCAGGGCACGAACCCGTGTCTCCTGCGTCGGCAGGCGGATTCTCAACCGCTGCGCCACCAGGGAAGCCCTAAGATTTCTCTTTTAATGTGTGTGACCATGGCTATTTAGAAGTATGCTTCTAAATATTCAAATGAATGTGTTTCCTTTTCTGTTTTTATTATTGATTTCCAACTTAACAGACATCAATAACATATCTGAATTGTTCATATTTATACAGACACTTATTTTAAAGGCATTTGCATTGAAGAAGCAAAAAAGAATTGTAGGCATGGACCATTAATGAGAAAATATTTCAACTTAAAGGAAAATAACCAGTGTGAGTCACCTAAATCTGAATGTCCTTCATTGACTCATTGTGGAAGGCAAAATAATCCCCCTCCCAAGATGTCCATGTCCTAATCCCAGAATTTGAGACTATACTACAGCACATGGCAAAAGATACTCTGTATATGCCATTAAATTAAAGACAGTGAGATAGAGAGAGTAGCCTGGATTATCCATAGCAATCCTGTGATTAAAGCATCCAATCGAATCACACGAACCCTTAAAACAGAGAATATTTCCAAGCTGTGGTCAGAAACAGAGATGTGATATGTGACAAAGGAGGACAGGTCAAAGAGATGCAATGCTGCTGTCTTTGGAGATGCAGAAAAGTGACCACAAGTCAAGGAATGTGGGCAGCCTCTAGAAACTACAAAGGGCAAAGAGACAGATTTTCCCCTAGAGCCTCCTGAAAGAAATACAGCTCTTATGACTCCTTGATGTTTGCTCAGCAAGACACTCATCAAACTTCTGATCTTCAGAGCCATAAGAAAACAAAATTCTACAGTTTTAAGTCACCAGGTTTGCAGTGGTTTGTTACATCATCAATAGAAAATGAATATGTTTATCTTATTTTTACAGCTTTGATATAATTTATCACATCTCCTGTGAAATCCTCTCTCCTCATAATTTTATGATTTCACGTTCCTCTGGTTCCTTTCCCTGTTAGGGTAGACTTTCTTCACTGCACTTTGAAAATGGTTCTTCTTTTGCCTATCCAATTAATGATGGTACAACTCTGGTAATTTTTCTCTATCCTAGTAAATTTTCCACCTAACTCTTTTCCTTGGTTATATCCTCTATGCCAGTGCTTCTCAATCAGGGGCAATTTTGACCTCCCGGGGACAGCTGACAATGTCTAGAGACATTTTTAGTTGTCACACATTGAGCGTTTGTGACACCTAGAGAGAAAAGGCCAGGGATGCTGCTAAGCACCTACAATGCACAGGACAGCTCCCCACAACAACGAATCATTCTGTACAGAATATAAGTAGTGCCAAGGCTGGGAAACCCTCATCTATACCCACTGATTATGACTAATGACTGCCAAATTCCCATTTTAACTTAGATTTTTACCCAGAGCTTTAAACAAATATATACAGCCAACTGCTCTACATCTAGAATTGAAATAATAATCTCCTCTCCAAATTTGCTAAAGTTTTCACTATTAAAATAAATAGCAACATCATTTTGCCAGTTTCCCAAAATGGTATTTGGGGTATCATTTTTGTCTCCTTTAAATTCTATCATTTCACAAATCCCATTACTTTTCTTTCCCTGAAACTCCATGTGAACTTTGACTTTTCAGAGGCTTCTCATTACTGACAGGGCAAAATCCTCATTTTTTGTAGAATAAAATACTTCCAAGGATCTTATTCTAGTTTATCTTTTCAGCCTCTTATGCCTTATCATTTCTCCTCTTATAGACATGGAATAAATATTAGTAATATCAACTTAGTAATATCCTCAAGAAATCTTAAATCTAACAAGAGATTTAGGACAAACTTACTGATCCCTAGCATCAAACACTTACTCAAGTTTAAAAAGATAACTAGCTTTTGGGGTGTATTAGAATATTATGAAAGAATTTAGTGGAAAATGAGATTGCATGGTAATCTTGCTGTCCTGGAATTGGGCCCAATAGGAGTCAGCACTCCCTCCTTCCTACATCTTATCAAAGGTGAACTAGCTGGTTAAGGGCATCTGTTTGTACAACCTGTACTCCTTGCCCTCATCACTATAAAAAGGAGGAAATTAGAGTGAGAGTGAAAGCTAATCAGTAGAATCAACTGTGGTTTCCCTTAGCTGGGGTTTAGATGCTTACCACTTCCCACCCCACCAAGAAAGGGCGTTGGATTGGAAAAGGATGAGGACATTGGAGTTAGATCTTATATACTAGGAAACTGGGTAATGGATAGGCTTTTGAAGGACATTCCAAAAAATTTACACATGTGATACAAGGAGCATTTAGATTCAGCCGCCCAAAAGAAATGGTGCAATTTCATGCTTGATTTCAGGAGGAAAAGATTTTGTTTCTTGTCTCTGATGCATCCTTCCTACTCCAATACCAGAAGAAGGAGGGAGAGGATGTAAAGAACTGTCCATCCCCAGGTCCCTCTAGCCAAGGTCAAGGCGGAGTGGGGAAGATGAGATCAGAGGTTTAAAGTGGACCTACTTGTGCTTTGAATTAAATGAAACTGACAGGAAAACTGTGTAATGGTTTAGTGTTGATAAAGGATGATTTGATATGCATAAATACATACTATTTGAAAGAGAGATAGGAGAAAAATAATTCTATTTCAAGTTTAATATCACTTTAAGCTCAGATTGTTTAATAGATGACTTAATTTACAATTCTGATATTTAAAATATCTAGAAAAATCACCCCAGAGTACAGTTTGGGGAAAATGCCTATAAGAATATCTATTCATGGAAAAATATTTGAGGTAGCTAATTTTTACTTTAATCTTTATATTTTTATTTTGCTGTTAAAGAATATTATACAGAGATAAACAAAAAAGATTCTTAATCCTATCACTCACAAAACCCCTGCTGACATTAAAATGTATATTGCATGTAAATGGTTAGAAAATACATACAAAATGCTTTGATATGAAATGCAAATATCCTTTTATCCATTCCCACATCCAGTCTCCTCTGTACGTTTTCTCAAAGGTAACCACATTTTTACAAACATATCCTTCTGATAAAGTGTACACAATGGCATATATAGTATTTACTTGTTTATTTTTGATCAAAAGAATCCCATGATACCATATCAAAACATAGATTTTACTTCATTCATTCTGTTTAACAGCTGACATGTACAGTTATAATTTTTTTAATCACTTCCTAACTAATGGAGATTTAGTATACTCTAGCTTTTTACTATTATGAATAATGCTGCAAAGCATACCCTGTTTGTATATCTTGGCTTCTTTCCTGAAATATAGAAGAGTTCCTGTTTCCCAATTTATGTGTCAACACTGAATATCATTAAGATTTTTAAACAGTTGCCAATATGATGGGTTAAAATATTATCTATTTGTTATTTTGCCTTACATTACATTTACTTAATTATAAGTGAGAATAAGTTGTTTGTTTGTTTTTTTTTTTTTTTGCTGTACGCGGGCCTCTCACTGTTGTGGCCTCTCCCGCTGCAGAGCACAGGCTCCAGACGCGCAGGCCCAGCGGCCATGGCTCACGGGCCCAGCCGCTCCGCGGCACGTGGGATCCTCCCGGACCGGGGCACGAACCCGCGTTCCCTGCATCGGCAGACGGACTCCCAACCACTGCGCCACCAGGGAAGCCCGAGAATAAGTTTTTAATATATTTATTAACATTTTTATTCTGTGAAATAATCATGCATGTAACTTATCTATTTTTTCTTTTTTTTAAAAAAAATATTTTATTTATTTATTTTTGGCTGCGTTGGGTCTTTGTTTCTGTGCGCCGGCTTTCTCTAGTTGTGGCGAGTGGGGGCTACTCTTCATTGGGGTGCATGGGCTTCTGTTGCAGTGGCTTCTCTTGTTGTAGAGCACGGGCTCCAGGCGACCGGGCTTCAGTAGTTGTGGCTTGTGGGCTCAGTAGTTGTGGCTCATGGGCTCTAGAGCGCAGGCTCAGTAGTTGTGGTGCCCAGGCTTTGTTGCTCCGCAGGATGCGGGATCTTCCCGAGCCAGGGACTGAACCCATATTCCCCGTATTGGCAGGAAGTTGCTTAGCCACTGTGCCACCAGGGAAGTCCTATCTATTTTTTCTATAAAATTTTTAATATTTTTCTCATTAACTTGCATGGAATCACTGTAGCAAGTAAATTTGCTTTTTGCCTGAAATTTGTAATATAGTAATTTGCCACAATGTATGATGTATCATTTAATGTTTTGTTGGTTATGTTTATCATATAAAAGCAGTTAAATTACCTAATATTTTTCTTTATAGATTCTTGGTTTCCTGTATTGTTCAGAATAGCATACTTTACACCAATAAATAAATTTATTCTTACTTTCTTCTAACAAGTTTATAAATTAAATCTTTACAATGAAAGCTTTACTTCATCTGAAAAATATTTTGGGGTATTGACAAAGACATATATACAATGAAGTGGCTGGTCATTTCTCAATCCTATGTATAGAATAATCCTAGTATTTTCCCACTTGCATGACATGCCACTTAATCATATATAGCATATCCATATTTATTAAATCAGGAACAAGGCATCAATCCCCAATGCCATCACTGTTGTTTAGCCCTACTCTGCCATTGTTATTTGGCCCTTTTCTAGAAGAAATTGCTGATGTAACTTGACAAGATGCAGAAATAAGAAATATAAAAATTATAAAGGAGTAGAAAAAATGTTCACTTTCTCTCAGATAATTTGACTATAATACTAGAAACTTCCCTCAAAAAATCAACTGAAAAATGACTCAAAATATAAGAATTTAGTAACTGGCATGGTAATAACATTAGTATTTTTTCAATTGCCTCATTCTCTAAAGTATTGTATTTGTTACCATTGAGTGAGGCTTTTTTTTTTTATTCATGGCTTGAACCTTAACTGGCCATGGTATACTAACATATATTTCTGTACCATTTAATTCACTTTGCTAATACAGGCATTCCTTTATCTGAATTAACCCAATTCTGAAAAGGCACTGAATATCAAATTTTTGAATAACAGGAGCCTTTGTTCTACTATTGTAAAATGTGAAGAATATTTTGTTCTCAGTCTATTTCAAAATCTTAACCAATTTTACCCAAATACCACTTAAACACCCCAAGCACTTCCATAATAACTTACTGAGAATTCCTTCACTGTATAATACATTCAAGGCACTAATTACCCAATTATTCAATAATTAAACACATGAAGGGGTATATATGTGGGAGATAATAAAAAATCTGTTTAGAATGCAATGATAGAACTTTAGATACAAATCATGTTTTGAGTTGATAAGGGAACAATAAAGACTTTGAGACCTAGTGAATGTTCACCTGAATTTATTGCTAGGAAAGGCAGGAATACAACACAGAGGGGTTAGGCCCTGTGGGATGAAGTTTTCAGCTAAAGAAACTGGTACAGGATTTTTTTTTTAAAGGGATACATTCTGAATAACCTTAAATCATGTTAGGCCTGGAATATCAGTTAAGTTGTAGGATTGGTTGAATCCAAATGGTCCACTTCAGTCATGCACTGCAAACAGTCACAATTTCACACCTAGGCTGCTTCTCTGCTTTTTGACCAGTTTACTAAGAAGAGCACTTCTATTTCTTATTTCTGATTGCTTATTGCTTTCTATGCTGCAATACCTCATACCTCCAGGCTAGGCTTCTGTACAGCTATCATTTCAGACTTTCTCACCTTTTATCCTATAATACATTCCATATTGTAAGTGAAAGCTAAAAGATTATAAGAATACCTAATGCATTGTAGGTTGAATTCAATGGGATATGGCATAGGTTCTGGGGTCCTGGGGGCTTCTTTTTTCCCCACCCCTCCCCTCTTTGATTTTCCTCCCATCTTTTGCTTATCTTATATGTACATTTAAAACAAGGTACATTTAAAACTCCTGATTTTTAAAGCTCAGCCAGGTAAAATGGGCAAGCGTGACTGTAACAAAGGGGAGTCTCCCCATCATCGTTGCTGTGATGTGTGCCTATGATGCTGTCTTAAAGCAAGAGCCTCCTTGAGCTTTTGGAGCAGGAGGTCATAGGTGGGAATATTTCAGAGGACAAATGTGATCTAGCAGCCAACCATGCAATCGTTCTGATGGGATTACTCATCAAATTTGTAGAGAGAGATTGAGCAAGATGGCAGAGTAACAAGACTTGAAACTCACCTTCCTCATGAACAGATCAAAAATATATCTACATGTGGAACTCCTCTCACTGAAAACTAATGGAAACTGGCAGAAAGACTCCTGTAAAACCAAGACTGTATTAAAGATCCAGACATAATTCGGCAGCAGTCAGGTCAGAACCTGTGCTCCTGGGAGGGAACCCAGAGGAGAAGGGACACTGGCAGAGACCTGCCCTGGGGAGTGAGGGGTTAGAGCCACAGGCTGGGCGCCCAGTACTAGGGGTCTACACTGGGGAGATGAGCCCCCTTGACTGCTTGGCAGACTCCTGGGACCAACAGGAAAGCTGTGAGAGGCCTGGGCTCTGCTTCTGAGGAGCATGTCCATGCTGGCTTGCTCCCAAAAAAAGCAGAGAGGGAGGTCTGAGGACAGCTCCAGTGGCTCTTATAACACCTTCACTGTGTGTCCCAGCCCGAGCCAAGCGAATGCTCCAGCCCCATTTACTCCACATCACAGTGCAGCTCTGGAATTAGGGATACCACAAATAGGGAGAAAGCTCAGCTGTGAAAAACAGAGGTGACTTGGTCCCTGAGCAGCATCTGAGCGGGGCAGCAGTGGCTATCGCTAACTCTTACTCCAGGGGCCCAGAACTCTGACAACAGCATCCAATCTACCATAGCTCACCCCCCAAATACATGCCAAGCATCCATGCAGGCCCCACCTGCCCTAAGGTGCGGTTTCACAACAGGGTGGGGGCTGTGGAGGCTGAGGGGAGCGATCTGCTGTGAGGAAAAAAAGGGACTTGAACCTGAGGCTGCATCTGCATGGAGTAAGGGAAACAATTACTGGTGCCTGCACAGGCAGCTCATTAGAGACAACTTGGACCTCTGTCTGTGGCCACCACAAGTCTAGAGCTCACATGGGCACATCTGGCTTCAGAATGCCTCCAACTCTGGGTCAAAGATCCCAGTGCTGAGAAAGTAGAAAGCAAACACTCAAAGGGAACAGTCCCAGCTTGGGTCCAACACTCAGGGTTTCTGCTCCAGCAACTTGAGATCAGATCCCAACACTAATAGGGAAGAGACAGCCACTGATCAGAGTGGAAGCCCTATCTCACCCAGTCTCACCTCCTGCTGATGTGATAGGTGCTAGCACATCCTGAGGAAATACATGATTTGAGTCAACATGAAATCCAGATCTCCACATTATGGAGGTTCCTCAAAAAACTAAAAACAGAGTTGCCATATGATCCAGCAATCCCACTCCTGAGCATATATCTGGACAAAACTATTATTCAAAAAGATACATGCACCCCTATGTTCATAGCAGCACTATTTACAATAGCCAAGACATGGAAACAACCTAAATGTCCATCAGCAGGTGAATGGATAAAGAATATTTGTATATATATTCAATGGAATATTACTCAGCCATTAAAAAAAAATTAAATAATGCCATTTGCAGTTACATGGAAGAACCTAGAGATTATCATACTAAATGAAGTAAGTCAGAAAGAGAAAGACAAATACCATATGGTATCACCTATATGTGGAATCTAAAATATGACACAAATGAACTTATCTAAGAAACAGAAAAAGACTCACAAATATAGAGAACAGACTTGTGGTTGCCAACAGGGAAGGCGTGTGTGGGGGGTTGGATTGCGAGTTTGGGACTAGCAGATGCAAGTTATTATATATCAAATGGATAAACAACAAGGTCCTATTGCATAGCACAGGGACATATATTCTATATCCTGCAATAAACCATAATGGAAAAAATATGAAAAAGAGCTCAACATTGTAAATCAACTCTACCTCAATTAAAAAAAAAAAAAAAAAAAAAACAACTTCAGATCTCCCACCAAAGGCATTGGGCACATGCAATCTCTATAGGAATGCTCGCACATAAGAACACCTCTTCAGTACAGCAATAGGTAACTGTTTCACCTAAATTCATAGAGGAAAGGAAAATTAAGCAAAATGAAAAGGCAGAGGAATTGGTCTCAACTGAAAGAGCAATAGGAATATTTTAATAAATAACAAAACAGAAATAAACAATTTACTAGATAAAGAATTCAAAGCATTAGTAATAAACATGTTAACTGAATTAGGGAAAACAATCCAAGTACCTAGTGCATATTTAAAAAGGAATTAGAATATATAAAAAAGACCCAATCAGAAATGACGAATTCAATAGATGAAATTAAAAACACATTAGAATGAATAGCAGACTAAGTGATACAGAAGAACACGCAAGTGATCTGGAAGATAGAATAATGGAAATCACCAAATGAGAACAGCAAAAATAAAAACAAATATAAAAATGAAAACAGCTTAAGGATCTCAGCAGAATACACAATCTTTTCAAGTATACATGGAATGGTCTCCTGGACAGATCACATGCTAGGCCATAGTACAAGTCTCACTTAATTTAAGAGGATGGAAACTATGTCAATAATTTTTTTCTGACCACAAAGGTATGCAACTAGAAATCAAGTATAGAAAGAAAAATGGGAAAAGAACAAACACATGAAGAATAAACAACATGCTACTAAAATCCCAGTGGGTCAATGAAGAAATCAAAAGGAAATCAGAAATACCTTGATAAAAATGAAAATGGAAACACATCACTCCAAAATGTATAGAATTCAGCAAAAGCAGTTCTAAGAGGAAAGTTTACAGTGGTAAAGGCCTTCCTCAAGAAATAAGAAAAATCTCAAATAAACAACCTAACCTACCACCTAAAGGAATCAAAAAATAAGGAGAAACAAAGCCCAAAGTCAGCAGAAGGAAGGAAGCAATAAAGATCACAGAATGAATGAAATAGAGAACAAAACAAAAACCAGAAAAGATCAATGAAACCTAGAGTTGTTTTTTTTTGAAAAGATAAACAAAACTGATAAACTTTTAGCCAGGTTCACCAAGAAGGAAAAAGAGAAGACCCAAATAAACCAAATAAGAAATGAAAAAAGAGAAATAACTGATACCACAAACATACCAAAAAAAAAAAAAAAAATCATAAGAGACTACTACAATGAGGTATATGCCAACAAATTAGACAATCTAGAAGAAATGGACAAATTTCAAGGTAAGTACAACCTGCTAAGACTGAATCATGAAGAAACAGGCAATTTAAACTAACCAGTCACCACTCATGAATTTGAATTTGTAATAAAAAAAACTCACAGCAAACAAAAGTCCAGGACCAGATGGCTTCAAGGGGAATTTTAGCAAATATATAAAGAAGAGCTAATACCTATTCTTCTCAAACTATTCGCAAAAACTGAAGAGGATGCAACACTCCCAAATTCATTCTATGAGGCCACCAATACCCTGATAACAAAACCAGACAAAGACACTAGCAAAAAAGAAAATTACAGGGACTTCCCTGGCAGTCCAGTGGTTAGACTTCGCCTTCCAATACAGGGTGTGTGGGTTCAATCTCTGGTCAGGGAGCTAAGATCTCACATGCCTCATGGCCAAAAAACCAAAAAAACATAAAACAGAAGCAATATTGTAACAAATTCAATAAAGACTTTAAAAATTGTCCACATTAAAAGCTAGTATCTTTCATGAATATATAGGGAAAAATTCATAGCAAAATATTAGCAAACTGAATTCAACAATATATAAAAATTGATCATACACAATGATCAAGTGGGATTTATTCTAAGGACCCTTGAATAGTTCAATATTTGCATATCAATCAATGTGATACACCACATTAACAAAAGCAAGGGTAAAAATCACATGATCTACTCAAAAAAATGCAGAAAAGGCATTTGACAAAATTCAACATCCATTCATGATAAAATCTCTCATCTGAGTGGGTGCAGAGGGAACATATCTCAACATAGTAAAGGCCATTTATAACAAACCCACAGCTACCATTATCATGAATGATGAGTAACAGAAAATCTTTCCTCTAAAATGAGGACAAAGACAAGGACGTTCACTTTCTCCACTTCTATTTAGGGTACTACTGGGAATTCTAACCACAGCAATCAGACAAGAAAAAGAAATAAAAGTCATCCAACTTGGAAGGGAAAAGTAAAACTGTCACTATTTGCAATGACATGATACTTTATATAAAAAAACTCTAAAATCCCCACCAAAAAATTATAAGAATAAATAAATTCAGTAAAGCTGTAGTATAGAAGATTAATATACAGAAATCTGTTGCTTTTCTATACACTAATAATGAACTATCTGAAAGAAAAGCAGAAAAAAATCCCATTTAAAATCACATCAAAAAGAATAAATATCTAAAAATAAACTTAACCAGGGAGGTGAAAGAAGTACATTCTGAAAATTATAAAACAATAATGAAGGAAACTGAAGATGATACAAATAAATGGAAAGATAGCCCATGCTCTTGGATTGGAAGAATTCATGTTGTTAAACTGGCCATAATACCCAAATCAATCTACAGATTTAATTCAATCCCTATCAAAATGCCCATGACATTTTCCATAGAACTAGAACAAATAATTTTACAGCTCAATGGATTTTTACAAACTGAACACATTCAAGAATCAATGTCCAAGCCTAAACACAAACTTTATACACACTCCAGATGAAGAAACTGAAACATTTGTACTCCCCCCTCTACCCAGAAGTACTCCTTGTCATTGTCCTCTTCCATCACTAAGCCTACTAGTGCAAGCCCTGTTCAAACTCAGTAATTGAAATGAATTCTGCTCATTTCATCATGAATATTTGCTAAAGCAATCACTTCTGGCATAAAGATCTAAGCAAAAATAAAAGAAGCTAATTATAGGGAGTTCTTGCATAAGAGCATTTCTGGCAAAGACCATGCTCCTGAACTGGTTTGGCTGAACTGAGAGGTGAATGATTTGAAATAGTAGAGAGAGGTAGGCAGGCATCAAGCCATATAGCACTTCATAGGCCAAGCAAAAATTTTGGAATATATTCTAACTACAAATTTTTTTTCTCTGAGCTTCATTTTAAGGGGAACTTTTCCTCTGGCTCATTCTAGTTTTCACCACATTGAGTGCTGGGGCCACATATTGAGGAGATTTTTCATGATATGTCCCTTAACCTTTTTTTTTTCCCCACATATGCATAGGACGGGATATATTCTGCATAGGAAGGGAATTGGAGCTGATTAAGCAATGAAGTTATTTGAAACCTTCTCTTTTATTCTTTGGCTATGTTTTTTCAAAATATATAGCAATGCATTCTCTTTTGTTTTATTATTTTTTTCTGATTTTTATTTATTTGGGTTTATGTTGTAGGTTTTGAGGGACAGAGATAGTGTTCTTACACATCATATCCCCCTCCTACCTCTGAAGATCCTAGTTACTTTTTGAATAAATAGCAAAGATGTAAATCAAAACCATTTAAATCATTATTGCCTACCTGTGCCTTTTTCACCTGGTTAATTTCAAAGCAAAAAATATACCTTAATGCATTTTTCTAAATACAAGGCATGTGATTTACAGCTAAAATTGTGAAGAGGGGATTTTCTAGCCAATAAATATAGAAGTATGCCAAAACAGAAGTTGAGGTTAACTAGGTTATTTATTGGGCAAATTTCTGTAAATCATCTGAGTTAAGGAGAGGAAAAGCCTTGAGATAAGAAAAATGGATGCTGAGCTTGGCATGAAAACACACAAAGGAACTTCAGCGGAGAAGTAAAAGCTCTGTCAAACTTCTTTCTTTGTTTTTATTTGTTCATATAAATCCAAGGAGAGAGACAGCTCACCGTTTTCACTAGAATGCTCAATTCTAGTATTCTGTGCAACACTCAGTGTGAAAGATAGCAAGTTGTTGTGTGTGTAATGCATAAAAAAAAATTGTTTAAGGGAGGATGGTTATGGGAGACAAAATGATGTGAAACTCAGTCTCTGCATTATTCTCTCAAGCTAGTCATTCTAATAATTTATAGGAGAAAGGTAGAGAGTTGGGCAGTTTGATTCATTTATTTTGTAATAAAATATAAACGCATGTGTCAACATTATGTAAGATATGCAAATATATCCCTGACCATAACCCCATCCTCGGGCTTCTTTTCCCCAGTACCTGAACTCTCCTCAGTCTTAAATCATCTTCCCAAATCTGATTTTCATCTAGGCGTAGAGAGATAGATGGTCAGAGATGGGTAAACCCAGATTATGTCACAACATATGCATGAAAACATAAAGAAGACTTTCTGTCAGCCAAAATGGCATTACTGAGAGTATACTGACCCTCTCAACCTGATACAACTGAAAAAAACAGACAAAAATATGAAACAATGGTTTTCAGACATGGGAAAGCACAGAAAACAAACAAGATAAGGCTCACACTAGCCCCGGTGTAATGCCTGGAGTGACTCTTAGCCTACAACACCAGAAGTGGAAAGCCAAGAAGAACCCAATTGTCTCCTTTCATTGAGTGGCCTGGGTTAGAAGTGCAGAGGCCAAGTCAGCTAGAAATAGCAGGGCAGAGCGCAGAAAAGAGAGGGTTACACAGACAAAGAGCTCTGGGGATCTACAGAGGTCCAAACCCAAGTCAGCTGAGAACTGGTCAGCAGGATAAGTCATCAGACCAGCTGGATCTAAAACACCCACACTTGAGGTGCATTCGCTCTGCCTCTCCACAGAGAGACCACAGACACAAGGGCCGATTTCCTTCATCTGCATTTAGATCTTTTAGTTTCTCTTTTTATTTTCCTATTCAATTAGCATTATTATGAAGGTTCTTTTTTATTATTAGTTCATATTTTAAACTTGCTAGCTTTCAGAAGATACCTCCAACAACCAGTAGCCATCCGAGTCTCTAGAAACATTAGACCTGATCTTTTTTATCACTGCAGCACAGAGAATAGAATACACAGGTAGACTTATCCACACAAAGCCAGTCATTTTTCTCATTTAGTAAAATACAGCAGTAAAAAATTAAATAAATACAGCAGTAAAAAATTAGCATCTGTATATCACCACTTTATTACTATTTATTTTGAAAAGCATTTACTCTGTTCACTATTTAGCATCTCTTGTAAATGAAGAGTAAAGGGAGAATGGTTTTGTTTTGTTTTTTCATTTTCAGGGCAATTTAATGGAATAAACAGAAAAAAAGATCATAGAAAAAAAGATAAACTGAGATTTCTAACAACTGGCTTCCAGTAACACTTTTGCCAATTTATGTCACCTGGGTAAGTCATAATGTCTCGTTTCAATTTTCTCATTTGTAAAAATAAGCTGCTTAGAATAATCTCCAAGATGTTCCAGCTTCATAATACCATGAGCTTTAAACTATCTGAAACAATTTAGCACAGACAAATGTAACTAACTGGTGTGAACTCTGAGTTTCCAATATTTAGATACTTGTACCAAATGGTTTGTTTTTAAACTATTTTTATTATTTTGTTTTTTTCTTTAAGATAATTTATTCATGTTAGACTAACACGAAGCATTATAACAACAACAACAAAAGAATGTCTACAACTTCTTCAAATTCAGACACTGAGATTAAGAAAAAATAAAGTTTAAAAGTTTAGGACATTTTACAAACTTACCATTCATTTTTTGTCTTTTCTCAGCTTCTGAATTGTCTAATTTTCTGAAAACCACATCATTCAATTTTGTAAACAGAGAAAGGCAAACTTTTATTATGATTAGATAGTCATGCTTTCCCCAGAAGGTAATCTCAAAAGAATCTACTCTTGTGGAATTTTAAGTTCAAAGACATCTGGTTAATTTTCTGATAAACAGCCTCTATATTTCATGTTTTAATCATGATGCAGCTTTTATGTTTTAGTAATTATTCAGACAATTTCTAATGACAGAATCATAGGCTTGCATAATCTAGAGATAAATAAAAGGTTCTACAGATTAGTTTATTCACCCCCCAACAGGAAAATATTCAAATTTGTTCTGCCAATTTAAAATGTATGCAGGCATCAAGGTTTGCTTCATAAACTCTTCCAGCCAATTCAACCCATGAAGCTTCCAGAACAGAGGTTTACAGCACTCTTTAGCCATAAAAGTCCATTCACCATGCAGTCATCTGCATGTGAATAACAAGGTAATCTCTTGGACTCTATCCCATTATATCTGGCTTTTCCTCTTGAATCTGAGTCAATATTAGAAAGCCATGAGGTTTTCACTTGTAGTGGAAATGTCTTCTCAATAAAAAAACCCAGGGCTTCCCTGTTGGCGCAGTGACTGAGAGTCTGCCTGCCGATGCATGGGACACGGGTTCATGACCCGGTCCCGGAGGATCCCACATGCTGCGGAGCGGCTGGGCCCGTGAGCCATGGCTGCTGAACCTGCGCGTCCGGAGCCTGTGCTCCGCAATGGGAGAGGCCACAGCAGTGAGAGGCCCGCGTAACCGCAAAAAAAACCACCACCAACAACAACAAAAAACACAAATCCATCTAACTTTGAGCAATATTTTTAGGAAACTATTTTGCTTTGCTTTGTTTTAAAATTTGATGTTCTTTTAAGAGATTCTCCTACTCTATTCTCCTAATTTCTGTCCATTTAATTCTTTCATCAGTTAGCTGATTCTTCCTTGAAAGTCCTTCCCACTTACAATTTGCTTCTTAAAATATAAACTTAAGAAGGTAAACATGGCGTAAGTGGATGAGCCAGTTCATGTCTGGGGCTTCAGACTCTTTTCATCCATTTATTTTCATCCTTTATATATAAAAGGCAGACCTCTCTTCAGGGCACCTCCTGTGGGACCTTTCTACTCCCTTCCACTGGCATGCCTGCTCTTGCCATCACTGCTGAGACAGAGGCCAGCAGGGCTTGTTTTCAGACCCGAGGTTGGAAGGAGTCCCTACAAATGTATCTACTTCATTGGGCACTTGAGAAAGATAAATGAGATCATGTACATATAAAATTTAGGATAGTATTTAGCATAAGTTCTCAGTAAATGGTAGCTACTATTGTTGCTGCTGCTGCTGCTACTACTACTACTACTAACAGGTATGCCGTAGAGCGGGGGTCCCCAACCCCCAGGCCACGAATGCAACACTGGTCTGCAGCCTGTTAGGAACCAGGTCACACAGCAGGAGGTGAACTGCGGGTGAGCCAGCGAAGCTTCATCTGCCACTCCCCATCACTCGCCATCGCTCCCATTATGGCCTGAACCATTCCCCACCCCACCACATTCCATGGAAAAATTGTTTTCCACAAAACCAGTCCCTGGTGCCAAAAAGGTTTGGGACTGCTGTTGTAGAGTCCCCATGAGGTCAGAGATCATGTCTCCAATAGTGAACAGGACACAGAGCCTGATACAGAGTGTGTGCTCCATAAATATATATATTTAACTGAACTATATCCTAATCACTATTTCTTAAATCATTATTATGAAGAGTCCATTCTATATTCAAAAAAACAAACCTACAAACAAGAGTTTGGGGCCCAAATTATGAGTAAGTTGTAGACTACTTGTGCTATTTTTACACGTTTTCTTAATATTTTAACAGAATATCAATATTAAAAAGTAATGCAGATATGAACATATGCATATATCCCATCAATCACACAGAGGTTTTTTTTTTTTTTTTAGTAAGTTTGAATAAGTGGTACAGAGAATATAAATTAGATGCTCCATTTTAATAAGATACAATAGCATTAAAAAGCAAGAAATTAAGAAGAGACAAAAAGAAATACTTCTCTGCATACAGCTGGGTTAACCCATGGAACTAGTTCCCAGAGGAAATTATTGAAGCAAATAGTTTAGTGTGATTCCAAAAAGGATTAGGCATAATGAAGCAAAATTTTGAAAGTGACTTGCAAATTTATGCCTACAGATTTTCAAGGGAAAATGAGATTTGCCCATGGAAGTGAGCACTCTGGCATGCAGTGAAACCAGAGGTGAAAAATTATGGGTCTGTCTCAAAAGCTAAGAGTTGATTTTATTTTTGTAAATTGGTTTCAGTTAGTTAAATATTCCTAATTTGGCACTGCAAACAGATTAAGGCATTCATAGACAGAAATAGAAAACTGTCATCAGTTTGTAATCAAAGAACCAGAAATTTCAAATAATCATAATGCATTCTAACTTATTTTGGAAAGAAAGATTTTAAAAATGGCAAGCAAATAAGTCATGACTATGTATTGAACACAAAGGAACATTCCACTCAGGGCAGAGTCAGCCCTATGCCCAGCATCTTCTATAGGATGACAGGCTCCACACTGATGGCTAATGTCCCTGATTATGGTAGAAATAATGGCATTTGGGGTGGGCAATGTGTTACATACTTTACATAGATATTCTTATTAATCTCTACAACCTTAAGAGGCAGCTGCAGTCCTTTTATATTTTTATTATTTTTAACCAAATGAAGATGCTGAAACTTAAAGTCAAATTTTCTAACTTCACACAGGTAGTACAGAAAAAGTCAGAATAAAACTGAGTAGTCTGACCTCAGATTACTCATTTTACAATCTTGAGACCATATATGAGCAATCATCAAAGGAAGTTATCCTTTGGTATAGTTTTATTTTTAATTATTTCCTTTCACATTATTTCTGAGAGAGTATAAATCCTGTTACAGATTATAAATTAACTAATATACAAACTTCCTATGTACATATGATCTCAAAAAACTCTTATCATCTGTATACCTAAATATAAGATTGTTTTGTAGTAAAGGGACTTCAATCACATGAGCACATTACCCACTTTTTTTGTCAGTATATAGTTCTATGTTTCTCAGCACTGACAGAACAGTAAAGGTCAAGAAATGACCTAAGAATGTGGACTTTGTGATTTTTGGCCCTGGTGATCAACTTCTTCGTTGAACTTCTTTGTTGTTACTAGATTTTCAGAAGGAAAATAAAATATTTTTTGCCAAAGCTAGCTTCTTTGTCATGTCATTGTCCAGTTTTCATCTACACAAGAGAATTAAATGGAAAATTAGTTTAATAACTATGGTAGTATCTGCCTTTTACTATTTGCCAGATTGTTACGTATAGAACCTCAGATCCTCATAACAACTTTAACTACAGGTTTTAATATCCTCATTTTGTAAATATGGAAATATTTCAAGTTAAGTAATTTACCTATATACATACAGTCAGGGGTGTCTGGGCTGAAAATCAAACCAGGTCTGAGGGACTTAAAAACCAAATGTCTACCGCTATCCCAAACTGCTTCTTATCTACCATTTACACCTGGTTTTCTGCCTCTAAATTGACACTGTATATATTTTGGACAGATGGAAATAACTCTGTCCATTTAAACATAAGAACCAACAGGAACATAGTAAAAGCAAGATATAAACTGCACAAAGCACAACCAATGTTCTCACCATCATCATTAATGCTTAATTAAATATTAAACATTGATATTATTTATATAATATTGAGCTTAACGTATTCATTTCTTCAGGACTGCTAGGTGAGTTTACATCAAGTTTTTCCATTAGTCTAGCAATATAACCACAAGACAGGTAACAAATACTACGATCTTA
Source organism: Kogia breviceps (assembly GCF_026419965.1). Lineage (NCBI taxonomy): Eukaryota > Metazoa > Chordata > Mammalia > Artiodactyla > Physeteridae > Kogia > Kogia breviceps. Next base: position 96,818,257 of record NC_081313.1, read on the forward strand.
CAATGAAGTCCAAAAATAATTAGCAATTCATATATGATCACACGAGTTAGTTCAGGAGCAGAGCCCAAACATAAACTTGGGTATTGTGACTTCAAATTCAACGACTGAAATAACCCTGCCTTGTAATTCTTTTGTAAATTAGATTAATGGTGCTCGAGGCAACAAGAGCGAACATTTTAAGTATGGGATTTAGAGTCAATAGATCTTGGTTCCAGCTTTGGCTCTGCTATATGCTAACTGTATGAATGTAGGAAAATCATCTTATCTCTCCAGGACTGTTTCCTCATCTGTGAAGTGGAAGTTAATAACAACTCTGAAATAGAACTGTTTTAAGAACTAATTGCAAGATACCCCCAAATGATTTCTGACAAACCATCAAGATTTTATTGATAGTTTCTCTGATTCAAATTTAAAACAAATCTTTCTTGTTTTATAGAAGTTAAACAAAAATTTCTATAATTTAGGCTAATATTAGGTACAAGATATTAAAAAATTAGCCTTTTAATAGACTAATTCTTCCTTAAACCTTATAAACTTTTTGCTATTTTATTTTATTTGTTTTCAATCTCCCCTCTGGCTTCCATCAATTTTGGCTAATTGAAATAATTTCCTTACTAGTTGTTACCATTAGAAACACAATCTCTTCTGTCAAATCCAATGTTCTTTATTCCTTAGATTTGACTAAGTAAGAGTCAAGCTTCTTTCTGGATTCAGAATATAGCAAAAGCATTTTTCAGATGGTGCTCACATCACAGCTTCTATGGCTACATATTTACTCTATTGTGCTGACAGAGGGGAAAATAGATTTTAATCATAGAGTCTAATAGATATGACATCGAGGTTACATGGCAAGTAGATTTATGTAGTTACTATGGGTTATTTAGTCTCAGCCTTCTGACACATCATCAAGCAGGAAGAAGCCTATAGCCACAGATTATCCTGACTTTCCCTTTTGAATTTTCACTAGTCTTTGTCCCAGATCCACCATTTCATCATGGCATGCCCAGGGAGCACAATTCTGCTATGTCAGCTTTGTTGTGTAAAAACTGTTAGGCATTTCCCATTTCCATTAGAAGAAAAACAGTCCGAATTCTTTAGCACAACAAACAAAGTTCCTTATGACCTGGTCCTAAAACACCCTCTTCTCCCACCGTTAGCTATGCAATTTATGCTGAAGACAAATGTGAATATCTGTGTGGCCAGAACTTGCCCAGGATTTGCTCTTTGTTATCTGCACTCCTATCTGATAAGCCCCTCTCCACCTTTGTATTAAAATTCTTTCCAATGTTCTAGGCAAGCTTAAGTATCCCTTCCTTCTGGAAGAGTCCACTGAAAAAATGACTCCCTTCTCAGAATACTAGCAATATTTTTATAGCTATCTCATTGTTCTTTGAATTGTAACTATAGGTGAGTAGCCTTGTACACTCTTCTAGATTACGAATTCCTCGGAAGCTGAACTTTGCTTTACCTGTATCTGTACCTTCCTCAATACCAAATATGGTACCTGACCCATACTAATTATTTAGTAACTCTTAAATCATTATCCAGTTATCCAGGCTGTAAAAATGAAAAATCCCAGGGATAGGAAGATAGCTACAATTACCTTTTCTGGAGAGCAAACACCAGTTGATATTATAAAGCAATAAAAAAAAACAAGCAGCAGCTTTTGTTCCTTACGATCTTTAGATTTAGTCAGGCACTTGAATACAAATGCTTTTTCCAACAGTGACGTAATACATCCCAGAACCAGAGGAGCATCCTCTGGCTGCAAAGGAGTTACATTTTCTCTAACCCACCTTTCCCATCACTCCATGCACGCTTCATTCATACTCAACCACATTCTTGTAAGCAAAGACCATCAATGCATGGGCTGCAGGAAGTTGAAATGAATCCCATCCATCTATATATTTATTTCAGTTATCTATCTCATTCAAAGAAAATTCAGTAGCAGAGATGTTGCTTATACTTTTGAGGGTAGAAACACATCACTATTGTAGCAAAGACTAGCATAATAGTAAATAGCTCTTAGGTCACTTTGAAGGAAAGCTGGGGTTTCTAGCTGACAAAGAATATGATTTGCCTTTTGGTAATTTTTGTTTGTTTTTACACATCTATATTGTAGCTTAACTTGATGAATTTCTCGAAAAACATTTGAGACACTTATAGTTAAAATATCAATTATAGGGGGCAAGAACATGGTGGCAAAAAGCTCCAGTATGTATACCAGGAGACTAATATATGCTGTTTCCTCTGTCCCTTAACCAATCTGAACCCTTAAACTATAAAACAAGGTACTTTGCTTAGATGATTTCTAAAGTCTCTGGTGATGATTTCTGTATCCCTATCACAACATATTATTGCTCAGTTAGAAAAAATTAAAAATTAAAATGATAGTGTCAAAAATTCCTACCACCTGTCAGGGACTATTAAAAGGGCTTTCTGTGTATTCACTCATATAATCTTCACAATAAATGTATAAGGTAAATTCATCAAGATCCCATATCATAGATTAGGAAACTGAACCATAGTATAATTCATCCAGGTTCCCATAAGTGTTAGAATGCATAGTTTGGCTCCAAAGTAAAAAGTGCTCCAAAGCTTTTCCACTCAAAGTGTGGTCCACAACCCAGCAGCATCACATCTCCTAGAAGCTTGTTAGGTTTTTCTTCACTTTTCTACATTTGCATTAAAACTTTATTTATATTTTTAAAGAAATATTGAAAATAAAATGCACACTCAATCTACTGCTATTAAACTACTAAAAGCTATTTTTATTATATCATCTCACTTCCTCAAAACTACTGGTACCCTTTCAAAAATATGACAGCTTATTTCTTTAAGGGAATCATATTTTGATCATGTGAATGTAATTCTTCAAACCTATCATCATTCCTTGAGGGGCAGGTTGAGATAAACTTTACAAGAGCGGACCAGAAATATCTCCATATATAAGGAGATTCATATACTAGATTTTATTACATTTCTTCTGAGAACTTAAAATCAATGCTTTATTTGATATCATTAAAAAGAGGATCATATCAATCAACAGTCTAAAATAGCTACTCTGCAAAGCATTAGTCAAGTTAATTCTCTCACTAGACAACATTTCAATTTCTAAATATATTTCTGTAAAGGTTATTTTCTGATTAGGTAACTTGTACTGAAATTCCATGTTTAAATTAATCTCTGCCAAATACTCTAGAATAAAATTATTCATAACTTTAAAACATCTATTTATATCTGCCTTTATATGGTTATCACTGTGCATTATATTTACAGCTACAGAATATTTCATTATCTCAAAAACAGTTTATACTGTTCAATATTTTCCAGAGGAAATATATCTAATGAACAAATCAAACAGGCATAATATTTTTTTTCTGAATGTTGCTAATAGCCTTGAATTAACTGCTTTAACAAATCTGAAAGATGTATAACTTTACTTTGGAAGAGACATTTATCTAAGACCAGGGTACATAAAAATGATCTATTCAAATGTCCAGAGGTCACAAGCCTAAGCAATATCTTTAAATATCTTTGATGTACTTTGCTGACCTTGTGTATTTCAGCATGGAAGCTACACAAATGGATGGAAAGAATAAAGTTTAAATGCCTAACTATAAAGTACTCAAAAGGTAAAAAAGAGCATCCTATTGAGCTTTAAAAGGAAAACAATGAGCATTTTTTTCCACAGATATTCTCCACTGAATGAATGGGGCATTTAATTACCTGGTGAAAATGAAAAAAATGTCCTCATTACCTTTAGCCATCAATTTATGTGACCTTCCCCTATTTCTTACCAAAGTTCTTTATTTTTAACTCTCCTTATTTGAAAAACAATACTGACAAAACTTAATGCCATCCCCTAAAGCATCTCTGGAGTTTTGAAGGACCCCAGCTGTTGATGATCATTAATATGGATAAATAAGTTTAGTATTAAAAAAGGGTAACAACCCAATTTTAAAAAGTGGGTTAAGGATATGAACAGGCTATTTACTTACACACACACACACACACACACACACCCTTACACAAATCTTAAAATAACCAACACAATTATTTAAAGAAACGCACATCAAAATTTTATGATATCAATTTTTCTCTCTCAGTTTAGAAAAAGTCAAAGTTTGTCATAGAGAGTGTAAGCATGGGTGGAAAGGAGAAACTTCAAACATTTTTGTTGGGAGTATAAATTTGTACTGTCTTCTTTGGAAGATACTTTAGTGGTGTCTAAGAAAATTTTAGGTGTACATATTTTTTGAGCCAGCAACGTCACTTCTAAAAATCCATTCTATAAATACAAATAACATTGAACATGTCTGTTACACATACAAATCATTGACGCTTGCAAGTAATATCAAAAAACTGGCATAAATGAGATAAATCCACATGTGATGATATATGATAAACTATTAATTAAATGTTTATTTAACTCGATAGTCAATAGTACTGGGTTGGCCCAAAAGTTCATTTGGTTAGTGAATACGATGTTCAATAAAGGTCTTCATGAAAATGAAAACCGTGTCTTTCTTTTTACTTCAAACCAAATGAACTTTTGGGCCAACACAATATTTTAACTTTTGATCAATGTTATCATATAGAACTGTCATATGTATTATGTGTATGTGTATTTACGGTATTTTAAGGTATGGTACCGAAAGAATATTAATATTTAACCTGTGAAATTTCAAACAATAAATATATATATCCGCATTTCATAAAGCAGAGCATAATTCTACTTTTATAATGACTAGAAGTTTATAGCTACTGGGTCTTTAATAATATAACATGATATTGATGAGAACGATAATTTATTTGATGACAACTTCTTAATACCATAAACTTCAATTTTGGCATTTCTCTGTAGCAGAGCATGTTCTTTTGCCAATTAATTTCACAATGTGGTTTCGAAGGATATATCAAACCAAAAAGAAAGCGTTAGCAGATCCAGCAATAATAACAAATATTTATATAGCTATTATTAAGGACCTGATTTTCCTCTACACACTTGACACCTACTGATTATATCATCTCTGTTTCACATTTATGGAAAATGAGTCACAAATAGGTTTAGTAACTAGCCAAAGTTCACAGATCTAGTGGCAGAATCCAAATTTGAATCCAGCCCGTTTGACTCTGTATACCATACTCTTCATCGCAGCATAAGATTTTCTCCTTAAAAACCTAAATAGCAAATAAGTCTTATGATGACAGGAATGTGTGGGCATTAGATAATGTTTGAAGTTTACTACATTAGGTGTGTCATTTCATACATATGTGTGTGTGTGAGCATGTGCGCACACGTGCACATGTATGTACATTAAGGGTTAGGATTTCACTATACACACACATAAATACACACACACCAATTGTATATATGTGTGTGTGTACATGTATGTGTGAGAGAGAGGGGAAGAAGGGAGCTAAATTGTAGTATGCTGTTGTGCTTTAGGAGGGGTAGTAGTTAGCTTTATTCCAGTGCATCATTATCACAGACACCCATATATAACTTGTTTTTGCTACATATTAATATCAAGACAGTATGCTAAGGTACAGATGACAATAAATGTGCTCACTACTTCCTTGCTATTTGGTAATGGGCACCACCTGGGAGCTTGTTAGCAATGTAGAATCTTAGGCACCACTCCAAACTAACTAAACCAGAATTTTAATTCAAAGAAGATCCCAGTGTTGGGAGACCTTTCTCAATAGGAATCATGTCCTCTGAGCAGAAGCACTGACAACTTTTGTTTTCAAGGATATTTGCACAGCAGTCTCGGAAGACAAAGATGGTATCTCCCACCATAGCATAAGGGGGTAAATATGTTTACTTTTGAGGTTAATAAAGATAATGTATCTCTCTGGGGCAAAGGTAGAGCAGGTCTGCTTGCAACTCTTCCAAAGATTAAGACTTCCTACACTGGAGGTTCCTCAGCTGCTGTGCAAACCCACAGTATGCATGGCCTCCCCATGGGCTACTCTGCATTGCCCCATGGGTCTTGAGGAGCAAGAGAAACCAATGTAGACATAAGCCTCATGCTGCCTACTGTGCCATGAATAATAAATTATTTTGTCTCTGGACCATGAGCCTCATGTCTGCTGCCAGTACAAATGAAACTGTGGGAGCCTAACTTATTTGCTTGAAGGTAAGGTAAAGTCTCAGACTCTCTACAGTTGTTGACAGCCAGGTGTTTTTCTACATAAAAGTTTGACAAGCACTCTGCTACTTCATTTCAAATCAGCAGCTAAATAAGCATGGGGGAGAAACACTTAAATGCAAATCTATACAGGCATCAATTAAACGAAGCATTCCACATGTTTTGGAGTGCTGAAACAAGACTGAGGTGGTTGGTGACACAGTTGGATAGATCAGCTCCTCCAAGACAGTTTTTCCAGGAAAAAAAAAATGTCATTTTTTTTTGGTTCGGTGGGGAGGGCGGAGAAAAAGCTATTAATTCAACCTTGCCAGCACAAGCATACATTCACAATTTAAAAAATAGATGACCCATAATTTCCTGGAATTGGGTACTTGGCATGTGACCTGAGGTTGGAATTGTGTATTAAGAGATTTCATACATGCACTGCATCCACCCCCCACCCACAAGAATAAACGACAATAGCCCTGGACACTTGTTTACAGCCTCCCAGTTAAGAAATACTTTGAAAGAAACATGCAAAAGAAAAAACATTTTTCTTTCAGGCCCAGCTATTTAATCTTGTAGCAAAACACTATACTGTCATGTATGTGAGTTGTCTGAAAGAAGTATCAGGTGTCAAAACGCAATATGATGTTTTGGCCAAAGAACAACCATTTGATGAAGATATTTATACAATCTCAGGCTCTCCGTCCACCACCATCTTTTAGCTTTATAATCACAGGCCCACTTGGTGTTTTATGTCTAGGACTCTTAATTCAACAACTCTCATAAAATATATCTCTTGATTTGTTTCACTTTTCTAGAGTTTAAATGCCATAAATAAATATGAGATTTATTTTAACAAAGTGTCTAATAAAAAAAATAATTTGCCTTAAATTGCATATATGGCCCTATTTTATAATAGTACAGTGGTTCTCAGTTTTGGCTGCATTTTAAAAACGTCTGTGGAGATTTTTAGAAGTCTGAGGACACCCAGGTCACACTCCAGACCAATTACCTCAGAATATTTTGGAATGGGACCTAAACATCAGTACTTTTTTAGGTTCCCTCAGTGATACCAAAGTACAACTCATTAAAAACTACAGAAATAGGATATATGAGCTTCAGGAGGGCAAGGATTTTTTTTAGCTTAAAGATAGATTTATTCTTTTAGAATCTTCTGAAATCATTTAACCTCCACACCGTGAAGTCCTATTTTGAGAAAAATGAACAAATATAAACAGAAAATACCCAGGACCTATTTACTAGTATTGTACAAACAAAAGGATTTTATGAAGTTCTGAACTTGGTCAAAGTATATGTCCATTTGTAAATAAGAGTCTGATGCAAAGTTAAGGTAGAAAACTAAAGAATAAACCTTTATTTAAATCAATTCAATGACTTCAAAGAAAATAAATTTTCCCTATGTAACTATGTGAATAGCATCAGATGACTAGTGTCTTAGTTGTTAGTCTACTCAGGCTGCTGCAACACAAAAACGTGCACTAGGAGGCTTAAACAACACATTGATTTCTCACAGTTCTGGAGGCTGGAAGTCTGAAATTAGGATACCAGCATTGCTGGGTTCTGCTAAGAATCCTCTGCCTGGTTTACAGATGGCCATGTTTTTGCTGTGTCTTCACAGATCAGAAGATAACAGAGGAAGCAAGCTTTCTAGTGTCTCTTCTTGTAAGGACACTAATCCCACTGATGAGGGCTCCACCCTCATGACTTAATCACCCCCAAAGGCCACACCTCCTATACCATCATACTGAAGGTTAGGATTTCAACATATGGACTTTGGAGGGACACAAACATTCAGTCCATAATAACCACCCACTGTAAGTAGACAGAACAACCCTATATATTTTTGTATTACCCACTTTTCTTGTCTCTTTATTTTTTTTGTCAATCATTATTTTAATTTTCTTCACACTTCTGTTGGTGTGCTATAATTTTTTGTGCTTCTATGGTATTTTAGATTTATTTTGGAATAAGGTAAGCTATGAATTAATGAAGAGAACTGAAAACTGATAATATGGAAAATTATTTAGATTTGAAGAAAAGGCTTAAGAAAGACATTATTGACCCAAGGCCTACATTACATTTACGGTACTCTTTAATGTTACTAAGAATGACGGATTTTCCAAATTTCTTCCTTTACTCTCATTTCAAACTAATAGCTTTTTCCTCCTTGTATCCCTTTGCAGAGTGTGTCCCCTTAGATTACTAGGACATAGCCTATGGACCTTAGAGAGACGGACCAATGGAAGGGAGACTGGAAGATAGACCTTCCCTCACGGATGCTCCAGAAGGTACATCTACATGGCTGGGATGCTGGAGTATTTGCTTCTGATGTCTCTTTTAAGTCAAAGATGTGTGTTTCTCCTGAGGCCTTTTTCTTTCCCTAACTTCATCTGAATTTGATTCTTATTAGAAGAGAGAAAAAGTAACAATTGTCTGAAGGTCTGTGTATCAACTGAATGAAGTCAACCTGTCAAGTCTAATACTTTGTAGATGAATCCTTCATCTACCTTAAAAAGTGAGAGTAAAAGATGCTTGCCCAAGAAAAGAAGCTGAAATTTAATGCAACTAAAATTCAAATGTACAGTCTGAAGTATTACATTTTAATACATTTTATTATATCACATATATATTTTATTATCTAAATTGTATTACAAATTTTAAATAATATTTTAATGTTCAAATTGTTGAGAGTTGTTTCAGAGAACAAACCAGGAGGATTCCAATTATAACCAGTGAGACCACCTGCCCCTATTCTCTCCACTTCCCTTAGCTGGGCCAAATAATCCCCACACATCAACTCAGCTCAAGACTCAGACTTCAAGATGGATTCTCTTCCAAGAAAGGACAGGATCCCAGGACACTCTATAACAACAGTGCTGCCACAACCCCACGCTACTTTTGAGCCTAAGGTCTAGGCTAAGTAACTCTTTTTTTGGCTCTATGCCCTTAGCTTAAATTTTCTCTCCACATCTCCTCTTAACAGGGGATTTGCATTTTGTTACTTTTGTCATGTTGCTGCAAATCCTCCCATGCCCCGAATCCTCTCTGTACTGGAGACCCCTCCTGAAGCTCAGTCACCGTGACTGACCTGCTTGTCAAGCTTACCTCGTAAGGTTTTCAAATATATCATGTGCAAATTCACAAATTTTCAAGAAAAGTATTTAGATCAAGGAAAATTGTATCTTCCTTTATTTTCCTTTTCCCATTCTGTTGTGCCAGAAAATAGTAAGTAACTTTTTGGTAAATTCAGTTATTAACTATTTATACTTCAACTGTCAAGGTTTTTCCCTCTCTGCTTTCTCCCTAAGGTGATTTTTAAATTCCAGGGCCTTCTGCATTGACATGAATTGTTGTAGGGAGTATCTGGGAGGGGGGATGAGTTCTTCTGTTATGCTATTTTAAAGAGTTCTTGATAGGGTTACATGAGATGAAGTATGCGAACCACTAGCATCACTAGTCTGATGCATGAGAGATGCTACTAAAAGAGAAACTTACCTTTTTCTTAACTTCAGTTGTCATTCATTAGTATCTAAAGAAGCTTTCTTTTTTTTAAAAAAAATTCCATTTCTATATTCCTGATTCCACATGTAAATGGGTAGCTGCATCATTACTTTTAACTCCTCTAGAAGTACTGAAAATTAATCTTTTGACAATCCTTCCTGACCCTTACTCAATCCTCCTGAAAGGAGGGACATCCCTAATGAGGATGACTGGAAAGAACCTCACTTCCATTAGTTCACGATTGGGGTCAGGCAGTGACTGAATTACAGGTCATTTCTTGGAGGAGGCTCTTCCCTTGGGTTTCTGTCCCCTCTCCTCCTCCCTATGTCATAGGTCGCAGTCAGGTCACTTCTCTGCTTCCCAACCCCTGCTTGTAACCAGGCAGGTTTTCCCTCCTTTGGAGGGAATTATACCTTTCTGAAAAGGTACAATCAATTCAACATGGAAGATTGTTCCAACAGAAGTACTCAATTCATTTTTACCAGTAATAATTACGATATATTTAGATCCTAGATTCCAATTATGCTCTTTGTTCTGTTCAATATGATTTATCACCCCAAATTCTCTATCTCATTATGCATTTCTTCTTATTGTTGTTATTACCAATGCTGTACCCTCATGATAATTCAGGAAGTGAATTACTTACTAAAAAATTAGAAGGGAAAGCATAAAGAGAATAGAGTACACCTAAGAAACACTAAAACTTTTTTTTTCCTGCTTTGCTGAAGGATGTCTCCTGTGAGAAGATGAAGCATATTTTCTAATTCTTTGACATGACAAAGGTCTAAGATAAGTCAGGCTATTCCTGTCCAAAATTCCTATAAGGGAAATTTATAGCCTCAGTAGTTTATCCTGAGAACAGATTTCAGATAAACTCCCAGGTACAGAGACAAAGAGGAGAAAGAAAATTATGGCTGGGAAGATAGATGTCAGAGGATCACAGAGAGGAATGAAGCTGTCACACAGATAGTGGGTGGTAGCCACAAAGGGTCAGTAAGGCTTGAGGATGAGTGTGGGGCACACAAGGAAAGAATCATACCCTCCAGAGACCAGGAAAGGGGTAATGTTGGCAACTCCACCTGGAAGGAGAGGCAATAAGTTAGAGACTTAGCTCTGAGGGGAAACTATCAGAATGCAAGGTATGGGAAAAGATGGGTATCCAGAGACCTAAATCTTAGACTCATCTTTGATGTTCATGAGTTCCATCTGTGTCTAAATCATCATTTTTAACTCTTTAAACATAAGGAGATAGACACGATTATTTTTCAGGTTTTTTCGAGCTCTGACATTCAACAATTCTATGAAGAAGTTGGTACTATAAAATCTAAGTTGCTACCTTTGACAATAGAGTGAAAGAGAGCCTTTAAATCTAAATAATCTGTCAAGGTAAAATAAAGTGAGAGCAAATAGTATACCAATGTGTCTCCTAAAATTCTCTTTCCTTGTGACAAGAAATGGCTGTTGTGAACTCAGGTCATCTATGTGAGTTGGGAAATGGTCAAAAAAGGAGAAAGGTCCAAGAACTCCTCCAAGCCAAAAAGAACTCCAAGATATGGTTTTAGAAAATAAGGTACACTTTTCTTTAAAGGAAAATATTGTCCATAAAAAGGGAATCTAGACTTCTATTTAAAGGACAGCAAGGAAAAGAGGGGGGCCTGGAGGGTGGAGGTGCTATAATCGTTAATTAACACAACAGTATCAGTGAACATTTGTATGAGCTCCTGAAGCAACTATAAATCATGGAAAAGTGGTCAGTGGTCAGAGACAGCCAAGTTGTTTCTGAGGTAAATTTTTAACTCTCTCAGAAGTCTCAGAGTTTACAAAAACATTCACCAGATCATACTAGCAAAACAAAAATCTTCCACTCTAACTCCAGTTTCTCCTAGAATAGTTAAGAGCTGGAGCATATATTCACTTTTTCTAAGGTGGCAAGATTCTTCAGCAAATATCAAGAGATGCCTATTCAGAAGTTCTGCCAGAAATATTTACAGACTGAGCAATTTGCCCCTTAAAAAAAGAGAGAAACAGAGAAAGAGAGTTTCTCTGAACAGCAAAAGAAACTTTTGATTTGGCAGATCCTTGCTTCCTACATACCGATAGGTTTATCTTTAGAACGAAAAGCGATGTTATTCTAAAATTTGAAAGCTCTCAGGTTTACTAGGCTAAGACTTTTTGCTCCCGATGCTGAGAGCTAAGAGATGACACCAGCACATTATCTCCATGCTGAAATGCAAATTCTTGTTTGGTATCTATCTCTGGCCCATTCTATTTAATTTTGCAACACACACACACACACACACACACACACACACACACACACACACACACACACACACACACACACAAAACCACAGAGTGATGAATATCTGCTTCCTTTCCAGGCATGAAAGTCTAAGTGTCTCTGGCTAAAAAGCATTCTACTGTTACTTGCTTATGCATGAATTATAAAGCTACACATTGTAATTGCTCAGTAATTTAGTTACAAGGATAGGAAAAAATACATTCAGCCTGGATTAGCTACTCCACTTGGTTGCAGAGATCCATGGTGTGCCATCTGTAGTGAGGATCAAGCAGGGCTCAAAGGGCTATCTCCACTCCCTTTTGAAAGCATTCCTTGTTCAGAGTCCCTTTCCTACAACTTATATAAAAACAGACAGTTATTTAACGTAAGTGTAGAATATTTTTATGGTTATTATTTTGAGCTCATTGCCAACTTTCACAAACATGCTCATTTACAAGAGATAATTATGTGTGATTTTCTCCTTTAATGAAAAATAATTTGGCAGTCTTGCCTCACATATTTTTCTACTTCAGTACAATTCATTGTTTGGTGGGATGTCCTTTATTCTTGTACTACTTAGTGTGCAAAATGAGTTTTCTTTAAATCAATTGTGCTGCTTTTCTGTGAGGCGCTGCTGTTCACACCAGGTTTATAAAAGACCATTAAAAGCTGATATTACATTAGGTTTTGCTTGTAATGATGTAGCTTTTTGTTTGCAACTTACATAATTCACTACAGGGGCAAAGCTTCATCAAATTGGGACAAAAGGAATAGAAAGTACCTTTCTAGGAATCTAAATAGAATGAACAAGCTTTGACTGGCTCTAGTTTTCATTATATTTCATTATATTAATGCAGAAGACATGTTCCCAGGCCTAAGTTTAGAAAAGCAATGATTTGTTGTTTTATTATATGAGTTGTGTGTGTGTGTGTGTGTGTGTGTGTGTGTGTGTGTGTGTATTTAATATTTTTAAGGTAAAGCCCGTATAGGAAAAATTCAGAAATATATAGCTCCAACTTATTTGATAGTCCGTATCATAAACTCCCAATTAAATCTGAATCTAGACTAGATTCTCCAGACTAAAGAAACATTTGCATTTAGTCTCACTAGATATTGAACTAAAAGACAAAAATAATTCTAAACTCCAATCCATTTCTCTCTATAACAGTGCTGTTCTAAAGAACTTCCTGCGGTAGAAATAGTGTGTGTGTGTCCTGTTCAATCCGGCAGCCACCAGCCTCACCTGGCTATTGAGCACACGAAATAAAGTGAGTGTTACCAAACAACTGAATTTCCAATATCATTGTTTTGATTTAAATTAATTTAAATTTAAATAGCAGTATGTTGCCAGTGACTACTGTATTATACAACATAGCTTTATACTCATCAGTAGAGTAGGAGAAAGTCTGTCAGTTTGCTCAACTCCAAGGGTTAGGGTTAGGGTTGGTTAGAGTTAGGGTTAGGGTTAGCATGCATCCTTGGGTCATGGCTCCTGAAGGTGTACATGCACAGTCTGCAGCCTTACATGCTGCTCTGTGGAGGAGTTATATAATTAAATGGAAAGGGGAGGATGTCTCATATTCCTCCTCCGTCAGGAATTGAGAACCAAGTTAATTTGGCAGACAGCTAACACCTAGAGAAAGATTTAAACCTCGTACCCCACTCGACTATGAAATCCAAGTTATGTTTGGAACTCTTCACTATGACTACATCACCTTCTTAAACCACCTCCTCCTTTAAGTATGTGTATTTAAACCACACTTTGACTACAGTTTGGTTACTAAGAGTAGGGTGTGAGATAAGAGTGCTTCCCCAACCATCTGTCCCATGTCAAAGGCAGAGATATTTTTAAAATGCAAACCATACTCATATCCAACTTCATAATCATCTCTACTTGGATGCCTAGTAGGCATGTCAGAATGCCTACTCTGACATGATAAAATGCCCCAAATACAATATGATAGGATACTTAATTTCTCCTCAAATCTTTTCTTCTCCCAATCTTCTCCATTTCAGCATATGCCATCACCATTCAGGCAGCTTCATAGGCCCAAAACAAGGTTAGTTTTTCTCTCCATCTTCTCTCTACTTACATTGTCTATCTAATCCATTAGCGAGTATGGTTGGTTGTACCTTGAACACCTGTCTAGACTCTGATCCTTCTCCACAAACCACCATCTTCTCTTGCCCGATCTATAGCAACAGCCTTCCTACTCTTTGCATCTATCCTTATAACCTCTTGTGCTCTTCATAATCCATTGACCATACCTCGTGGTGGGAAGACACTAATAAATACACCTGGTAAGACCTTGATATCTAAGCCCCGACTATCTTAATTTACCTCAACTCTCATCCTACCATAGTGCCTCTTCCATAGACTTCCTGCCATTCCTCAAACACAATAAGCTTATACCTTCCTTAAAGCCTTTCACTTACTCTTCAGAGTAGAATGCTCTTCCCCACATCTTCCCACAGCTTGCTTCCTAACAGTTTTTATCCTGATCACCATAACCTGTCATTTTGTCCTCTTACTCTTCCTCAAAGTGCATGATATTATGTGAAATTATATCATTTCATTATTTGTCTTTCTGTTTTTTTCTGTGGTTTCTTCTGGCTTTTCCTATGAGAATGTACGCTCCCATGAAATCAAAGATTTCATGTCTTATATACAGAACATATCTCAGCACATAGAGCAGTGCCCAAAATTTGTGGACTAGATTAACTGAATTTGATTATATCACTCATCCAAACACAAAGACACAGTGAAACACAGATATGTGCACAGACACACATGCCACAGACTCATACTCTGTAAAAATCTCAGAGCCTTCTCCTTGGTTTTGTGGGGGAAGAAAAAAAAAAAAGATCTTTAACTTGGGTAACAAGGTTTTGTACAGTATGGCTTCCACCTATCTCTCCAACATTATCTCAAACCATGCTGATACCTCAGCCTCTTCATTTTAGCCACACCAACCTTTTTGTCTCTTGTACTCAGCACGTCTCTTCACTAAAAAGACTTCTGATATATCCACTGCCTGGAAGGCTTCTCTCTTTTCCTCCTGTTCAAGTTAATTCCCGCCGATCATTTATGTACTAGAACAAGAGTCCTTTCCACATAGAAACATTTCCCTAACTCCTTAAATAGGTCAAATCTTCCTACTTAAGCTTGAGACTTCCATGAATAAATGGAGAAATGAACGTCAATAATGTGGCTTATGATTCTTGCGCCTCTGAGGATGTCTGAATATTGAGACTTTACCTGCTGCTTATGGTATTCCGAGTAATTAAAACTCATGTGTAGTTACACATTAGTCACATTCCCCCAGCTGCAAGGGATGTCGGAAGGGAGATGGAATGGACCAGCAGGCTCTGCATGCTTTCCATCACCATAATGGTGACAAAGATAAAGTTGACATTGCAGAAGTTACCAGAGCTTCTATTTACCTACTGATATTTACTGTGTTCTCACAGGAGAACAAGAAACATCATTTACTTCAGATAAGGTAGGTTTGACAAAGCACTGAATGTTAAAAGGAAAAGAGCCTAGATAAAATGGAAACAACACTGTGTCCTGGTGAGGGGAAGAGATGGATGGGCTATATATAAATGTGAGTTCATTAAACATCAGGAGACAGTGATTACAACAAGGATTGGTACGGTGTGCACTATGTCATTTTCATTAGTGTATTTTCTAAATATCATTTACAGAAAGACTACAAGTGAGAAGTTTATCAGGAAAAACATTTTTAAAGGCATGTACTGAAATGTGAGAATTGGGGAGATTTGCTAAAGTATCAATGAGTTAAGTAGGTGTTTATTCACTCATTCAAAAAGGAGAGAAGCATGTCTCTATAACCTAAGAATCTGTCAGAGCACTGAGCAACTAACTGGCAGGTCACTGAACAAAATCCTCCAGCTACCTACACTGGTTCCATGTCTAAGTGGGATTCAGCAGTCTTGGAGAAATTTGGGGATAGGGAATAAAACACGCAATTAGTCTGCACTAGGACTCTGCTGTTCACTAATTATATAGGACCCTGTATATTTAAAGTGAAAATTTGAGTGTCCTCAAGTAAAAGGGAGCCCATAGCCAGGGTGTCTGTCACACAGCACAGTAAAGCCAAGGGCTACATTAGATACTGACTCAGTTTGTGCCTCTCCTGATATCCTTAATTAACTATAATTATAATCCATCTCACACCCATAAAAGATTCATTTATACTCCTGTCAACAGTTTTACTTGTGGATTTTCCTATAATGACAGTTCTCCTGTCTATTCTCCAGCCAGATGGCATCTGTCCACTCAGCCATGCCTCTCAAACATGGTTGTATCCTCGCTCACAAGTAATCATGGCTCATCAGGAAATTGACACTGACATTCCCTGATCATCTTCTGAATCAGCTATTTTTTGAACAGCTCAGGAGCTCTCATCAAACAGAACAAAACAATAACACTACTGAAGCTTCCTGACATGAAAAAGCAACATAACCATGTTCTATGAAATGTAAGAGGGTAACAAAGATTAGATGTGTTTTAACCATCAGAAGGCCTATATTGAATTATAAAACAGTAATTTGCAAGCTTAGTTTTGCAGGTTTTAGGTTTTATATTTCTATATGGATATTTCGAAAAACATAAGCTTAATTTTCAAAAGAATTAATATCAGTACTAAACAAGAAAAAGTTTAAATTTACTTAATAAGTAAATTTATTATTCAGGAACAATTCCAGAACATGGGTTTAACAGTGTAGGAGGTGGTCTCTGTTCTCCACAGTTTTATACTTCAGTGATCAGTACAGAGATGTGAATATACCATCAGGTTGCAAAGTAATAAGTGCTCTTAAAGACAAATGTAGGGCTTGGGGAAGTAAGTTAAAGTGACTGGGCTCTGCCTTGAACAATCATGAAAAGCTTCCTTGAAGAAGTCATATTTCAGCTGAGATGTGAACTAAGCATTTGAGTTGTTTAGGCCCCAGGGAGGGTGGCTATAGGGGGAGTAGGCAGGAATAATATCTCAACAGAGAGAATGCTGTGCTATCTTACATCAGAAGCATCAAAGTTTAACCACTTTCTGAAATCCTGGGAATGACTAGGATTAAAAAAATCAATTAAAGAGACTCAAAATTGTCATTTCCACATGGGGAAAGAGAAAATACATACACGATGTCCTTCCATTGATGTAACGCTCGCACAGGTGAGGTTTGTGGTAAGTTGAGGTCAAGTCTGACTTACTAGAGTGTATTTAAATTGCCTCCTGAGGTAATGACAACAGGGACAGAGACGGGAATATTAATATAAATTATATTTAATAGAGAGAAATTGGAACTCAACTCTTCAACAAGGCCGTAAAAACACAAAATCTTTATCATAGGCGGGGAAATAATTTTCCTCCAGACTCAAATAATTTGGCAAGTGAAATAGGGTCTACGCCAAAGATAACTGAGGACAATGAAGATAAATATGCCAATGTGCTATATTCTTTCCCCTTACCACATGTAAATACTTCTTAAACTAACATTTATTTCCTGCAAGATACTTGGCTAAGCACAAAGATTTTTAAATGAGCAAAATGAAGTCATTTTCCCAAAAGAAAGATCAGATGATAAAAACAGTGATTTTAACACCGGGTGACAACTTTTATGAAAAGGAAGACCCAGAGAGCAAATGAGAGTAAGGAATAAAGTGGCCCACTTGAAAGAGAGAGGAATTCTGAAGTTTCTCAGATGAGTTCACACTTTGACTTTCTTACATAATTCTTGGGAATTGCCCAGTGGGCAAGCTGGGGGTGGATGGGGTGCATTTGTGGCCCAGGGAAGATCAGGAGCAAACACGTGATAGGGGTGAAAAGAGATTCACAGGAACTAAGGATAGTTTGCTATGGCTGGACTAGTTTACATTGGTTGGACTAGTTTACTCTGAGGGAATGGCAGGATGTCAGGCTGGGTAAAGAGCAGGAAGATCAGGAAGAAAGGAAAGGCTTATTTGTCATTTTTGGAGTTTGGGCTTTACCTTACAGTCAATGTGGGGTCATTAAGGGATTTTCAAAGACATGAAGCAGCATGGCCAGAATCACATTTTTGAGGGTCACTTAATTGTAATAGAAGAATTTCAACTGGATCATCCAGAGGGCAAACAGAAGTAGGGGTTCAGGTTTCCAATTTCATAAGTTAGATTATTTTAATAGCTTTCTGTGCTGATTGCAGTTGCGATGGAATGGATACCAGGAATTTGAGAGATACTCAGAAGATAAAATTCACACAAATTGTTGCAAATGGGCAATGGTTAACAGAAACTCTCACCCCAAATTCAGAACGCACTCATGCTGACAAGTATAAATGTATTCATGAGGAAAATGGAATAATGTATTTGAAATAATAACTGTGCTGTCAGTTTATACGGATACTGTAAACCAAAAATTACCATTAACTTAAATGGCCACTCATTATATGGTATTTCTTCTTTCTCAGGAAGTGAAAGGCTATTAAATTGTATATACAGACACACACAAATTACAGAAAAAGAGGTATGTGTCAGGGTGGGAGGAAAAATAAATCTTTTAAACTGTTCAAATACCTAAAGGATTTTAGAAGCCACTTTCCCACATACTATTTGGTGAATTACCATTAAAAAAAAAAAGCTCAGACAAATCAGAAAAATATTCCTGAAAAATACAAATGATTGCAGGTAAAGAAAACTGTTTAAAATAAATGAAGGTTTACTGAACAAAATCTGCTTAATAATTTCGGCTGAAGGTTGTAGACAATACATAACAATAAAAGCAGGTACCTTAACATTTCTGCCAGGCAAAAAGAAACAATTCAGCAAGCAATCGTGAACTGATATGCAGCTAAATAAACAACCAGCAAGAAACACTGCTATGCAAGTGCTTTTTACATAGCTAAACCAAACTGGGTGGCTTTGGAGTTGGAGAAGGAAGTGCTAAATATGTAATAGCCTGGTGCCTCGCTGGACCAAAAAACAGTTATTTTCAAGTAGGTCAAGCAAGAGTCAATAAAAAAAGAAAGCAGGATTGAATGTTGGGTTCAGCATAGGCTAATAATGCCCTTCTGGGATAAACTTGGGTTTCAAATAGCCAGAACCAACTACCAGTTCTGGAAGTATAAGTTGAATAACTAGAAAATTGATAAATTCTACAAACCAGAGTCATCCTGAACACAGATTCTCTGTGTCAATGTTTTTTCCAACATGGTTAGCAGAAACACTTGCAATGGAATCACAGGTAAGCTTATTAAATGCAGAGTCCTGGACATCACTTCCAACATACCAAATCAGAATTTCTAACGGAGAAGCCTGGGAATTAAATTATTTAACAAACTTACCAATGATTATGCCTTCTAAGGTATGAAAACTGTTTTTGGTTGTTTTGTTGCTTTTTGTTTTATTTTCAAATACTATGGTTTATTTATAAATGTAGGGATGGATAGTGAGGTGATAGATAAAGAAAGGTAGATGGATACATACATATAGATAATTAGATATATAGCTAATTCTAGGTCAATTTTTTTTTTCTTTTGCAGCAAGCAAGAGCTCAACTGGTTAACACCATATTAAAGACAGAGACTGTTTAGAAAGCAGGTTCTTTTGAGATAGAACAAATATACACGCAACAACTAGATGATATCTAAGGTACTTTATAATCAAGTACCAAATTCTGTGAGGCAAAACATGTTCACCAAGGTGAATCAAAAGATGGACATGCCGGGCTTCCCTGGTGGCGCAGTGGTTGAGAATCTGCCTGCCAATGCAGGGGACACGGGTTCGAGCCCTGGTCTGAGAAGATCCCACATGCCGCAGAGCAAATAGGCCCGTGAGCCACAACTACTGAGCCTGCGCCTCTGGAGCCTGTGCTCCGAAACAAGAGAGGCAGCGACAGTGAGAGGCCCATGCACCGCGAAGAAGAGTGGCCCCTGCCTGCCACAACTAGAGAAAGCCCTCGTACAGAAACAGAGACCCAACACAGCCAAAAATAAATAAATTAATTAATTAATTAAAAAAAAAAAAAAAGATGGACATGCCCTTTATTCTTTCTACTCTTTGGCTTGCCTGCATCCCTTCAAGTAATTAAGGTTTCTGTACAATAACCTATCATAGTAACTCATCATTATTTAATAAACTTTTAAAAAATTATACCATAAAATATTTGTTGAAGGATTTGAGGGAGTGTCATTTATGAATTTCTTTGAAATAATGAAAATCTTTTGTTTTTCTGGTGGGAGAAAAGCAAAATAATAAGTGCACACACTTAGCAGATTATATATAAACAATGTCTTCAAGGGCATATAGTTTTTCTCGCTTAAGTCCATGAATCTCTTTTACAGATACATTGGTGACAAAGTGGAACACTAAACAGTCACTTCACTTCCTGTTTTTTCATTGGGTTTCTGTTGAAGGGAGAGGGTGAGTGGGGTCAGGTTTGTGGGGTGATGGCAGTTGTCAATTAAGCACTATAAAATTTTATAGACCTATGAATATATGTGTATGGTGCAAATTCTGCAACCATAAATCCACCTAATTATTGTGAAATCCATCCCTATAGACCAAGAATCTAGGGTAAAATTGAACCTGAAGGTTATGAAAACTACCAAATAAGTTTGTAAAGACGTACATAATTTACCAACCTGCTCTAATTTAGATAAGCAAATCCTTCCCTCCTGATGGGTACCGCAGAGAGTAAAATGAATAAAACCTGTTTTACTGTCTGCTATTTCTTCCACAAAAAGGCACTGGGCAAGTAGGTGTGTGACAATTCTCAATGCCATTATCAACAGTGTTTCTTTAGTTAATGCTCCTGATAAATAATAATTTTTGAACCCAATTCTTATCAGAGTGCTGAGAAATGACAAATTACAAACTTCAAAATCTAAAAATTACCTTAAAAAAGAATAAATTATCAAACTCATCACTTAAACATTAGAGTTGCTTCTAGATCCCAAACTCCTACCTGCTAGTCAATTCCATTCCTAGCAGGAAGGCACAGAGGGTGGTGAGGAAAAGATTCAGCTTGCTGCTTTACTGAATCCTATTTGGAAATTACCCAGCTTTGTGCCCAATTGACCTTGCCAGATTTCATCTTTTTCCAACACAGAATCTAGGGTAGACTCATTATTTTCCCCCCATGGTTGATGTTGATCAGAAACTGCAAAGGACTGAAGCAGTTGACCTCAGGATATGACTGTATAAGTAAGCATATGTCTTAGAAAATACTTTGGCTCATAGTGACTTCACCAATTTGGATGTAATCTGAATAAAATACGAAATAATCCCTATTTATTTAAAGGACAAAATATTGAAGAATTTTCCATTTTCCACAAAGTACTTTTGGTTACCGCTGATAAATCATCTTTGTGAATGAATTATAAGAAAGAAACACCAACATTGTGATTCCTGGGCAGACTATTCATCTTCCTCGTCCATCAGTGAGTTTATTTAAGAAGGACAAAAATACCTACGGTTACAAGTTAAGTGGGAAGATCTTAAAAAAGAATTTTTTTGTAAAACTTTTTATCAAAGCGAAATTGCATTCCTCATAGGTATAACAATAATATGGCTAATATGGTCTGTTTCCTTTTAAGTCCTAAAAAGTGACTGTGGTTTTACCTAAGATTATCTAAAAATCAGTACTGAAATAATTGGGTAGGTATTAAACTATGCATTATTCCTCTACCAGGGACAAAAAAAGTCCTGATCAATTGGAAAAATCCACATCGAAACTCTGGGTTGGCTCAAGTTCATTTTCATCATAATCACAATCCTGTTTATCACAGGATACAGACTTCACATTATTTCAGGGTTTTCCTAGAGACTGAAATACACATTGAAAGCTTCTTTTTCTTCCTTCCTTCCTTTTTCCAGAAGACCTCAGTGCATTTGTGGAATGTTTTATAGACCATGGGCAAGCTGGGGAAAATGACATTTATGTATTTTTGCATAACTGAGGCATATAACAGGCAAGCATATCATGTGTCAGACCCAGTTTCCAGAAAAAAATATTCAGTTCTATGTAGCTGCGTTTCACTTCCCCCATCCTTGGTATATGTGTTCAGCCAAGTGCATGTTTTGTACCTTCAAATATTCAAGTATCTCCTTCCAATAACATCCCAAAGTCTGTATTTTTTACATTCTAGGATGTAGTACCATCAACTTGTGAGGATTAGGTTGATTCAGTAGTTGTGTTAGTTTTGGTTATTCTTCATAGTTTTAAGTGGTCTGCAATGGAGGTTCAGTAACATTCAAATTCAGCTCTTAATAAGATCGTACCAATTTGAAGGAGATATTAGGCTCACATCTGTGCCAAAATGGTAGTTGAAATGGAGATCATTTTATAACTATTTATGGAAGACATTTCATCATTTGGTTCAATAACTAAGAAGTTACGTAGCATTTTGAAAAGTTGATTATTTTAATACATGTGGAAGAGTGCTATTGTTCAAGAAATTTAAGACAATCAAATATAGGCTTGGGGATTTCCCTGGCAGTCCAGTGGTTAAGACTTTGCCTTCAATGCAGAGGGTGCAGGTTCGATCCCTGGTCGGGGAGCTAAGATCCCACATGCCTCGCGGCCAAAAAACCAAAACATAAAACAGAAGCAGTATTGTAGTGAATTCAGAAAAGACTTTAAAAATGGTCCATATCGGAAAAAAAAAAAAAAACTTAAAAAAAAAATCTAGCCTTATCTATGCCTGTTAAACACATAGATTAGTCTATCAACTTAATTATCAAATGTGCATGATCAAGCACTCTTTTAGGCATTGTAAATATAATCCCTGCCATAAATGTGTTCGTAGTTCTGTGAAGTAGTTTAGCAACTTTTTTAGAAACAACTTGCTTTTTGCTGATGAAGTCATACATAAAATCCTTGTACATTTAAAATAAATTTAATTGCCACATTATTAGGATAAAATTATTTTATAAATATAAGTTTGTAAAGCTTTATTTGTAAAACTAGTAAGAATAATGCTTTTATTTTTTAAAATTTTGCATTATGGTTACAAGTCCAACTTAGCCTCTATAGTATTTATTTCTATCATGTATTCTAGCTACACAATATTAAAAACCCTATTTACTCATTAATTTGCAAAAATTAGCTGTTATTGAACTACTCATCATGACAATTCAGGATACTCTTCATGTAAATACAAATAGAAAGAAAACTTACAGAATGAATTAATCAGGTAGACTGTGCTAAACATTTTGTGGCATTCAACATTTAAAAAATATGATGTATGGGCTTCCCTGGTGGCGCAGTGGTTAAGAATCTGCCTGCCAATGCAGCGGACACCGGTTCGAGCCCTGGTCTGGAACGATCCCATATGCTGCGGAGCGGATAGGCCCGTGAGCCACAACTACTGAGCCTGCGCGTCTGGAGCCTGTGCTCGGCAACGGGAGAGGCCGCAACAGAGAGGCCGGCGCACCGTGATGAATAGTGGCCCCCTCTCGCAGCAACTGGAGAAAGCCCTTGCACAGAAACAAAGACCCAGCACAGACAGAAATAAATAAATATTTTTTTTAAAAAAATGATGTAATATTTGATTATATGTTTATTATAATCTTTAAACTATTTATTTTAAAATAATTTTAGATGTATAGAAAAGTTTCAAAAATAGTACAGAAAGTTCCTGTATATCTTTCATGCAGCTCACACTAAAGTTAACATATTTATAACTATAGAGCAGTTATTAAAAAGAGGAAATTAACATAGCATTATACTACTATTAACATAGCAATACAATACTATTAACTAAACTATAAATCTTATTAAAATTTCAACAGCTTTTTTCATTTACTCTCCTTTTCCCATTCCCAGAACCAATCTAGGATTCCAAATTGCGTTCGAATGTTAGTCATCCAGTAGTGTCACTTCCTGTTTTTCTCATCTTTTATAATCTCAACCCTTTTTAAAAGTGCTACAAATTATTTTGTAGACTGTTCCTCAATTTCTTTGATATTTTCTCATTATTAGAATGAAGTTATGAAAACAAAGATTCATCTTTAATTGTATGAACTATTGTGATGTCATTTCCAGTTTTATCTATGGCTTGATCTATTTCATCAATTTGGGAGAATTTCTGTCATACTGTCCCTTCAAATGCTGCTTCTGCCCTTCATTCTCTCTCTATAAATCCATTTATACATACATCAGACTTCTGCACGATATTCCTCATGTCTCTTGTGCTCTTTTCTGTATTTTCAATCATTTTTTTCTCTCATGCTCCAATTTATTTTCTGTAGACCTAGACTCCCATGCTTTGAGTCTTCTTCAGCTTTAATATTTTTTTTACAGACTCTAGCTCAGTTTTTCCATATTTTTTATCTATGGTTAACATGTTAATCACAGTTATTTTGAAGCCCATATCTCATAATTTCAATACCTGGCTTAGCTGTTGGTCTATTTCTATTGTGTTGTTTCTTGGCTTTTGGTTATTGATCCTCAGTCTTGAAATCCCTGGTAGTTTACTGAATGTTGGCTGTTTATTGTGAAAAAGTATTGAAGCTCTAGGTGTTATGTTACCATAGATCTGTAGAGAGAAATTATGCTGCTTCTAGCTGACAGAGAATACAGACAGATCTATTCAAGGGCGTGTTCAGACATTATGAGGGCTGATCTATTTATGAATTGCTCTTACATCAGTTGTAATAAACCATCAGGGATTTCAACTGAAAGCCTTAGGTGTTTACCATGACCCTTCTTACTTAACGAAGCCTAAAGTTACAATTTTTTGTTTCTATAGCACTGTGAGACTTCATAAATCTCTGGTTATCATTTTAGTTTTTTTAATAGCTGATTTTCTTTTAGTTCTTTGTGTCTCATCCCATACATACACAATTCTTTTCTCCAGGATCTTGTCCCATTAACTGTTGTCTTCATTGGTAGCTTGAAAACCATTTTGTTTAGATATTGTTTTCTTTTCTCTCTAGCCCAGTGAAATTTGATATGCTCTGGGCTACTGCTTTTTCTTCAGCTCTCTTCTTAACACTAGTAATTGGCAAATGCTCTAAGCTGAAAAACTAAGGGAGGGTATACCTTGGTGCATTTTCTCTCTCTCCAGAATCTTGGCCTTTCTGATATATTCAAATTTTGTTGTATTTTACTCAATTATTTTTGTTGAAGTGTTAGCTACTACATCATAGTTGGAAGATGAAGAACTGTTATAGACACTTTACTGTCTTAATTTCTTAAGTACATGTTTGATGCTAGTACAATGTCACTGCTCACTGCAGACAGCTCTTTGGTCTCTTTGCCGTGGTCCCTTCTATTATCCTGGAGGAGAGGGCCAGAATCCCCCCTCCGTCAAAGTGCCCTCCCTACACACCCATCAGCTCCATCCACATGTCTTCCTCACAGAATTCTCCACCTCTTCGGGCTCATAAGACTTTTAAATCCTTTATTGGTCTTAGAGTCTATTTACTCTCAGCCGAAGTGATCTAACCTCCAATTAGCTGGAGTAGCATCCAATTAACGTGGAATGTAGCATATTTTCTTCATTTCCAATGAAAACCAAGACAAATGGGTCCCTTCATTTAAAATACATATTAAGGATGCATTAATTAACTTGGGAGGAATCCTTTCACAAAGTATATATATATATCAAATCATCACATTGTACACGTTAAATATCCTACGATTTTGCAACTGTACCTCAATAAAACTTGAAAAAATATCCATCAAACGTTTGATTTCACAGTATTCAGAAAGATAATGAAAATCTCTCTGTCTTAAAATCTAAAGCAGAATGTATTTTCCCCTTAATATCTCTTTTCTTTTTATCAGATACAAAAGCAAAAGTCAAAGTGAGGAATTCTCTTTTCATGGAGTTATCATTAATATTGCATAGTTGGTCATAAGTTACATATCCATATCAAATCAAACATGAAAATTCCTTTCTCGGGCTTCCCTGGTGGTGCAGTTGTTGAGAGTCTGCCTGCCGATGCAGGAGACTCGGGTTCGTGCCCTGGTCCGGGAGGATCCCACATGCCGCACAGCGGCTGGGCCCGCGAGCCATGGCCTCTGAGCCTGTGCGTCCGGAGCCTGTGCTTCTCAACGGGAGAGGCCACAACAGTGAGAGGCCCGCGTACCGCAAAAAAAAAAGAAAAAAAATTCCTTTCTCATTGCCCTTAGATCTTAGTAAAATTTGTTTCACTTTACACTTTGGCTTTTAGTTTCCTACCAAGTTTTGAATCATTCTCCTAGTCTCATATGTTTATCTTTTTTTTCCAACGTTTTTATCTGACTACCTAAAGCCCAAATTCAAATGTTCATGGATTCATACTGGATTCTTTCACTATTCATATTTTCTTCTTCACTGAAATAGTTTTCATAATCAATATGAAAGTTCTGAAAGCCTTCTAAGATTAAATATTTTCCAGAATCTCATGGTGTGGAGAAATATCTTCATATTTTCTGAAATGTTTGAAGTCTAACTTCCTTCATATCATCCATTACCTAAAGATACAAAACAAGGTACTAAAAATGATCTATTATGTTACATTCATTTACAAGATTTTCTGAATTGACAAATTATAGTTTATTCAACAAATACTTTTGCTCATTTCAGTTTCACGATATACTAAGCTTATATTATTTGATATATTACAAAAATATTTTGCAAAGTATATAATATGCTGTATAAGATTCAACTGAAATTCATACTAATTTCAATATTCTCAGAATAAGAAAGTATTGATTGATATTTATAAGAGGACCAAGCACAAATTAGATATTTTTAACAACTTTCCAATACAATGTTCAAAGTTGGGGCATAGTCTTTACCAGCATATTCATTATTATAATTTAACTTTATTTTTTTTTAATTTATTTATTTATTTTTGGCTGTACCATGTGGCTTGAGAGATCTTAGTTCCCCAACCAGGGATCAAACCCGGACCCCCTGCAGTGGAAGTGTACAGTCCTAACCATTGGACCACCAGGGCATTCCCATAATTTAAAGTTATGCAGAAAATTAAATGAGAACCTTTCCAAAATTTAATTTATCCTTGAGTAACTTCATTGGTAAGCTTCAGAAAAGAGGTATTGATGAAGACGACTTTGCAATAAATCTTCATTATCCTCATATATAACTATCACTGCTTGGTTTAGTCAGTTCACTTGATAAATTAATGATAATAAATAAGATCCATATCTCATGCATAACTAATTGATATATCTATTTCCGGATCCTCATGTGGTTGTGGTCATATGTCATGTTCTTACAAACTACTTGTTATAAATATTATCACTATAAGTATAATAGCCTTATCATGCATTTCACAAATCAAATAAGTTACTTGTAAAGAATGTAAACCATTAGACATATTTTAGCTGTGATGGACAATTTATTTTTGGTATATGTAGAAAGCCTCTGCAGCTTTTCAAACTGTCAAGAAACTGGAACTATTTAAGAACTATAAGCCTGTTGCCTCTGTGTGGTTAATGACACTAGGTCCAAAAGAGGGAATGAAACAGAATGCCTCAGAGCTGAGGAAGAACATTTAAAAGTCTCATCTAATGGGAGATCCCAGTGGGATTTTAAGCAGTGTGCAATGTGGAAGGTCATAGACAAAAACTTCGTAAAAACTCTTTCTGTCTAGAAAATAGTCTTCTGCATATCTCCCCCAAAATGGCACATTAAATAAAAATAACTTCCTGTTAATTTCACAAGTTTAGCATACTACTTCTATCTAATTGGATATCCAAATATTTGGTCATGGAAAATAAATATTATATGGGCTGATACCCAAAGAAATCTCATGACCTTTATTTAGTGAATTGTTTTAGTTGTTTATTTTAAAATTTAAACTATCACTAAGGAAGCCAAGTTGACAGCTTAACATGGCATTCTTTTTCTTTCCCGAGTTTAACTTCTGCTTAAGTGCTATGATTCATCTAAAAGGAAAGAAAAGGAACACAAAAAGGCACAAACTTGGAAAAATTTGTCATTTGAAGACAAAGAGTATATATATACACACACACAGGCAGAGCTACACAGTAACTTTTTTTTTTTTAATTTTGTTTTTATTTTTGGCTGAGTTGGGTCTTCGTTGCTGCACACAGGCTTTCTCTAGTTGCGGCGAGTGGGGGCTACTCTTTGTTGCGGTGCGCAGGTTTCTCATTGTGGTAGCTTCTCTTGTTGTGGAGCACAGGCTCTAGGTGCGTGGGCTTCAGTAGTTGTGGCATGCGGGCTCAGTAGTTGTGGCTCACGGGCTCTAGAGCGCAGGCTCAGTAGTTGATGCGCACGGGCTTAGTTGCACCGTGGCATGTGGGATCTTCCTGGACCAGTGCTTGAACCCTTGTCCCCTGCATTGGCAGGTGGATTCTTAACCACTGTGCCACCAGGGAAGCCCCACAATAACTCTTTAATAGTACTAAATCATAGTCTAGAGTGCTCCCTAGAGTAAAACAGTGCTTAATTAACCAAAACCACAATAATTCAAAATTCTATTTACATTATTGATCCTAGCACATCTTTGCTACCTTGAAATAGTAAAGCACTAAAGGTGAAGTGTATACAAATACAGTAATGAGCAAAGGTTGACTATAATCACAAAATGGATTCTCCATAAAGCAATTTACAGTGTTGAGTTCAATGAACAGACAGCAGTTTCTTCTTGTGTGTAGCCAATGCCATCTACTGATTTATTCACTAATGTCTTTAAAAATGCTTAGGAAGCTTACATCATAGGACTAGCAATTATGTCACCTGGATTTAACAGCAAAAACAAACAAAAATCATCTTAAATGATTAGAGATGGCCTCTCCATGTTTATCAGAGGATATACAGTTTCACCAGTCACCCCTCTCTCCCTAGGTCTTCCCTGTAGCTGAGAATCATGATTCTCTGTAGAATGAATATATGTTTTACAAGATGGCAGAATAATTAAAAATGTAGAGTTATCAAAATCCTTAGTTTAAAAGTTGCATCCACTAAAATGCATTGTACTACATCATATTTATATTTGCTCTCTTCCAACTATAGCTTTGTTAATTGCTTCCTTTCTGTATATTATCTGTCATGAGCCATTGTTTTATTAAATCATTTAAGTTTGCTTTACCCCCCCCTTTATAACTCTCCTCACTCACTTCTACCTCTATACAAATAATACCTCTAATATGTACACTTCCCTCAATATCTGACCTTTACATAAAAAATGAGAGCCAATTTCAAAGTACACTAAACTGATATTATTCGATATATTACAAAAACATAAGTGTAGATAAAATGCAATCCTTCATGCTCACCTTAACAATATTTTAGAGGCCTCTATGTTTCTGCCCAGACAACCTCCTCCATTTCCCCCTGAATAAGTTATAGATAATATAGGGCAATAAAGATAAAATTTATGTTGTACATGTGGGACCAAGAATTGTTGCTCAACACTGTACCATGTTGCACTCCAGCTTACGATTGTGAACAATTGTGAAGTATTTCTAAAGTAAAGTCACACAACAGTTAAATTCAGGGACATTATTTACCTAGATGCTCTTCAAAAGCTGAAAACAACAGACAGGCATCACTGTTCATGTTCCACCTGATGAGTCATTCTGGCACTTTAATTACCTAAGTACTGGTTCATGCAGAAAAAGGTAACAGGAAGAGGTTCATGTTGTTGTCTTCATACAGTGGCAACAGCAACAAAACAAACCCAGGCTCACCTGGGAGATCCAGACACAGTGCTTTGAAAATAGCCCTAATAGGGGTGACAATGAATCTCCGACCTCCTGCCTAACCATCTCTTTTCCTTTACTTGGTCCCACTTCTCTAGTCCCAATTCCCCTTATTTATTTATTTCCAGATTTTAAGCCCCTGAACTATCTTGGCAATCAGCTGGATGTCAATGAATCCCTAAAAACCAAGATGTTAGCCAACAATTGCTTCTACTTAACCCTCCTGCACTTATTCATATATCAAAAGGGGAGAAATAGCATTGACACTCTAAAAGGATTAAGGTATAAGGTGGACATTTTGGAAAAGTCATGTCTTTCTCTCTTCAATGGCTCCTCATATGTGACTTCCAATGCCAGTTGCTCTTACCAAGTAATAGAAAGTAAAAACACAAACTAGAATATCCTTCTGTGCTAGGAAAACAGCTGTCTATAGATGCCTGATACACAGGGCAGTTGATCCAAACACATGACCAAGCAATGCTATAGGGGAGCTAGAAGAAAGTAGCAAGACTCCCTTTACCAGAGCAGTGCTCTGTATTATTCCAGATATTTAGCATCAGCTTATACAAAAGTCTAGGATTCGAGTAGGGATCTGCATAATTTTCTGTATCATGTAGTCAGATACACCTCCTTTTATTTATCACCATGTAGGGAATGTCATTATCCTAGTGATAATGAATATAATTAAATATTTTAATTAGTATTTTTAAAATGTACCTCAACATCGCATCTCAACTTAACAACTACAACAAAATAGTTAAACAACAACAACAACAAAAATTCTCCAATGGGATTTTTGGGATCAGAAATACTACCCCAAGGTCCAGAAGACCCAATGTTTGTGAAAATTGAATAATGATAAAAATATAAATAGGTAACCTTACAACTCCAAATAGAACTAGAACATAAATTAAGCTGAATATTCAAACAATGGGTAGGTCAGAGTTTATTGCCCTAAGCATCAGATTGCTAAAACAAAGTGAGGCCTTTAAGACATGCTCTCAGGAGCTTAATGTAGCAAGATAAGGACTCTTTTCCCATAGATTTTCCTAAAGCTGTTATGTGTAAGTTCTATGATACTGGGTAAACCAAACACCCTTCCTGATCCTCAGGCTCCTTGGTAAAAAGGAGATGGCAAAACCTACCTGGTAAATTTACCAGGTAAATTATTTGCTCCTTCAATGTAAACATAATCGAGTGCATTATGTGCCTTTTCTGAAGGTAAAATATATAGGCTCATTTCAGAAAATATAATAAAGTGTCACAAAGGAAATTCTACCACTCCTTGAAAACACTTTGGCATTTTTTCCCTAATATTTGTATCACTTTGAAACACTTTGGCATTTTTTCCCTAATATTTGTATCACCACATCATAATCCTAAATCCTGCTTTATTTACTAAGCATTATATCATGAGAAGCACATGAATTTTGGAACTAGAAACCCCAGAAATCTGAATCCCAGCTCTTCCATGGAATTGAAAAGTTTGCTTAAATTCTGTGAGTATCAATTTCTTTACTTTGATAATGGGGATAATATTAGCTACCTCATCCACTTCATAGGCTCCTTTAATGAGATGAGGATTGTAAAAAGCCTAACTCAGAGTTTAATATATAATTCATCAATAAATGTTAGCTTATTCCCATTCTACACCAAAACCTATTGAAGTCGAGACAAAGCATCTGTCAAGCAAACCCATCCATCATTCAACTAGGAACCACACTCAAGATTTCAGTGCTTTGAAAGGTGCCACGAGGGTGTGTGTGTGTGTGTGTGTGTGTGTGTGTGTGTGTGTGTGTGAGAGAGTGTGTGTGTTTCAGCATGTGTGTGTTTGTGTACACACATGTGTGCCTTCATGTGCATTTCCTTAACGCCCTGCAAGTGGAAGCCTCTTCAGGGGCAGGGACAAAGGAAATGTCCTGGGAGATGGATGGCTTCTGAAGGACTCAAGAAGAAAGCTGAGGCAGGCTGCTGATTGCTCTGCAGTCCTACTCAGTATCTCTGTCACCAATTGAAAAGGGGTCACCACTCATGTTAGAATCAGCTGGGCTTTCACCCCTGTACAGTCTCCAAACAGCAGTCCTCTCCATCTCTCACCTTAGAGCTTCTGTGCCAAGATGGCATGCTGAGATTTTGCAAGCTCTGAACCAAAAAGGTTATTTTTCAGCTGGATGTGGCTCAGAGAATCTAAGGGGAGTGGAAGGTAATAAAATGAAGACTCTGCCAACAACATTACCCCCTTATCCCCTGCCATTAAGATAATTCTGCTTTACTCTGCAGGATATAAAGAGGATTTAGCTGAATAAATCCTATTATTTATTACAGCCGCCATTTACAACAGAAATAGTTTCCACCCGCCTGCTTAGGAAAATGGGAAAATTACTAGATCATCACTTATGGTCACAGAAACATATGTCTCCCAGCTGGCAATGAACTTCAAGCCGCAGATAAAAAGATTCAAAATGATGGAGACTTAGAAGATGACAGAGCAAGGAACAGCAACTTCTGACTTTCTAGCACTTACTCTGAAAGTCACAGGAATATGGTGAACTTTTAGAGCCAGCAATAAGAGCTGTAAACATGGAAGTGCAGGCTCCCAATTATATCAACACAGAAATTTAACCCTGAAGGGAGGCAAAGATTTGACCACAATCCATTGACAGGTTAAATTTCCTGCTTTCACATAAAGTTGTTGAAAATAAGAGTAAATATAGTCCTTTCAAATAAATACATTCTATCTTTCATTCTTATCCAATCAATCTCTAAATGAAACACAATGCTTGGATACATTTAAGTTCCTTGACAGTTAAATACATTTGTAACATCGGTAAATGAAAAATTACATAGTGTAATGTATTAAAGCAAGAGAGATCTCTATCTCCTGCCATCTTTGAAAGTTTATATCTATAATTTTCCCTTCCTGAAGCTGTGTTCCAACCTACTATGTTAAGTTAAAAATAAAATATTACTTTTTAAAAAATCACACAAACATTTTGAGCATTTTTTTTTTAAGAATAACAGTCTTTAGTTGGTTTCCAATTTGATAATTCTGCTGCCAATTCTGTCTTCTAGTATAGCTTCTCTTTAATAAAAAGCTGTAAAAGTTTACAGGTATTTTAAATGGCGGTTACTTCTAGGATGTCGATCATACAGTCAAGCATTCCTAGTCACCTGGGGAGCCAGGAAGGACACACACTTTGACAAGATACTAGGCTGTTGCCTAAGGAGTTGGAATCTAGCTTCTGGTTCCACCATCTCTAATGAGCACTTGACTTCAAACAAGTGACTTAACTCCATAAAGCCTGGTACACACATCTGCTTCCCATACTAGATTGTAGGCCATTAAGGGGATGTTTTTTAAAAAAGGAAAAAGAAGAGACTTTCCAAGATGGCAGAGGAGTAGGAGGATGTGGAATTCATCTCTCCCCACAAACACATCAAGAATACATCTACAAATGGAACAGTTCTCACAGAGCACCTGCTGAACACTAGCAGAGGACACCTAAAAGGACAAGAAATATCCCTATGTAACCAGGTAGGATGAAAGCAAGAAGAAGGGAAAAGGAAGAGGAGAGGAAACAGGACAGGACCTGCACTCCTGGTGGGGAGCTGAAGGTGAGGAGACGTTCCCACATCTGGAGAAGCCCTCTCACCAGTGGGGTGATTATCTGGGACAGAAGGGTAGCCTTGGGGGCTCGGAGGAGAGCCCAGCAACTAGTCTGTGGCAGGCAGGACAGAGTGACCTATTCAGGTGGTCTGTGCCACAGCCCTGCACATCCCAGGCTGAGGGAGGTGTCTGTTGGTGCATGTGGGGGCTGCGGGTTGGGTGCTGGAACATGGGGTTTGGAGAGCAGACTGGGGGAGGGGACTGCTGTTGGCTGTGAGGAAACAGCCTGAGGGGACAGTGAGGAGCTCTGCAACGAGAAATACTCGTGGAGGAAACCCAGACCACCACAGAAGCAAAGCGCCATTGTTGAGTGATGCATAAAGGGCGTGGTCAACACTGTAGCCTCTCTCCTCCTGCACCGGCTCCTGCCTCCATGGGCACCACGGAGGACTCCTGGGGAAGTGGGCTCTTGCCATCGCCTCCTCTATCCCCCCTCCCTGCCTGGGCAGCCCGCTTGCCCTGATCACTGCCTGATGGGCTCACATGTTCCAACTGCTACCCCAGCACCCTTCCGCCTGGGTGGCCTTCTCACCCCACTCATGACCTCAGCTCCTTCCTGCCTGACAGGCTCGTGTGTTCTGTCAACCTCTATAGCAGATTCCAGTGGGAGGAACGCACGCAGAGGTGGGGCTAACCCAACAGTTGAACCCCAGAGGCTGTGCGACTAAGGAAGAAGAGCTGAAATCTCCCCTTATGGCTGCGTGAACTGCAGACTTACACCTCTGCTGATGGCTTCCTAAATTCAGTACCTGTGAAACATCCAAAAGGACAACAAGTGCTCCTGCAACTGGGATGGGTCTGGCTTTAGCAGCTGTGGGCTTTGTGGGCACATACACACAGGGCTGGGCCAGGCCAGAGTCCAAGCGGCCTCCATGGCTCCCACATCCAGTCCAGGCACATGACTGCTGCAGTCCTGGAACCTGACCTCAGTGGATCTGTGCCGGTGGCCTGGTGAAAACAATACCTGAGAGTCATCAGGGCCAATTGCCAGCATATCCACAGTTAAGGTGGGACCAAGAGCAGTGTCAACAAAATGTACTTTGTGAGCCTGCACAATGTCTGAAAGGGGACACAACAGAGCACATTCACGGGTGAACAGCTCCAGAAGAGGAATACTCAGTGGCTTCTCTCCCAGTGGGAGTGCTCCCATCCTGCCTACCTTGCATCACTGATCAGAAACACAGCCAAGAAACAGATCTGAGGACCTCTACTCCAACAACTAGTGAGAAGACCCTGCCCCTGACAGGGCAATGACAACCACAGAGCAAAGGGGAGCCCCTGCTCAATATCCAGGGCAATCTCTGGTCACCATGACACCAGTCAAACCCCCTATCAAGGGAATAATGGCACACACATTTTTACCAACCTCACCCACCAGGGGGCAGACACCAGAAGCAAGAGGAACTACAATCCTGCAGTCTGTGGAAAGGAGACCACAACCACAGTAATTTAGACAAAATGAGATGACAGAGAAATATGTTGCAGACAAAGGAGCAAGATAAAAATCTACAAGAACAACTAAATGAAGAGGAGAATGAAAATCCACCTGAAAAAGAATTCAGAATAATGATAGTAAAGATGATCCAAGATCTTGGAAAAAGAATAGAGGCATGGATCAAGAAGACACATGAAATGTTTAACAAAGACCTAGAAGAACTAAAGAAGAAACAAACAGAGATGAACAATACAATAATTGAAATGAAAAATATATTAAGAGGAATCAGGAGCAGAATACTGAGGCAGAAGAACAGATAAGTGAGGTGGAACACAGAATGGTGGAAATCACTGCCACAGAACAGAACAAAGAAAAAAAGAATGAAAAGAAATGAGGACAGTCTCAGAGACATCAGGGACAACATTAAATGCACCAACATTTGAATTATAGATGTTCCAGAAGAAGAAAAGGAGAAAGGGCCTGAGAAAATATTTGAAGAGATTATAGTCCAAAACTTCCCTAACATGGGAAAGGAAATAGTCACCCAACTCCAGGAAGCACAGAGAATCCCATATAGGATAAACCCAAGGAGGAACATGCCCAGATTCATATTACTCAAACTAACAAAAATTAAATACAAAGAAAAAATATTAAAGCAACAAGAGAAAAGCAACAAATAACATACAAGGGAATCCCCATAAGGTTATCAGCTGATTTTTCAGCAGAAACTCTGCAGGCCAGAAGGGAGTGGCATGATATACTTAAAATGATGAAAGGGAAAAACCTACAACCAAGAATACTCTAGCCAGCAAGGCTCTCATTCAGATTTGAGGGAAAAACTAAAAGCTTTACAGAGAAGCAAAAGCTAAGAGAATTCAGCACCACCAAACCATCTTTACAACAAATGCTAAAGGAACTTCTCCAGACAGGGGAAAAAACAAAACAAAAAACAAAAGAGGTCACAATTAGAAACAAGAAAATCACAAATGGGAAAGCTCACTGGTAAAGGCAAACATACAGCAGAAGCAGGAAATCATCCATACACAGACATGATATCAAAACCAACAACCACAAGAAGAGGAGAGTACAAGTGCAGGAAGTGGGAATTGCATTTGAAATTAAGAGACCAGCAACTTAAAACAACCTTGTATATATATACAGCCTGCTTTATCAAAACTACATGGGAAATGCAAACCCAAAAAACTACAGTAGATACACACACACAAAAGGAAAAGCAACACAAACACAACACTAAAGATGATCATCAAACCACAAGAGAACAAAAGAGGAAGGGAAGAAAAAAGACCTACAAACAAACCTAAAACAATTAAGAAAATGGCATTAGGAACATACATATCAATAATCACCTTAAATGTAAATGTATTAAATTCTCCAACCAAAAGACATAGACTGGCTGAATGGATACAAAAATAAGACCTGTATATATGCTGTCTACAAGAGACCTACTTCAGACCTAGGGACACATACGACTGAAAGTAAAGGGATGGAAAAAGATATTCCATGCAAATGGAAATCAGAAAAAAGCTGGAGTAGCAATTCTCATATTGGACAAAATAGACTTTAAAATAAAGACTATTACAAGAGATAAGGAAGGACACTACATAATGATCAAGGGATCAATCCAAAAGAAGATATAACAACAGTCAATATATATGCACCCAACATAGGAGCACCTCAATATATAAGCCAAATGCTAACATCCATAAAAGGGGAAATCAACAGTTAACACAATAATTGTGGGGGACTTTCATACCCCACTTATGCCTATGGATAGATCATCCAGACAGAAAATAAGAAAACACAAACCTTAAATGACACATTAGAACAGATGGATTTAATTGATATTTATAGGACATTCCATCCAAAAGCAGCAAAATACACTTTCTTCTCAAGTGCACAAGGAATATTCTCCAGGATAGATCACATCCTGGGTCACAAATTGAGCCTTGGTAAATTTAAGAAAACTGATATCATATCAAGCATCTTTTCCGACCACAATGCAATGAGACTAGAAATCAATTATAGAAACAAACTGTAAAAAAACACAATACATAGAGGCTAAACAATATGTTACTAAATAACCAATGGATCACTGAAGAAATCGAAGAGGAAATAAAAAAATACCTAGAGACAACGAAATGACAATGAAAACATGACGATCCAAAACCTATGGGATGCAGCAAAAGCAGTTCTAAGAGGGAAGTTTACAGCAATACAATCTTACCTCAAGAAGCAAGAAAAAAAATCTCAAATAAACAACCTAACCTTACACATAAAGCAACTGTTGAATGTACATTGGTACAGCCACTGCGGAGAACAGTATGGGGTTTCCTTAAAAACTAAAAACAGAGCTTCCATATGATCCAGCAATACCACTCTGGGGCATATATCCAGAGAAAACCATAATTTGAAAAGATACATGCACCCCAATGTTCACTGCAACACTGTTTACAAGAGCCAGGACATGGAAGCAACCTAAATGTCCATCAACAGAAGAATGGATAAAGAAAATGTGGCACATATATACAAAGGAATAGTACTCAGCCATAAAAAAAGAATGAAATAATGGCATTTGAAGCCACATGGATGGACCTAAAGATTGTCATACTGAGTGAAGGAAGTCAGACACATAAAGACAAATATCATATGATATCATGTATATGTGGAATCTAAAAAAGGGTACAAATGCACTTATCTCCAAAACAGAAATAGAATTACAGATGTAGAAAACAAACTTATGGTTACCACGGGGTAAAGGGGAAGGGATAAATTGGGAGATTGGGATTGACATATACACACTACTACATATAAAACAGATAACTAATAAAGACCTACTGTGTAGCACAGGGAACTCTAGTCAATACTCTGTAATGACCTATATGGGAAAAGAATCTAAAAAGAGTGGATATATGTATATGTATAACTGATTCACTTTTCTGTACACCTGAAACTAACACAACATTGTAAATCAACTATACTCCAATAAATTTGTTTTTAAAAAGGGAAAAAATAAAAAAAACTTTGCTATTTTTCTGGATTAAAACATTACACATTTTATAATATTAAATATTATAGAAAAACATAGAGAATGAAATTCCCATTACCCCATCCTCTAGCAATAACTGCCTTCAATATTTTTAATATTTCTCTACCTATCTTAGTGTGTATGTATTATTTTTATTGTCATAGTTTGACTTTTTAAACAAAAATATAATCATGATATACATACTGATCAGCAACTCTTATTTTACTTTGTAAGGCTACCTTCATAGTATGGAATTACTTCATTATAAAAAATATACTGCAAGGTTCTTGTTTCCCACGTACTTAACAACTGCTCAACTGAGGGGTATTTGAGTTGATTCTCATTATTATAAAACATGATGCAATTAAAATCACTTATATATTTCTTTACACATGTAAACACACACACACACACACACACACACACACACACACATTTCCCTTTTAAAGAAACTTCCAGAAGTGGCAGTGGCAATGTAGGATCAAAGATATATACATTTCAAATAGTTCTGTCCAATTGTCCTGCAAAAATGTATCAATTTATAGCCTCACCAACAGAGTTTGAGAGTACTCATGTCTTGAAATTCTTTACTTTCTCCTTGTACTTCGTGCAGAACCTGTTACAGCCCTTGGCACATAATCAGTATGTGATACTTGCTTGAAAGAGTGAATAAAAGCATTGATGTTAAATAATCAAATCATTTATTTACACAGTTATAAACATATATAAGTGCATGGATATGTGCATGTATCTTTATAAATGTCACATTATATCCCTTACATTCAACAAGCATCCTAAATAGATCTATTCAGAAGATTTGAGAAATGAAATTCCCCATGCATCAGTACATTGTGATTGTTTAGTTAAATATAATTTGTGGGTTCTGAGCAGAGGGGACTTAGTCATGCAGTGTTTTCTGGCATTTTCCATGATATACACTTGCATTTAAAGTCTTGAAATCAATGTAGCATCTCTATAACAACTTCCTTTAGGAGCACTCAACTACACCAAAAATAGACTTATTATGTCTCTATACTTTGAAATGTAAGCTTTCTCTTCAAACTAATGAACTAGTTTCTCTGAACACAAAGTATTCCCTGAAAGCAAGTTCTGTTTAGAAGCTGCTTAACTCTCAGGAGGCAAGACGTTATAAATGTTTAAATTATTATTCCAGAGTAGCAGTAACTTGGGCTTTGAGAGAACTGGACTGACTTCATATTGTGACCAATACTAGGGCCCC
The DNA here is from genome assembly GCF_026419965.1 of Kogia breviceps. Classification (NCBI taxonomy): domain Eukaryota; kingdom Metazoa; phylum Chordata; class Mammalia; order Artiodactyla; family Physeteridae; genus Kogia; species Kogia breviceps. The sequence goes on from NC_081313.1 coordinate 96,857,272, forward strand.
TTCACTTTATGTAAGAGATGCTTTTGCTAAGCAGTCACTAAGAAAAAAAAAAGGTGTCAAATTATATTTTAATTCCCCAGAAGAGACAGACCACTAGACAGGAAACATATTTAAGACAATACAGAATAGAGTTTACAGAATAATAGAGATATTTTAAGTAAATAACATTTTTATTACGTCAGTTTTTTGGATCTATAATTCTACTTTAAGAATTCATAATCGGCATGTATGAATAGTGTCAAATAATTAAATTCAGAGCTTAAGTTCAGTACTCAATGAAAGCAGCATTATGGTGTCAAAGCAGTGAGTTCATTTGGACTAATGGGACAAGAAGAGGAAAGATGCAGAACCCAACAGCCAAAGTCACACTGAAGCAAAAGATCAAGTCAAAGAAGTGGCTTAAATGCTAGTAAATATTCCAGAGGCAGAGGTCATGAAGACTCAGAGAGTCAAGGAAGATAAGTGGCAGAAATGAGGCAGATAGAGGGGAAAAGAACTAACATGTATTGGTTTCTCATGATATACCAGGCACAATGGTAACATCTATCCAGACAGCTCTTATTTCTCTTAATCCTCCCAACTGCCTCTGACAGTCATTTATACTGTTATTTATAGAAAAGGAGAGAACTTAAGTGGCTTTGCAAGGGTTACTCAGCTGATAAAAGTCAAGGTTAAAGCGACAAAGAGGGTGTTCTTTGAACTACTCCATGCTACAGCCCAGTGTGAAGCCCCAAGTCAGAACAATCTATTTTATAACAGAGAGAGAGCCTGTCTCCAAAGTAAGTTTCTTAACTTCTCCCTATGGGAGTAGGAAGTAATAACTGATTTTCCAATATGAGACTAAGTTTAGTCTAGCAGTTTCTGTAAGTATCATTCCTGGCCTACATCCTTAAATATTGTCTGGTTTCTATTAAAAACATGGGTTTCTAGGCCCAATCCATATCTATTAAGTCAGAGTCTTTTGAGTTGGGAGGCTAGGAAACAAAGCTTTAACAAACATCCCATGTGGCTTTTAAACACAGTGATGCTTTAGAAACACTGATTTAAAAGGCTCACAAGTAGCGGATGCTTGACCCCTAACATATTCAGACAAACCTGGTATTTAAAATTCAGAGGAAAGCCATCCGATTTTCCAGTTTCTGAGGATGACTGAAAATGATAACGTAATGAAGAAAACAAAATGGTTTCCATATTTAATTGATGAGTTAGGTAACAGCAGAAGAAAAAGAGATACATGTTGCAAGTCAATTTCAGCAATTGTCAACTAATAAAATTACTAAACGCTAATAACAGAAATATCAGTTGAATTAAAGCAAATTAAAGGTATCAAAATGACAAACTACCCAATCTTGATATCATTGATACGTTTTCAGACCTTTAAGGCAAGATGTGATAGCTAGCAATAGTTGGAAGAGTATTTTCTAAAGCAGTTCTTCACCTAGAGTTTCAGGCACATTAGAATAAGGGCTCAGATAATTCAAGTTCTACCTTCAATTTAATTATCAATTAATCTCTCTGAACTTGGTAGACACTACATATGAAGGCCAAGGAGGCCAAAGATCAAAAATACATAAGATTCAGTTGGGAATTTTACATTAAAATTTTCTAATGGGGAAAGCGGGATTCTTCCTAGACCACTTTTAGCACCTTGGATAGACTCTATTAAGATCAAGCAGAAAAGAAATGTTATTAGAAAAGAAACTTCATTTTCTTTCATTCCACGTGCCTTTCAGAAATGCTGGTTTCTTTCTTTTTTGTGTGTTTTTTTGCATTTCAAATACCAGCTATGCCCACAATAATTTCCTGACTCATTCACCTAGAATAATTACTCATACCATCAGGTATAATATTCAAGTATAAAGAGATTTTTAACCCATGAGTACATGGATAAGTTATACAGTTATCCAGGTAAATAGGGTTAAATTTGCTATGTTTTATCTGTGTTCCCACTACTGTTCAAATTATTTATATGATTCATCTAATTTAACTCTCATAACAATTCTGTGAGATATAATGATTATGATATCCTCATTTTCCAAATAAGAGAATCAAGGTCCAGAAAGGACAGGAAAGTTGCCCAAGTTATGGAGATATTAAGTAGTAGGTCCAGGATTTGATCCCAGGTAGTCTGGTTTAATGCCCAAATCTTAACCATTATGTACACTAACAGTTAACAATAATGACATACACAAATATCTGGTATCCAAATCAGCACAAATGTCTCCTACAGGGTGCACTTCATTATTTAAAAAAAAAAAATTAATTCCAAGTTTTATAAAAATGCATATAGTAGATGATTTCAGTAAGTAACTTTCAAAGTAAAGCATAGATTCCATCTTGATTCTATGTAGCTCATCTTCTAGCATCTATATATACAATGAGGATCAAGGTTTATACTGACAAAGCTGAATCTCTGACAGATTCTAAAGTTTATTTTCAAAAATGAAAAAGAATAGGAATGGTTTCAGTATAAATAACACGTAACTAATTGTTAGCTATTTTATTTATTTCTTTAAACATTGACAATTCACATAAGGTTATGGGATAAGATACATCGGGGTCAAATCCAAACTTAGTCACTTACTATTGATGTGGCCAAATAACTTTACTAGGCTAAACCTCACTCTTCTAATCCTATAAATTACGGAGTTGGACTAATTATTACCCAAAATAATAATGAATAGGCTATATCAGAATCCTTTGGGGTACTGGCTAAAATTACAGATTTTTAAGATTTAACCCAACATATGCTAAATCAAAGGCTCAGACGGTGGGGCTCATCATTTTAAATAAGCCCTCCAGGTGAACCTGTGAGAACATGCAACTACTGGACTTGATGACTTAAAAATTTCTAAGATTTCCCAATTCTGTCCAAGATAAATTACAGTTTCTTGTTCCCCCTATTTTAAAGAAAGGAAAGATCAAAGACTTAATAATTTAATTATACAAAAAATATAACCGACAATGATTAATAAAGATTCTCTTTATTATTGCAAAATCATAAAGCAAGAAAAGACTTTGCAAACTATTTGATATTTTACCTTTAATTAAGACTAGTTTCATCAGGATTGACATACCACTTTTGGAAGACAGTTTCTTTCCATCACTATATTTATCCAAAAATGCAATAGATTCCAAAACTCATCAGCAGCAGATGCCCAGATAGTTACAGTCCCATAAAAAACACTAACTTCTGCCATTACTAGCTTGAGGGAATATTGCTTGAAAATTACTCTATGTAAAAAACTAAATTATACTTAACTATAATTCATCCACCACAGTTAAACAGTGAACTTAAAACACTAGAGCACCATAAGGTTTCCAGGTAGTGCCTTCATCAATTACAAGGATAAAATTCTAAGATTCTCTCTTGCCTCATAAAAGTAATTCCTTCACTATTTTTAACTCTAACAATATAGGAGAAGTTACATTATTTGGAAATAAGAATGAAGTGGATTTCTGTATATCATGCCAAAATACATTTCCTAATAAAAATTCTTAATATAATTAACACTAAATAGATAGTGCTCAATAAATATTTACTGAAATAATGCATTAGTTAACCAGTTTATAATGTTTAAATAGGCCTGAAATAACAGTAACAAAACACCCCAATAATCCAATTTTTAAAATAAGCAAATGAGTTAAACAGATACTTCTTCAAAGAAGATATACAAATGGTCAATAAGCATGTGAAAAGATGAGCAACATCTCAAATCACTGGACTGATGTAAATCAAAACCACAATGAAATACCATCTCACATCCAATAGAATGGCTACTATCAGAAAAACAAAAAACAGAAAATAACAAAATAGGAATCCTTGTATACTGCTGGTGCGAATGTGAAATTGTGCAGCTGTGAAGGAAAGCAGTACGAGGGTTCCTCAAAACTTAAAAATAGAATTACAATATGATCTAGCAATTCCACTTCTGGGAATATACTCAAAATAACTGAAATCAAGGTCTCAAAAAGATACTTGTATTCCCATGTTCCTAGCAGCATTATTTGCAATAGCCAATGTAGAAGCAACCCAACTGCCCATCAACAGATGAATGGATAAACAAAATGCATTGTATACATATAATGGAATATGATTTAACTTTAAAAAAGAAGGTAATTCTATCACATGCTACAACTTGCATGAAGTTTGCATAATGCCAAGTGAAATAAGTCAGTCATAAAAGGACAAATATTATAAAATTTCACTTATATGAAGTACCTAGAGTAGTCAAATTCACACAGACAGAAAATCGAATGGTGGTTCTTTGGTGCTGGGGTTGCAGGAGGGTGGCAATGAGGAGTTATTGCTTAATAGGTACAGAGTTTCAGTTTTGTAAAATAAAAAGACTTCTGTAGATGCATGGTGGTGATGGGAGGACAACAGGGTGAATGTGCTGAATGACACTTAACTGTTCACTTAAAAATTCTGAACCCCAAAGTTCACATTTCAAACAAACAAGATGCTTTCCTTTTCCTTTTTAATTGTTGTAAACTCCTTGAGCATAGGAACTGGTGTGTTACTATTTTGTATCCCCAGCAGCTAAAACAAGACCCAGAACGTAGTTTCTTAAGTAATGGCAATTTAACTGACCTATAAAATAAGCAACTTTAATCAAAGTTGTTTTTTTCTTTTCTTTTAGGTAGGGAAAGAAGTGGGATTTGTGTTATACAAGCTGTATGAGTTAAATCTTAACATACAATTTTAATAAAATACTAAAGAAATTGGATTTTATGGGCCAAATGCAGAGAAAACAAGTATATGTATATACAGAAAAAGGAATCAACACTCAAGAAAAATTTCTGCTTCCCAGATTGAAGAACAAATAAAAGAAGTCTAGAAATGTAAGGCAGAATGTTTAGACACATGCCCAATGAGGATTTTTCAAGTGGAAGGGAAAACTGATGACAAGTTTGACATCTATTCCTCTGATGATTTTAGTAATAATATTGGGGTCAATTGTAATCTGATCAGAAGGACTTAGAAATGATTGTGCATGAAACTCACAGTGAAGAAATCACGAAAACTGGCTTTTCTGAAGATTATAAAGTTTTACAGAATAGTTTTACCATACAGGAGCTCAATCTAACCTAAGTCATAAAAAAATATTATTTGATGTGAACAATGTTTTGTGGTATGGTAAAAAGCTACAATACAAAATGGTACCTGATCAATGAATGTGAAATTCTAAAATTGTACTTCGAATTTGAGTTATATGTAAACAATTAAATCTATATTTTATTACAAAAGAGTTAAATTAAAATAAAGTTCCAAAAACATAGAATTTGTTTTATTTTTCTACTTTATGTTATTGGACACTTCTCTTTAGTGCAGAGAAACACATATTTAAGTATACATATCTTATTTAAAAATAAGATGTTATCAGAGTGGAAAAAAATAACTTGCTTTATATTTTAAAAACAGCTTTTCATGAATTAAATAAAGGCCATGAAAAACTTGAAATGCACAGGGTTGTACAAACACACAGGGATTAGAGAGGTTGCTGTATGTTCTCTTTCTGTTCCCCAAAGCATGCTGTCTTCTGTCTGAAGGACCCTCATACAAAGCTCATTGGAGAAACAATCCTCCTAGAGCTTGGTGAAGCTCTGAGCTGAAATTCCATCACTTTTTCTTCTGACTCAAGAAGTGAAATTTATCGGAACCCGAAGCAATTAAACAATTATAAAACCCGATCGTTTTCTGAGTCACCAAGTTACAGTCAGACAGCAGGGAAGCCAGAGGAGCTGGCCTGCACACATGCCCCTCTGGTGCGTGCTCTCCCTCTGGCTCTGCTCTGTACCTTGGGACACTGACCCCTCCAGCCTGCATTCTCAGGCTCCCCCATCAGGGGGCGACTGACTGGCTTTGGCCTATGGCAGGTCCTGGCAGGGAATTAGGAGCAGGAGGAAGGGAGAAGGGAATTTTCCCCCTCCCTCTCGCCTTGAGAAAGTTACTTTGTTACTCTTTTTTTCCCTTATCTGGCTTCTTTTTTTTCATATAGCGCTTATAATTACCTGTAATTTTATTACAGGTAATGAAATATTAAATGAGACTTTTTAGTGGCCTGCAAATTTTCACTAAAGCCAAAAGGATGAGAACAAACCTTGATAAGCAACCAGACATCCTGAAGAGAAGTACGAGAAACATCCTTGAAGGACTTACTAAACAACAGCAGGACCAGTCCAGTCACCACCACCCCATCCAAGCTACTTAAGAAAAGACTAGAAATTTGAGACAGAATTCTTTGAAGGGAAATAATAAAGGTAAGGAGTAATTATGCTTTTATCCTCTCTATCTCTTCAGATAAAACACAGGAGTAGTATTTCCACCCCTAGAGAAGCACTCATGGAAGGAAGTTGCAAAAAGAGAGATTAGCATTTTCCTCCCCAGGCTGGAAGCTCAGGGAGCTACAGCACTCAAAAGGCTCATCCCCAAGGGACCAACCACAGGGGGAAGGATGAGAAAGAGTTCTTAAAAGAACATGACTTGTATCACCAAGATTCTAGAGCGAGGTGTGAACCCGAAGACTGATGCCTGCTTCTCACCTGGAGAAGGCACAGTGCTGACAAGAACATCACATTTGCCTATTTTCTTCTGAACCTCATTCGGCTGATCTAGTCTTGGAAGTAACCCAGCAGGAGTAAGGAGGGGGTAAAGAAAGAGTGAAAGAACAAAACATGCCCCTGGATCAAGCATCTCTTTTTTGAGCAGCTGATTTCACGCTTTATTTGAAATTAACTTTTGTTTGCCTGGGTTAACAGTAACTAACTGATAATTACATTATATTTGGAACTTTTTCAGTTAATTGCCAACAGTGTAGAAAAGGAGGCATGTCAGTTTCAGACATAGTACCCAAATGTGTTTTAACCAGCAGAGAGTAATTACTTTTTAAAAACTCACAGTATAATTAATATATGCCAAGACTGCTTAAAGCCTTTCCCTTTGGAAAGGCATCTATTAACTAATTAACTGAGAGACAAGTTTGTGAAGTAGGACAATAGTAGTGGCCTTCTCTTACTAGACTACATGCATCTTAAATGTCAGTGGTTTCAGAAAAGTGAAGCCCACCATATTGAGACCATCCAATAAACGAGTTAGAGAAATATTTTTAAGTTAATGAGTCTGTATCCATACTAAATGTTAGCAATAGAGGTCAAGAACCTTGTTTGGCTTCTTTGCCATGTATCTTCAGTAACTAAAACCCAGCTTTGTACAATGTCAAATCTCAGTAAATAAATAAATAAAGGATTAAAAGAGCATTAAAGAAGGATCTAAATAAAATTTCATACCAATAAGAAAGCAAATTACACATTAAGCTTATGTTTTTAAAAATTCCTATTCCTATCCAATGCTTTTTTTTTTTTTTTTTTTTTTTTTTTTTTTTTTTTTTTTTTTGCGGTATGCGGGCCTCTCACTGTTGTGGCCTCTCCCATTGCGGAGCACAGGCTCTGGACGCGCAGGCCTAGCGGCCATGGCTCACGGGCTTAGTTGCTCCGCGGCATGTGGGATCTTCCCGGACCAGGGCACGAACCCGTGTCTCCTGCATCGGCAGGCGGATTCTCAACCGCTGCGCCACCAGGGAAGCCCCCAATGCTTATTTTTATAATAAATAATTGATTGAAAGGTAGAAGTTTCAGTTAATCAGGAGTTTTATCTAAATCATCATAGAAGTTTTATTCCCCGTCCCTCACATCTCTACAGATATGCTCAATCAGCTGCCTTTTTTCTTTCATTTTCCTTTTTTGAACGACTGTTTAATGGAATAACTAGATATTTTGGTTTCAGCTCATCATAGCCAAGTGTGCAGTAATTAAAAATATGATTTCAAATGGTATTTACATTTAACAACATGTACCAACTTCACCATATGTTTTCTACCCTTGTCAACTTGTTTATGTAGCATTTTATCTGCAGGCAACAGCTTTGTTCCTCATGGCTGGAGTCACATACTGTGAAAACAGAATAAAAGGTAGAAGGAAACTGCTCACTGAATTCACCTGTACACAAGGCAGTATCTCATATTGAGACTCTGGTGAGATAATTCTAGGAAAACTTACAATACAAAGAAACACACTCAGCACAGGGTTCTTCAAAGTTTCTTTTCCTGAATTCTTAACAGAGGGTGGTATCCAAACTCGAGTGGCAGTTGTCTGGGGGAAGCTTCTGGATTCGGTATACACGAGACTACATTCCACATATGAATATGATTTTGTTCCCCAGAAAGAACCCCCCCAAAAAAAAAATCAGTAGTAGTTACCTTCAGTGAGAGGGACTGGTAAAATGGAGACTGAGATTTTATTCTCTGCTTTATAACTATCCATATTGATTGTATATTATTTTCGTTTCAGGTTCTAGGATTATTTTAAGATTAACATTAAAATGTAATCAATATACCAAGATGCCTTGGTTTAGTCTGATGACAATTTCTACTTCTAGATTTGCAACTAGATTTTCCTATATGAGTAGGGTCTTTATATGGAGATAGAGATTCAAATGTATGGAAAAAACACAAGCATTATTTGTAACTGTGTTCTATCATCCAGTATGGGAGAGAGGGACGATTGTCAATTAAAACAAAAAGTTACATTTTCACCACCTCAGTCAGAGTTTTGGTGAGAAAGAATGAGGACCATTATGGGTCCTTATCCTTGTCCTTGCCCTTGTCCAGCCAATAGAGAAATTCTCCTTCTTTAGCTGGCTATGGAGAACACAATTCAACAGCATTAACTGAGTGTCTGCCTTGTGGCCATAGCCTGTCCAAAGAAAAAGCCACTGAAAACTGAAAGGACCATTCGATTGTCACACTACCAATAAGATGGAACAAGAAAGCACTGAGTCACTTAAGTTTGGGCTCCCCAGGGACAAGTAACTCATCCATCCTTTTATAATGTTCAGATAAGCCAGTAACACTCTTACATTTCAAAAATAACATTCAAACATATCATGACTTACAGTTGGAGTATAAAAACAGGTTACACCAGGCAACTATATTCCTAATGCATAGAAGCTTGGTATCTGGCCACCAAAGAAAGAAAGTTCCATTACCAGGTGGCAATTGCTTAGAGAGCCTTGCAGCCTAGGAGAATACTGCCCTAGGACTTCACAGTCTCAAGACCTTTCTTAATGTGTCTTGGGTTGGTTTCCTGAAAAATAAACTCTGATATGGGTATTTGTATGCAGGAGGTTTGTTGGGAGGCAGTGTAGGGCATCACTTTAAGAAAGTGAGCAAAACAGGACTGAACAGAGGGAGAAGTTGAAATATGATTGGATTTCCAACAGAGGCCTCAGTCAATTCTCCAGGCTATGGAACTGGTGTGGCCTTTCAAAACTGTCCCAAACTGAGACATGAGGTCAGCATTTAGTACCTCTCCATCAACCAGACATAAGAAGAGGGTGTAACTCTCTGGCTGAGGGCAAAGCACTGAGGAGAACTCAGCTGTGCGTCATCAACAGACAGCAAACCTGCCACTCTCACAGCTGAGGAAATAAGCGCCTTGGTCCCGAAAAATGGATTAGGTGGCGCTTCACAGCATCCGCTAGACAGGATGTCTTAACTACCGGGAAACGTACCCCATGTGATAAATATCTCTGCCTCTTGGAGGCTTTCATCTCTCAAATTGGACTGTGTTGAATATATATTTTAAATAATAGTTAAAAAGCCCATGAATTGTGTCTTTTGGGAATACTTGGCCCATGTTTCTGAATGATAGACAAACTGAATCCCCCCGAAATATTGAGAGCAAACAATGTGTTGATGAGGAAGCATACAACATTTCCTACACTGTTCTCAGTGAATTAACTGGTATTAAAATTTTCAAATTAATTAAAGAAGGTTGACAGCAATCACATTATTATTTAACAGTAATGAGTATTATAAGGAGCTGTGTTATATAGCTCAGAGGACATGGATAAGCTCTTTTGTCAATCACAAAACCCTGCTCTCTTGGGAAGTCATCTGTTCTCAACAATAATGGTTAGCAGTGGGTATCAGAATCCTGAGGACAACTCTCAAAGCCTCTATGTCCACAGGCAATATATGAAATGATAACATTTGGGACATTACCCATACATCATAGGCAACAGTATTTAGTCATTCATTGACTGAGTCCTGCAGTGTATCAGGCAATATACAGGCATCTAAAGCAGGATCTTATACTAGAGTTAAGGAGTGAGCCCCAAACTGTGTATGTGTATATGTATTATACATAGATATTGTGTGTGTATACAGATGCACACAATTTTTATTAGATTCTAATCATCTGTGATGCAAAAAAGTTTAAGATAAAGAGTTACAAAAATAAATATCATGGTCCCTGCCTATGGGTCCTTTATCTCAGTGAAGATATTGCTACTGAAGTTTCCTTGGTGGACACACACTCTGAGAACGGAACATAATTACATAAAAAGAGGCAAAAGGCTCAGGAATTTTCATCTGGAATTTAAAGACACAAATCCTAGGTTTCTCACTCACTGTGTGAACATGGACAACTCTTAATCTCACTAAGTTTCAAACTATTCGTGAGAAATAGGAATACAAGTGTCTACCTCATGGGACAGACTTCATTATGTGCCCCACCTTGTACAGTGCCTGGCATAGAGTACAACACACTAGATACTGGCTAGTATTAGTAATTATTGCTGTTCTATGATCTCCTCCTTGCCTCTATCAACACTCACTTTAATGTGCAATGAGTTCTCGGGAATAAAAGCAGGGTGGATAAGGGCAAAAGAACACCATCCAAGTCTCAGAGGGAAAGAGCACAAGACATACATTTGCACCCATGCTAATATTATTTCTCATCCAAAATATAATGTCATAATACCTTCTTAGTGATGCAAAGCCTAACATGGACTAAAATCAGGGTAGTGTACTGATATAAAATGCAATACATGTTACAATGAGAGCCCACCGGCTGTCAAGGGATATCAATTGGTGGTAAGAATTAAAAAAAAAAAAAAAAAAAAGCTTCTGGGTGAAAGCTAAGAGGAAAAGAATATTTTAGTACCAGACCAATACTAAAATCAACCTTACGTCAGATAGTGAACAAAATTGAAAATATAATGAATTGATCATAACAGTGGTCTCTTCTTTGAGAAGAGACCTTTAAGAGCCCTTAAAACGGCAGCATTATCCCTTTAAATAGGAAAAGCTCACCCTCTTATAATATGGGTACAAAGGTATACTAAATGGATTCTTCCACTATGTGAAACCTATTACTTCTAAATATTAAATCACAATTCAACAATGTTTATTTTGAATTCTAAGAGCATACAATAGCCCATTTGGAATAGTTTAATTCAATTTTTCAGAATCTTAAATTATTCCATGGCCCTTTCCTGATCAGAGGGATTGGTGTGGGAGAATGACTGTGTATGGTGAGGACAAGGAAAGGAAGATGAATAAAATTCTTAATGTTTTATGTCCTTGGAGGGGCTGATTTCAATCATGCATAGTCGTTTGTCCAGTACTGAATCCATTAGGATTCTTGATTGCAAGCAACAGCAACTAAATCTGACTGATTTAAACAGAATAAAAAATTAAATTTATACAATATAAATATTTTATATTTAAAATATACATCTATTTGGGGGTAAATCACAGACTCATAGAATGGCTAAGGAAACATGCATATATGCAGCTACAGAACCACATCCAAAATCACACCATAGGATCAGTGTGGTGAGAGCATCACTGCAGCTATCTCTGGACACCAGACACAGACCTGGTACAGCACCATCCCTTGCAAAGGACACTGTTGCTGCTGCTGCTGCCACATGACCACCCTTGGAAGCTGGAGGTGGTTTCGACATCTCAATGCCCAGAACAAATTGTCTCCTGCCTTTGCCTTTTTGTATAATTAGCTCCAGATTCAGCTTCCAATTGTTGGAACCTACCTTCTCTGCCTAAAATGTGTATAAAATGAAGATGTGTGTTTCCCAGCATATAGGCCGGAGGTGGGCTCTGCTTCCTAACATGCCTTACATGGCAGAGAGTTTATCAAACAAAGGAAGTAACGGAAAGACTGAAAAGCTAAAGAAAATGACAGATTTCCACTCTAAGGCCTAAGGAAAAGTACCACTTTCCAGAAGCCCTCCCTCCCTCCCATGACTTCGAAGTTAATTTCTTCTATCTCTTCGGCTGTTATATTCCTAAGTCTTATGTAGATCATTTTGGTAAGTAGTATGTTTATGAAATTATCTACAGGTATTAGATAGTTTTAGTTTCTTTACATTTAAAATGCTTGCTGAAGGTCATACACCAAAATGCTAAAGAACCAGATTTAAAGCACAGATACTGGGTTCCCTGAACTTAATGCTAAAGACTTGTATATCCTCTTGTTTTCTAAAGATAACAATTCATTATTCATTCAAATTGGATTGTTCTAGTGAACAACATGAAAATTATCTTACTTTAGCTACACACAGCTAACTGAAAGGCCAAATGGAACAAGTTCCAATAAAGCCCTCATCACTTGATAATGTTCACTAGTAACTCAATTCAAAAATTACCTAACAAAGTTCAGCTGTGAGGCAAGGCATTCAAATGAATTACTCGAGCATGACCAAAAAGACTTGTGCCAAAAACTGATTCATTACTTTTTAGTGCCTCTCTAAGTAAATTTCTTTGCCTATCACTATGATATATATGCTATCTGATGTGAAAGCCCCAAAGAGTAGATGAGGAGCTAACACCTGGTAAATATGTAGAATCGTATCCACAAGAGGCAGAGCGGTCAAAGGCAACCAGGCCAGAGAAATGGTCTCTTGCTTTTTCAGGCTGTGGTGTTTTGGAATTTTCTCACAGTTGTTTACCCTTATGTTAGAGGATGTTTTGCTAGTGTGGGCAGACTAATTCTTAAATTTTAGGAAAAAAAAATTGTTTCTTCTAAATTTTCAAGAGCAGCTTTTATTTACCCTTCATACAAAAAAAAAAAAAAAAAAAAAAGGTATATGTGGAAGGTTGGCTGTCTTCTGTAGGCAAAAGAGTCCTTCACAGGGTTCAACCAGCTCACCAGGAGATGGCATTAGAGTTAAAACAAACACCCCTAAGACTAATGAGTGCCATTTTATCCGTGTGTGTGTGTGTGTGTGTGTGTGTGTGTGTGTGTGTGTGTGTGTATCTCGTTTGTGAACCTAAGGTGTGCATCTATGAGAAAGAAGTAGTGATAAGACAGCATGGAATTAAGGAAATCCAGGTTCTGAATCCAGCTGTCCTCTAAATCCAGTTTCCTGTGCCACAGAAACTATGACAATGGTTCAGGAGACAAGGAAGACCACTCTCTACCCTGACTTTTCATTTAATGTTGATCAACTGAAAATGTAACAAGATACTCAATAAGCAGCCAGACCTACCCAGACCAGTTGTGAGCCCCTGACCCCAGAGGCATTCTAGCAGAGAAAGGATGGTAGTAGGTTCGACATCCTACACAAGGAACTCAGTTAATGAATTAATGATGGATAGTAGTCAGTGGTCTGCAAAATGCCTTCTAACCTTAAGGCTCTGCAATTTTAAAAGCCAGCTATTAGAACAGCAGTCATACCAAAGAGCTGCCAGATAAAAAAAGATAATGAAGACAAACATCTATGACAGGGTGGAGCCTGAAGAACTAACTCTCAGAATCAATACCTCAGTTACTGAGTAACAGGTGGCCAAGATATTTGCCAGGGAGTTTCTGACCTCTCCCAGACAGGTCAACCTCTCTGACTTTTACGTGTGTCTATTTGGCAGCTGTCCTAATATAACTATTGCTGTACTTCCTTTGTAACGCTTCCATTTAGCTTGAACAACAAAAAGAAAAAAAATACATCATATCTGTATAAATTTAGCTCTTTTGCTAAAGAAATTTTACAAAGGAGCACTATATTCTTAATTATCCTTATAAATATCAGTACCATTTAATGACCCCAATGCAACACTGAAAGTTTTTAGGGATGGCTTGAGAGGGGAAAAGTTACAAAACAGGATTTATTTCACCATCTAAGCCCTCACAAACAGTATACTGAAATATGTGAGGATCATCTTTTTAGGTAAAAATGTAAAATTCCTGTTAATTCACTTCTTTGTACTGGTTTTGGTTTTTATGTGTGTGTATATGTGTTACTTTCTTTTTTTTTTTTCGACATTGGGTTTAGTAGAAAAGAAGGACTAATGGGTATTATGGGCTCAGACTGAATTTTATCACACCAGGCAGCCAGTATTAAAACATTTTTTCCCTCGCAGCCATTTCTTTCCCACGTAATAGTCAGAAATGAGACACAACTAAAGGGAGGCCATCCATTTTGCCCTCAAACTCTTCAGAATAGCTTTGATTGCTCCTCCAAAACCATGGGCTTCCTGGGAGTAGGAGTTGCTTTTTGCTTGCTTTGATGCAACATGCAAAATCATTCCAAATTCCATCTTTGAGTCTGAATGTTTAATCTGTTGTTAATGCTTCAAATATTTTTTTTCATTCATTAGGCAACATATTCAAACTACATTTATCTGTAATTTGTACCTCATTTAACGTTATTACTTGAAATTACTCTGGGATGTGGTAGGTTGCAAAAATTTCCCACAAAATCATGTTTCATTGGCCTGCTCAGTTAAAGGACACAAGTGATCTTAACAAAGGGAATGAGAATTATAAGCAATGTGAAGTATGAAATCATGCATATATGAAAATAAACATATTGATAATGTGTAAAAATTCTAATATCAGACTCTGTTGTTGACAGAAATAAAACTTGAGCAAATATTATTCTCATAAGCAGATTACAAAAGATAAATGATTCCCTCTACCTTCTTCTCTGCACTACTTCAGTTGCATTTAGATATTAGCAACCCCATGAACACATTGTAGGATGTTCATATAAAGCACCTGCAATTGCCTAATCCTTTGCCATGTACACCTGCTTCAATTCTGTGTTTGAAGTTAAAACCGCTTCACCAGGGGTTAAGGAAGGACTCTAGGAGAATTAAGGTAGCCTAAGTCATGCCAAGTTAATTTAACATAATTGGAAGTTAGGCATTAGTCCTAGGATCCAGGAAAACTTATAATTGGAAATAATTCAGAAATTTGGAACAAGGAAGACAGAAGGACTTAGACACAAATCTTTTAGCCTGAGATTCTGGCATTTGTGAAAAGTGGAAGAGAAATAGATAACTAGGGGAGAGTGGGGTGGAGAAGATGCGCTTTCTTTGTAGTCATAAAAATGGCCAATAGGAAGCAGCTCTCTGGGCTCTCTTAGAGAGTAAGCTCTGTTTAACTGGGGCGTCACTTTGCACCTTCTTTGAGGGACCCACAAAGAGCCATCTGTAGAATGTGCACTCATTATCCACCTTTTTCTTCTGTACATGCTCCTCTGTCAATCACACATGGACCTTCTCATTGGCTGCCATTTCTCTACGGCATCACAGTCAACTTCTATTTTTGTTCCCACTTCAAATCACTGCCTAATCAGTACCTCTTAATTCTTCTTTGCCTCAAGTCTACATACATTTGTCAGAAGATTAAATGAAAAAAATGAATGTAAACCACTGGTTCCAGCACCAAGAGTAAGGGATTAGAAAATGCTAGCTTTCATTAGCAGCACCAGCACCCTACTTATTTCTTCTTCCTTGAAAATATTCCTTATATTCTATTATTGAAAATATTAATGTCAGTTCCATTCATTAAGATACAAAAATATGAATGTCCAATTAGATTTATCTCCTAATAAATTATTTGGGACAGCTGAGCCTCATGGGGGAAGTAGGGGAAGTAAAAATAGCAAACAGCATACCTTGGAGAAAAAATGTCAACATATTCACAGAAAGCAGTGTCATATTATGATAGTAAAGCATCTCCTTTGCAGAAATAGCCTCAATTCTACTGTTTTCTAATTTTTTTTTTCTTTTTCATCTACTTCTCATATTCTCTTAATAGTCTTAACCAATCGTTCACATCAGTAACTCTTGTTTACACAGCCTTCAGTAAGAGCTAACAGGCTAATTTTTAATAAAGCAAGAGAAAAGAATGGAATTCCAGACACATGTACAAAGAAATTAAAGGAGAAATTTCCTAGAGTGTTACCAAGTAGATTTGAGACTTGAGATTTTAAGTGTGGTCCATTTTATTCACTATTCTTCAAGTTTGTTTTTCGTGAGGCTATTGCCACTGCAGCCTTAGTCCTGGGCAACTCCAGACAAGTGTGTAAATCTGCTGAGGTTTATCTTTGGCACAGGCATCTTCCCATTTAATTGCCTCCTCTCTCTGTGGTCCCTTCTTGCTCCTAAGTCTAGCAACTCAGTTAAATAGTCATCTTTGACAGCATATACCCATCTCTCTTTACACTAGAATTTTAAACCAACGAAAGATGTTTCTGAATATTTCAAATTCAAAATCTCCAAAACAGAGGTTTTGATTGGTTTTTGACAATGCCTATTACAGGCTGAGGCTACTGTACAGACTTCTAACACCAGGCGCTGTAAGAGCCGCTTGTCAACTCTGTGGACAATGCAATAGATGTCCACCTTGGGTCGTATGGTCTCTTTGACCCAATAAGCTGTGACTCAGTAGAGTGAAGATCTTAGCGACTGTGGGTAAAACACACTCTGAAGAAGGCTAGGGATATTTCACTTACAAAGATGAAGGAAGGTAACTTTGTAGAAGTTTCATTCATGATTGTCAAGACTTATAGGCAATCAAGGTGTCCTTTGATAGATGAATGGATAAAAACAAACAAAAAACTATGATACCTCCACATAATGGAATAAAAAGGGATACTCAGGGATAAAAAGTGAGCCTTTAAACCATAAAAAGTCATAGTGGAAACGTAAATGAATATTGCTAAGTGAACAAAGCCTATTTAAAAAGGCTACATACTGTATAATTCTAACTATATGACATTCTGGAAAAGTAAAACAATGAAGACAGTAAAAAGATCAGTGCTTGCCAGAGGCTCAGAAAGATAGAGGGAAGGATGAATAAGTAGAGCACAGTGGATTTTTAGGGCAGTAAAACAATTACTCTGTTTGATTCTGTGATGGTGGATTACATGTCATTGTATTAATACATTTGTCCAAACCCATAGAATGTACAACACCAAGAGTGAACCCTAATGTAAACTATGGACTTTTGTTAATAATAATGAATCAATATTGGCTCATCAATTGTAATAAATGTACCACACAAGTGCAAGATGTTAATATTAAGAGAAATTCTGGGAGGGGGAGAGAAAGGGGGTATATGAAAACTCTCCTTACTTTCTGATTAATTTGCTGACTGCTCTAATAATTTTTCAAAAATGGAGGAGGGAGACAGAGACAAACATACAGTGACCAGGAGGGAACTATAAAAGCCAATAAAGTCTGTAAAAAATGCCTTTAAAAAAACACTTCTTTTTCTAAAGGTCCAAGTTTCTTAGTAAAAATTACTGAGTTATGCAATCAACGTGAGCTTTTTAAAACAATACTGGTAAAGCTAATCACATTTCATCATTCACCTGCTAGCAGATAAAAATCTGAAATAATCTAAGGATAAGGGCAACTTTGGACCGACAATTCTAGCAATAAACAGAATTGCTGAAACATTAAAATATATAGATTTGTTTATTTTCAGCTAAAAATAAACAAATTGCTTTTTCTCTTGTCTGAAAATATACTGGAATTACAAATCAAGCATAATTTTCTAAAAGGAAAATAATGAAATAGCATATATTAACCCAGGAGAAGATATAAAATATCTTTCACTGGTTAGGACTGAATAAGGCACTGCTTATGAAAAGAGGAATAAAAAAGTAAATCTTTAATTAAAAGTAAAAAAATGACACCACCAGAAAGTAGCCACACTCAGACTAAAATGCAGTCTCCTATCTCATAGTTCAGAGTTCTTTTTACCACATTATAAGTGGAAAATAAGGCTGGAAAGATGGCTCAAACCTATGAAAAGTAAATAAGAGTAGAAGAGTCTTAATGACAAAGAAAATAGCATTTTGAACAAGGTTTTTATAAAGCAGGAGAGGTAGATTTGAGTGGAGAACAAAAGTCAAATCTTGACAAGTACGTACTTGATACTTTCATTAAAAAAACAGAACTTGAAATAAAAGGCAGCCACATAAAAAAGATCTTGAAATATATATTACTATTTTTTTGAACATCTTTATTGGAGCATAATTGCTTTACAATGGTGTGTTCGTTTCTACTGTATAACAAAGTGAATCAGCTATACATATACATATATCCCCATATCTCCTCCCTCTTGCATCTCCCTCCCACCCTCCTTATCCCACCCCTCTAGGTGGTCACAAAGCACCAAGTTGATCTCCCTGTGCTATGTGGCTGCTTCCAACTAGAAAACTATTTTACATTTGGTACTGTATATATGTCCATGCCACTCTCCCACTTCGTCCCCGCTTACCCTTCACCCTCCCCATGTCCTCAAGTCCATTCTCTACATCTGCATCTTTATTCTATACCAGTATTTTTCACCCATGAAAAGATCCAGGAGCTCACGAAAGACAGGAATTACAATTTGTCTGAAACTTGAAAAAAAGTACTGTAGAGCTTATGCAAGAAGTGCCTTTCAAAATGAAGTTGAGTCAAGAGAAGTAATAACTTGTAGGATATGAGAAGTACTCAAAAGACATATTAAGAAAAATCTTTTGTAACAGAACATAAAAGAGACTTCTTTAGCCAACAGATGGGAGGAATAATATTTAGAGACAGAAAAAAGAATAGGATCATTTTCCATCATTTTATTACATAAAGGATGTAATATCACATAACTCTAGTTGAGCCAGATGAAAAGTGTAGCTCCAGAGAATGCCTACACAGAAGGGTCTCAGGATTGACAATCTTGTTGTAGTGGGATGTGGTAGGTATGAATATGCTTTACATAGCACAATATAAGATAAAAAATACTGATTGTCCATGAAATAATCGTCTCTCCATTATTTTGTGCCAGTCACTAAAAACTGAAACTCAAGTTAACCAGCTTCATTACTGACTGACAAAAAAATCATGGATAAGACTAAAGCAGACTTCCAGCTTCCATTTAGTAGGTAGTAAAGTAGAAAAGTACTGCTCCCATTCTACCAAGAAGGAGGAAAATCTGCAAATCAACTTCTCTTGAACCCCCTCAGAGACCCAAAGTCACAAAGCAACCAAGTAGCCTGAAATCTAAGGAAAGACAGGCATCTTCAAGAGAGGAGGGCTCAGTGCTGGCTTATATGGCAGACAGATCTGGGAGAAAGGCAGAGTTGCCGTTCAAAGAGTAGGAAGCTTTCAGCTAAAATGTTTTGTGAATATCTAAAGACCAAGTGTGAGCAAACGGGAGACCTGGTGACCACAGACACAAGGGAAGATCACAGCCACTTGCAAGCTCTTCTCCTTAGACCTCCCACATGGCTGCAAAAAAGACTGGGGACAGAAAAGAAGCCTCCTGATGGTGCTGCCTGAGATAGAAAAGCAAACACCGCTGTGGAGTAGGTGCAGAGCCTGGTCTGGAACTTTGTTCCTTTAGGAGCAAAAACCTTGAGCAACTGTGGGAAGGGTGGCAAAAACTGTCA
This sequence comes from Kogia breviceps, assembly GCF_026419965.1. Taxonomy (NCBI): domain Eukaryota; kingdom Metazoa; phylum Chordata; class Mammalia; order Artiodactyla; family Physeteridae; genus Kogia; species Kogia breviceps. The sequence goes on from NC_081313.1 coordinate 96,876,800, forward strand.
CCCATAAGATACCTGTGAAGACTCACTGTGTCTGGGGCTAGGGCACAGGTTAGCAACACAACAAAGAACGCTCTGTCTCCGGTGAGAGGCAGATGACTACCCAGGACCCACACTTGCTTGGGAGGGGCAGGGTCACTGAGCATGTTCCACTCCCAAGACCAGGGCACACAGAGGATGCCTAAGACTGAGGATGGAAAGGGCAACAGAGAATACCACTCCGTCTGCGCAACAGGCTCACAAAGGTAGGGGAGCAAAAACTGCCACCCCAAAACATGTTTCTTGTCATGAGGATTATTTTAGGCTGGTTGTTTTTAAGAAACAAAAGGCTCAGGAAGAACTTTTATCTCCCCTCCACCTCATTAACTGTCTAAAAGGATTTAAATGAGGGGCTTATCCTAGGAAGAAGGCGACCACAGAGCTAACTACAAAGGCTTCTAGCTAGGTGTGGTAGACTGGGGAAACTTGGCAAAGTCTGTTGGTAAAAACTCCTCTCTCTGTCCCACTGTTTCTGCATGGCCCAGCAACCATCCGTTTACCAACATTTGCTCTTTTTCATCCTCCTGTGAAGTGCCTTCCTTCCCATTGAAGTCCCAGGCCCCTCCCTACTCCCTTCTCCCTAGTTCAGGACTGCATGTAAGCCTCAATGGTTTGAATGTCGAGAGGTCTCATTTTTCTTATGGGACCCATATGTATGTAATTAAATTTGATCTTCTCCTGTTAATCTGTCTCAAGCCAATTTAATTCTTAGACCAGCCAGAAGAACCTAGAAAGAGTAGAGGGAATTTTTTTCCTTCCCCAACAGAAGTATAGAGTAACAATATCAGATGTCTGTCACTGCGACAGGGGCAAAAACTCTGAGGTGAAACTAAGAGAGTACTATGGGTAACTATAGCAACAACAAAATCCCAAGAGAGCTACTAGTTAGCAAGGTTGCAAGATACACACTTAATATACAAAAATCACTAGTATTGCTAGAGCAACAGACAATTGGAAATTGAAATTTTAAGAAGTATAATTTTCAATAGCACCAAAAACCAGATATAAACTTAAATATGTGCAAGAGCTATATACTGCAACCTATAAAACACTGATGAGAAAAAATTAGCAAAGACCTAAATAAGTGAAGAGCTACATTGTGTTTATGGTTTGGAAGACACAATATTGTTAAAATGTCAATTCTCTCCAAACTTACCTATAAGTTCAATGCAAAATCAATCAAAATCTAAGTGGTATTTTTTTCTGAAGAGACTGAAAAACTGATTTAAAAATTTATTGGGAAGGGCAAATAACTTAGGATAGCCAAAACAAGTTTGAAAGAGAAGAGTAATATTGGAGAAGCTTCACTACAGCATTTCCAGACTTAATTATGAAGCTACAGGAATTAAGAAATTGTAGTACCAGTGAAAGCACAGACACATAGATCCAACTGAACAGAAGTGACAGTCTAAGAAGAAAACAGCAGAAATCATTGTGATCTTTGCCTAGGCAACAACTTTTTAAGGACACTGAAAACATGAATTACATAAGAAAAAGCGGGTTAACTGGATTTCATAAAATTTGAAAACTTCTATTACTATTGAGAAAATAAAAAATAAACCCCATATTGGAAGAAAATTTTTATATACATGTTACTCATATATAATAAAGGACTTTTATCCAGACTATGTATACAACCCTCAAAACTCAATAATAAGAAAATAACCCAATACTAAAAATATTTGAACAGATATATCACTAAAGAAGCTATCTGGTTAGCAAATATGCATATGAAAAGTATGTTCAACAAAATTAGCCACTAGGCTAATGCAAATTGAAATCACAAAAAGATGCCCCTTTATATTTATTACAATGGCTAAAATCAAGAAATGATAATACTATGTGCTTGGGGCACAGGCAGCAATGGAAGCAATTATACTGTTAGTGAGATTGAAAATATTAGTTTGGAAAATAGTTCACCAGTTTCTTTTAAAGTTAAATATAGGTCTACCATGTGATTCAGCAATCAGGCCCTAGGTATTTACCCAGATAAAATGAAAACATATATCATTCTTAACCTGGAGATGAATGCTATAGTAGTTTTAGTCATAATTACCAAAACGTGAAAAAACGCAACATGTACCTCAACTGGTGAATTTATAAACAAACTATGGTCTACACACACAATGAATCAACTCAACAATTAAAAGGAATTAAGTTTTGATACTTGAGTGTGGATGAATCTCAAATGCACTATGCTAAGTGAAAAAAGCTAGACTCAAATTGTACCTATTGTACAATTCTATTAATATGGTATTTTGGAAAAATCAAAACAAAAAGGACTGAAAAAAGATAAGCAGTTGCCAAGGACTGGGGATGGAGGGAGAGGTTGTCTACAAAGGGGCACAAGGGGATCTGTCACGTGACAAAACTGTTCTATACACTGGGTGTAGTAATGATTTTACAATTGTATGTATTTGTCAAAAACTCACAGAACTATACAAACTGCAGCAAGTAAAAGTATGAGCAGGGAAACGTTGATGTTTCCCGTGAAGCTGTGTCTGTGAATGTGTGGTAGTTCTAGTCTACTCTATTACAGGATTATTGTTTAACAGGTCTGCATTCTGAGTGTAGGCTCAGAGAAGGAAAGTGGTTAGACCCATAAAGGTTGGGGATTTCTCCAGGACAAGCAATCAAGATAGTTTAGGTTATTCCTAGAATATAAGTGAAGCGATAGACTATCAAAATAGCTTCAGTGGAGAAGGAAGAAATGTAGAATGAGGTATAGAAACGTAAAATAGAAGTAGACAGAAAATCCCAATGAAAATGAAGAACAGCTGTAGGAGCAATAATTTTGCAAGCATTCTGGAGGGTGCTCAGGGAAGTCTGAAATTAAGGTTTCAGAGGGTAGAATGTGGCTTGTCTGAGGTGTCCAAAAGCAGACAGCAAAGCATAGGAATGGGAGCAGGATTTCAGGAACTAACTATGGAGAAGGTGCAAGGCAAAATGGGGAAGAGCTCTGGGCGTAGCATGAGCTGTCTTGGAGGCAGTGCATGAGTGGGTCAGTCCAGCCAGGAGTTGTGGAGACCTCAGCAATGAATCCACTGAGAAAGACTGAACATTGGGGGGCATTACAAGGTGCAGGTGACTAATCCAGATGGCTCCTGGTATGTAATTATGTTGAAATGAAAGTCAGATTTTCTTTTTCTCAGTGCTATATAAGATCTTGTAGCTCTTTTAAAAACCTGTTCTACTCTTTCACTATTAATATTAATTAATAAACTCTTTTCTTAGGTCTGACAGACATCCTCTATCCATTGTATTTACCCAAACAGAAATAGAGAAAATATGATTACTAATTCTTTTTTTTTTTTTTTTTTTCTTTTTTTTTTTTTTGCGGTATGCGGGCCTCTCACTGTTGTGGCCTCTCCCGTTGCGGAGCACAGGCTCCGGACGCACAGGCTCAGCGGCCATGGCTCACGGGCTTAGTTGCTCCGCGGCATGTGGGATCTTCTCGGACCAGGGCACGAACCCGTGTCCCCTGCATCGGCAGGCGGATTCTCAACCACTGCGCCACCAGGGAAGCCCCACTAATTCTTAAGTGTATCTTTCATACACATGAACTTGCTGATAAACTACTCCTTGGTTTATTTTGTCCAGATTAAATCTAAGCTATTGCTGGAATTGATTATATTTTCCCTCTACTAAACATCTACAGTGTGCTCTTTCGGATTTTCTCCATAGTTCCTCATCTTTATTAATCAGAAACTCAGAGGAAAGTTATCTAACAAGGGAATGATCAACAAGAACATGACCAATATTAAGCATTATGAAAAAAGTTTAGCACTTTTTATATTGTATTGAGATTGTATAGAATAGCATGTAGCAACATAATATTGATGTATAAATATTACACATCACATACAGCTGCACATCTTGACGTACTTGTCTAGTATGAAGGGGACTAGTATGAAGTCTGATGCTTTAACAGAAATTTCAGAGTGGGCGCATACAGCTAAGGTCTTTACTGATAAAATAAGCCTACTCTGAGGAAACGTCTTCTTTCTCAGGTGATTTTCTGTTGGTCAAGATAGACTTAGAATTCTTTAAAAATTTTCTTCTGATCCCACAGCACATTCTTTTGAAAATTCATGGTATGGACTCATCACTGATGTTGAAAAGGGATTTAATTTTTAAACACAATCCAGTCATTTGAAATTAACAACTTGGTGAATAATGAGTGCATTATCTATTCCACTGCTAAACAAAACAACAGTAAGTAAATTCAAAATCAAACACAACAAAACAAAACAAAGTCAAACAAAATGAAATAACAAGATAGCTCTTTTTACTTAGTTATGAATTGAAACTTACACTAAAGGAGAGTTTCCCAAATACAAACAAAGACAGCTTAGTTGAACATGTGTATAATGCACCAAGATGACTATTTTGAAAGTCAGCTTCTATCTGGATGTACATGTTGTGCCATTCTCATTACTGTATATCTAAACTTCATCCATTACAATTACTGGTGCAGAGTTTGGAGGAGGATTTTGTTAGCTTTGTTGGTAACAATAGAAACCACCTCTGACTAATTCAGCTAGTGATCAGCCTTAACTCCTAGATCCCTTATACTGCACTTGTCCATTGCCAGTGATGTCCCACTTTGCATTTGTATACAGGCTCGGCCCAATTACCCAAACTAACGGAGGAGAACAGTGGCACAGATCATCTCAAATAGCAGCTGATGATAACACATCTCATTTTGTTTGTTTTGGAATGCAGTACGTGAATAACTTTGCAGAGAATATACCTTCATATTTATAGCTCGCTTAGGCTATCGTCAAAATGTGTGTGTGTGTTCTTACAGGCATTCCTGAGCAGCAGGAAGTCATCCAAGAGCAAGGAGGGCAGTGAGGCACAGCTGGCTCAATGGGTTATAACTGGTCAGTAGCAAAACTGCCCCAAGAATAGTTAAAAATGATAGTCTATGTAGTTTGAAAAATTTTGTTTTTGCTTCTCTGCCATTGATACACTGCCTACTTTACATCTTCCTATTTGTATATCATATGCTCCAGCCAAACTGGAGTATGCTTTTATTTATTCATGGATTTATTCATTCATTTATTTAATAAAAATATATTGAGCATTATCTGTCAATTAATATTCTAGGCACCAAACATAGAATAATAAAACACACCTTAATCTTGTCCTGATACAGTTCTTTTTAAAAATAATTCTTTATGCCTGAAATTCCCTCCCTTTCTGCTCTGGACTCTGGGGTATCTCTCTCGCTTTTAAACACCACTCATTTCCATTTGGGTATCATGTGGTTCCAGAGACGTGGCTCCTCCCTGAGGTCTATGACTCAAGCATTTGGTCTAGGCCAGGCCAACCAGAGTGAATCCCAGGACTTTCTCAAGGAATCCCAGGACATGTGTTCCACTCCGTTCCACACTCTGAGGAAAGGTAGAAACTGACCCTATTACCACTAAAGCAGCTACTTACCTGCAGCCAAAGTTGATCCACAAACAACAAAACTAAAATGAAAAGGCTAGTTTGAGACTTTAATCAAGCATTTGCTTTAAGACTTTTTAATGACATGAGCAAATTATCTTGCTTTATTGTTTAAACCACTTTGAGATGGCACTCTCACACTTTGAAAGGCACTCGTGGCTCCACAAACTAAAATTGGAATGTGGGCTCCTCCAATAGCACAAAATTTGCTGTAGCCTTGACCCGAATCAAGGAGAGATTAGGTTTTCTCTACTGAACTTTCCTGACACTTCACATGAACCTCTCTTATTAGGTACTGAATTCTACTCTGTTTCAAGATTATTTCTGTATTTATATTCTTCCTCCTTCTATACTGTAGTCCTTTAATTGAATTTTCCCTGCTGAATTTCATTTGTTTTCTTTTCCAGCTTGTCTCAGTAATTTTCAATTTTAATGCCAATGTCTGTGCCACCAGACTCTCTGGCCAACATAATGTCATTAGAGAACCAGAATAGCTTATGGTCTGTGTCATAATCCAAGATCAATACTTAAATAGAGGACAGAGTAAAACTGTCAGTAAATTACACTTCATAGTTAGCTATTTAAATATTTCATTTTCACTTTAGGTTTCCTGCAAGTGAATCAAAATGGAGAAGAATGATCAAGGTGATTCATATTCCTGAAATCAGAGAACATGGGTTCAAGGGCCAAATCCATTACTTACTAGCTATGTGGCTTTTAGCAAGATGCTTAACTTCTCTGAGCCTTATATTACCCATCAAAGAAGTGAGGATTATACCTGAACTACTCATTTATTTTGTAAACTATAAACATCTTCCAACTTGAATGCTTTCACCTTTATATGTAACAATATTTGTTGAACATCTAAGTGCCCAGTCAATATGAAACCCATCAGGAATATAAAATAAATGCTGTCAATGAATCCATTATGGGAAAAATAGCAATTAAAGGAAAATTAAAATTCAGAGGATTGGAAAATTTCAGCTTGGAAAATTTTTTCACTGGGGATGACACACACTGCTGGCTATTCATACATTTTAAAAATATCTATTTCTTCTTATGGTACACATATCATTACCACATTTCCAAGTCTCACTTGCAGATAGGTATGACCATATGACTGAGTAATAAGATATGGAAGTATAAGTGGAAGAGGTATGTACCATTTCCAGGTCCAGTAAATTAAGAAGTGGATATACATCCTCTAACGTTATTCCTCCTTTGAGCTGTTAAATGCAAATAATAGTGAATCCATAGGGGATAGAGGAACCAGCCATAAGTCAGAGAGAACATGAATATCTGACTCACTGTGTGAAAAACTGGCAACCCCCTATCCCAGGACATCTGGCTTGAATTGTTAGATGAGGGAGAAACAAATGTCTGCTGTGTTTAAACCATTTATTTATTAAGACTAACTTGCCTTAATCACTATCCCAAGACACGATGATTTTTTGTTTTCTTTCTACTTGACTGGCAGTTCCTTCTCAGTCCTTTTTCTGGTTCCTTCAAATCTTTAATCCTTAAATTTCAGAATGTCCCTTCTCTGTGAACATTTTCTATTTTCAATTTATAACTCCTTCCTCAGTGATTATAGGATTTTGGCTTTTACTCTGAGTGAGAAAGAAAGCCATTCAACCTTACGGATTTAACTGCCTCTCCATGATGATCATTCTTAAATGTGTCTCTCTAGCAAGTACCTTTCCCTGAAGTCCAGACTAAATTATCCAACTGCATACTTGACATTCTTACTTGGGTAACTCATGGTCATCTCAAACTTACCATGCCCCAAACTGACTTCCTTATACTCCCTTCCCAAACCTCCCCCTCTGTCTTTCCATCTCAGTTGCTTATGCCAAATTCTCATACTCTACATCTCAACTCTCAGCTATATTCTTTAAGCATGTGCAAAATTTAACTACTACTCATCACCACCATCCTAGACAAACCACTATCATCTCACGTTGGATCATTACAGTAGCCTACTAAGTAGTCTCCTAACTTCAGTCTTTGCCCTCTGAGTATCTACTCTCAATGTAATAGTCCAGGTCATTCTTTGCCTTCCATTTAAAATCCTTCAATGGCTTCCTGTTCACTCAAAGAAAAAGCCAAAGTCATACAATGGCCTCCATATCCCTATAATGGGGCCTCTTACTACATTTTTAACCTCATTTCCTACTATTCTCCCTTTATTAACTATTCCAGCTTTCCTTGTTTTCTTGTAATTCCTCAATCACCCCAGGTATACTTACCCCTCAAGGTCACTGCAATTACTTTCCTTTGTGCCTGATCTGCTTTTCCCCAAGATGGCACACTCCCTTACCTTCTTTAGGTCTTTACTCAAAAGTCACCTCTGTAGTGAGATCTTCCCAGACCATCATATCTAAAATTATCCAAAAAGTTCTTATTGCTGTTCTCTAATTTTTTGTTTTGTCACTTCTCACTAGCCAACATTTTATGTATTTTACTTATTACCTTATTGCCTACCCCTTTCTCTGGAATATGAGTTCTAGGAGGGGGATTTTTGCTTGCTCTGTTAACTTCTGCATAGTCAGAACATAGTGTAATGTCTGATACGTAAGAATAGCTCAGCAAATATTTGCTGTGAATAAATAACTAAATATTTTCATCTTGAACTGATCTAGAAGGTTGAATAGAACTTAGCCAGGTAAAGAACAGAAGATGGATAGCAACATGATATAAATATACAAATGAAAGAGGTAGCATGGCATATTTGGGTAACCTGGCAATAGATGATCATAGTCTGATCATAAGGTACTATATGAAGCGTGATGAGGGAAGAGGCTAAAGATTTAAGAAAGACCTAGATTATGAGAACTTTTGCCTCTGTCCATGGCAAGGACATGATTTTACTCTAGAGTCAGTGGGGAGCCACTGAAGCGGCTAGAGTAAAATAGCAAGATTTATACTTTAAAAACAAATTACTCTGACATCACAAAAAAGAATGCAGTGGAGGGAAGCAAGGTCAGGTTTGGGTAAATGAGAAATTGTTGAAATGGTTCTCAATAAAAGTTAAGAGCATAAAATAAGAGAAGGGGACATATTTGAGATATACTTATGAGGTAAAAATAATGGTACTTGGTAAATAATCTGATGTAGAGATTGAGATCTAGAAATAAATTCAGGGGAATGGATTGGGATGACGCTGACCTTGTGAATTTTCTCAGATTTCCCTAATCACCTACTTATCTTTCTCCCTGGGTTAGTGTTCCATCTGAGGAGGCAACCAGACTTCTTGACTGACCACCAAGAGCCTGGATGATGCAATCTTAAAATTAGTTCCTCAGGGTGTGAATACTGAACAGCAGAAAATGTGAGACTGCGGAGAAAATCAGGAAGATAAATTTCTCCTCTATTCCCTC